>NC_088331.1:27805000-28405000 GCF_036884655.1 Musa acuminata AAA Group | reverse complement strand
ATTGCAAGGTGTAAGTTTAGCATGTTTAATTTTCTTGAGATAGCAACTATTTGCTTCTCTTTATACTACAAGCTACCAATTTTCACGATATGCAAGTTTTACCACATACAAGCTAGCAAAAATTTCGAAAGGAAATGCAAGATAGCTTTCTTGTGTAAGCTCATGATTCTTGCTTCCTATTACAATGTATAAGTTGCAAGTTTTGCTTCTTGTGATAGGAAAGATAGCACTTTTGCAAATTTTTGTTTCTTAAGATAGGCAAGCTTGTGATGTTTAAGATAGCAAGCTCTTTCTTCTCTTTTGAGAAGTGTCATTTTTGCTTTCTTAGCAAAATGCCAAACTACCAAGAGACAATGTTTTACATGAGGCAAGCAAACAATTTGGCAAATGTTACATTTGCATCTTCTCTTTAGATGTGCAAGAAAATAAACAAGTTTTTGCATTTTCTTGGCATTTCAAGCTAGCAATTATCGGTGATGTTCAAGATAGCAATTTCTTCTCTTTTGTAATTTTTGCCTTTTTCTTGAATTGTGCTAGCAATCTATCTCCCCCTTTGTCATTGTCAAAAAGAAGGGAAAAACCTTTTACATCAATTTCTAAATCATGACAAAGGTAAGTAATCATTCTTATTTGTGCATCATTATAGTTTTAATGCACAAATTCATTAACATTTCATTTTTTATGCACGATACCGAAAAATCAATCATCATTATGGGCATATCAAACATGATATTCAAACATTTATGATATATCATTTTGGCAACATGATCATAGCTATTCAAATGATGGTATCTAAATGTCAAAATTCATTACCTCCTATCATGCATGAGCATTAAATTCTCATTTGTATTTCATGCATTATTTCATTTTATCTCATAAGGAATATCAAGACGAGTTATTGGGTGATGAGATAAATATTTTATAAATACACGGAATTGTATAAAAATCATATCATAAGTGTTTCATGTATTCATATTATCAAATGAAGCATACAAGACAATAATGCAAAGAAATCATGTCATGAAGAATATCAATGTGAAAATTCAGCAAAGATCACATGATACAATCGCAAAGCATGATATAATTATGTGATATATCATGAGATGATAATTTATCATATCAATGAAAGATATCAATGAGGATCAATTCACGAATACCAAAGATATGATTCATGGTTCATTAAAATTCTTCTTAACAAGTTCATGATCAGGATTCATATAATTCATAATAAAGCAAATTGATGTACAATCATCACACAAGATATACAAGGCAAAGAAATCTGGTTATTTCTATATTATGAAATATATGATATCAAGGTTCATGATTCATTTGAAAAGATATAGCACAAAGAGCAACTTGAAACATTCTTATCAAGATCACATTTTAAAATATTCCAAGTATCAAAATATCAATATGACACTTCATTGAATTCTGATAAATCAAAAGACAAGTTACACTTCATTTGAAGAATTCTTTTTTGGTAAATGTAGGGAGCATAATGAACGATCTTGATTTATAAAGAACTTCATGTTATAATTATCAAGATCATGATTTTAATAATTATTTTCTTTAGCAAAGAATCATAAAAGCACTTTATTTTTGCATAAAAAATCTCATTGTATTATAATTTATAAATTCTTTCTCTACACATGAATCATAGGAGATATAATAGCAATGATATCATGATTCATTTGGTAATAAATAGCAAGGAGAACAATTTGTTTCATGCATAAGAAATCTCAATAAGATCACATTTCACAAGAAATTTCAAGTATCAAATATCAAGTAATCATCATGTTTCTTCAAAATTCATGATTCGGTTAAAAAAAAATTTCATTCAAGTTAATTCATAAAAAAATCATAATCAAATTATCATTTTTGAGATTCATAACATGAATAACGTTATTACTATTTCATCAAAATCGAGAACACTAGAGATAGAAAATGATTGAAGCATTTAGCATGATTCATATTTAAAATGTATCTTATGTCGTAAATATGAATCAAGCATTTGTCAAATATGAAATCATCCTCAAAATTACATTCAATAAATTCAAATATGACAAGCATAGATTTATTGAAAAATCAATAAGATAGAGGATTACATTTCATTTTTATAAATTTCTATTCATGTGATTTGCTTCTTATGAGCATGCCTTTGCTTTTAAAAAAAATGTCAACATTCAAGATAGAAAGGTAAATTTCGTAAAATAAATTATCAAGCATGATTCCATGATAACATCCTTTTAATATCTTGATATTCATTATCAAGTATGATTTCAAAAAGTATGTTTAAGAGAAATCATTAAGACCAAATGCATGATACACTCATTTATTTTCAAAATATTCATCATGTTTATTTTCATGAGATTTACAAGATTGGTAAAATAAATTCATTAATCTCAATAGGATATAAAATTTATTTCCATTTCATACAATTGATTTCATGTGAGGGTATTCAAGTCTTTTTGTGAAAACATGTATCGTCATTTAAAATCAAAACATAAGTTTCGTCATAAAGCCGTCAAGACCAAACACATAAAAAATAAAACATCATGATATCACGTCTATCATCAATAATGTTGCATACATCATTCAACATTTCAAAACATAACATGAATGAAACCTTAGCAATATACTTTTCATTATTAAATTTTTAGTTCTTCAAAGATGCTAAAAAGAAAAATATGATATAATTTTTGAAAAACAATTTTTTTTTATTCCTACTATCTAAATTAAGCACTCATGAAAAACTTCAAGTAATTTCAAAATAATTCAAGAGAGTTGAGTTACTTACCTTGCAGTCGAAGCCCGTTAAAGCCAAATTCGCCGTTTCACGTTTGGAAGTTCTTAATTCATCCTTGGTTGCCTTCCTTTTCTTTGGCCTCTTCCTTCGTTCAAGTTCATTGTCTATTTTAGATTTTTGCTTAATAAACTTATTAAGATTTAGTGTTCGAAGTTCAAGTTCATCATTGTCCTCGTCACTTGAGTCATCGCTCAAGTGGTATTCATTTGTCCGGAGTTCCAAATCCTTCCTGTTCTTTAGAAGGTGATTTTGTTCATCATGTTCATCATGTGCATTGTGCACCATTTCATATGTCATCAACGAACCAATTAGTTCTTCAAGTGGTAAGTTGTTTAGGTTTTTAGCTTCTTGTATTGCAGTTACTTTTGAATCACACTTCTTAGAAAGAGAACGCAAAATCTTGTTTACGAGTTCAAAATCCGAAAAACATTTTCCAAGATCTCTTAAACTATTGACGACATCTGTGAAACGGGTGTACATGTCGCCTATAGTCTCGCTTGGTTGCATTCGAAAAAGCTCAAAATCATGCAATAAAATGTTAACTTTTGAGTCTTTGACTCTACTAGTTCCCTCGTGCGTGATTTCAAGTATTCGCCAAATGTCAAAAGCCGTTTCGCACGTAGAAATCCGATTGAACTCATTTTTGTCCAAAGCGCAAAATAAGGCATTCATAGCCTTTGTGTTTAAAGAAAAATACTTCTTCTCCAAATCCGACCATTCGTTCATCGGTTTAGAAGGAAGTTGAAAACCGTTTTCAACAATATTCCATAAATCCAAATTCATAGAAATAAAGAAAACTCTCATTCGAGTTTTCTAATAAGTGTAGTCCAATCCGTTAAACAACGGTGGACGAACAACCGATAAGCCCTCTTGAAAGCCATAAAGAGCCATTTCTCTCGGGTGTAAATCCGAAATGGGAAATACCAATTGTTAGAATTAAGAGCACTAAGAGGGGGGGGGGGGGGGGGGGGTGTGAATTAGTGTAGCAGAAAACTTTCGACGATTGAAATTGCATTCGTACGATAAGAGCAATTTCGGTAGAAAATCCGATTCGTAAATCACTTTAACTTATAACCAAGCAAGATTCAGTTAAAGTAAAGATATAAAGGCAGTTTGCAGTTATGATAGAAATCAGAAGGTAAACGCAAATTGAAATATGATGTTCGTACGATAAAAACGATTTACGTCTAAATGCCGATTTGGAAAATGCAAAGCTTGAAACACGATCGTATATGCGCAGAAGGAAGTAAGCTATTGAGGAGATTTGCAGTAAGGATAAGATGCTTAAAGTAAATGTAAACTGAGATTTAGAGTGGTTCGGTCAATCTTGACCTACTCCACTTTTGGCTTCCTCCACCGACGAGGTCACTGACGTCAACTAGAGGCCTTCCTTCAATAGGCGAAGGCCAACCACCCTTTTACAATTTCACTCCTTTTGACGGGCTTAGGAGACAACCCGTACAGAATTTTCTTTCCTCTCTTAACATATTAGAACTTGGAAGAAAAGAGGAAGAAGAACTTTCAACTCATACAGTACTTTTGAGCTCTATAAATCATAAAGTAAAATCAGAATTTCGGTGGTTTCTGGGTGCCCTTTCAGTGTTGAAAGGGTGGGGTATTTATAGGCCCTAACCTAGTTTGAATTTGAAGCTCAAAACTATCAATTTTCAGATTTTCGGGATATGACGATTGCACCGCCCGACTGAGGCGGTTGCACCGCCTGGTAGAGCTCGAAGACTGAGCCTCTAGGCGGTGCCACCTCCTGTCAGGGGCGGTTGCACCTCCTGCCAGAGCTCGAAGACCGAGCTCAGGCGGTGCCACCGCCTAACTAAGGCGGTTGCACTGCTCAGCTAGAGCTCGGTGACCGAGCCCAAGCGGTGCCACCTCATGTCAGGGGCGGTTGCACCTCCCAGTCTCGCTCGGAGACTGAGCCTAGGTGGTGCCACCGCCTGGCTGGGGCGGTTCAACTGCTTGGCAGAAATCAGGGTCCGAATGGGTTTATCCCTTCGGCCCAATTTGAGTTTTTCAGGGGCCCAATTGCCCCAAGATTAAGTTAATGGGATCATCTTCCATATCCAACTTAATCATTGTGCTAACTACGATATTTCCTAAGACATTTACTACAACTTGCTCCGGTGCGTCAATCGCTTCTTCCGGCGAGCTTCCGGCGAACTTCCGTCGATCATCCGATGAACCCTCGGTGATGCTCCTGCGGACTTCCGGCAAACTCTTGGACTTGCGACGATCCACTTGGCGAGTTCCGACGAGCTTCTTTGGCAAGCTCATGGACTTCTCGGATTTGTTCCCGTAGAACCTCCGACGACTGTCCGAACTTCCATCGAACTCTTGAACTCCCAACGTGATCATTGTCTTGATTCCGGCGTAACTCCTGTTGCATATCTTTCTTCCATCGTAGTTAATCCTGCACACTTAAAACAAAACTTCGATCGAGACAATTAATCCTAAGAAATTAACCAAGTTGTCTGGCATGTCATTGGTCCCTCGACGCTTTGTCCGATTCTTCGGCGCATCTTCCTCTCCTATAGCCTATTGCCCAATCGACCAGTTGACTCCGCAACTCCGATATCTTTGGCACAATACCCGCTCTTCTTGGCCCGATGCCCGAGTGCACGACCCGAAGCCTTTTGTCGATTCGTCGACCGATCCACCGACGTCCAATCTTCTGACATGTTCCTCCGACACAAAATGATTTTCCTGCTTTAATTGTCTCATCTTGATCGAAGCATCCTGCATCACTCAAAACGCAAATTAAATCATAAATATATATCAAGTAGTTTCATTATCAAAATACGAGACTCAATAGTATTATTGCCTAGCAGCATTAATTTTCGGTAATATCACCACTCAGTCTATGCGGTACCACCGCCCAGACCACCTGGGAGATTGAGTCCCAAGTAGTGCCACCGCCGACCGTGACTTCAGGTGTTGAATGGGTTGTTCATCTGGCCTAATTCAGCCCCGTTTAAGGCCCAATTGGCCCATAACTTAGTTATGTTAGGATCAAGAGCACTAAGAGGGGGGGGTGAATTAGTTTAGCGAAAAACTTTCGACGATTAAAAAAGTGTTCGTACAATCAAAGCGATTTTGGTAGAAAAGTCGATTCGTAAATCTCTTTAACTTGTAATGAAGCGAGATGTAGTTAAAGGAAATCTATGAAGGCAGTTTGCAGTTATGATGAAAGTTAAAATGTAAGCGCAAGCTGAAATATGATGTTCGTACGATAAAACTGATTTACGTCTAAACGTCGATTCGAAAAATACTGAACATTGAAACACGATCGTATATGCGCAAAAGGCAGTAAGCTTTTGAGGAGGTTTGCAGTAAAGATAAGATGCTCAAAGTAAATGCAAATCGAGATTTAGAGTGGTTCGGTCAATCTTGACCTACATCCACTTTTGGCTTTTATAACAATTTTGAGCTCTAAAAATCATAGAATAAGATTAGGATTTCGGTGTGTTTTTTGTGCCCTTTCAGTGCTGAAAGGGTGGGGTATCTATAGGCCCCAACCCAGTTTGAATTTGGAGCTCAAAACTGTCAATTCCTAGAATTCCGGGATCTGGCGGTTGCACCTCCTGCCAAAGCTCGAAGACCGAGCTCAGGCGGTGCCACCGCTTGACTGAGGCGGTTGCACCTCCTACCAGAGCTCGAAGACCGAGCTCAGGCGGTGCCACCTCCTGTCAGGGGCGGTTGCACTGCCCAGTCTCGCTCGGAGACTGAGCCCAAGCGGTGCCACCGCCTGGCAGAAATCAGGGTCCGAATGGATTGATCCATTCGGCCCAATTTGGGTTTTTCAAGGGCCCAATTGCCCCAAGATTAAGTTAATGGGATCACCTCCCATTTCCAACTTAATCATTGTAATAACTATGATATTTCCTAAGAAATTTACTGCAACTTGCTCCGGTGCGTCAATCGCTTCTTCCGGCGAGCTTCCGGCGAACTTCCGTCGATCATCCGATGAACCCTCGGTGATGCTCCTGCGGACTTTCGGCAAACTCCTGGACTTGCGACGATCCACTTGGCGAGTTCCGACAAGCTTCTTTGGCAAGCTCATGGACTTCTCGGATTTATTCCCGCAGAACCTCCGACGACTGTTCGAACTTCCGTCGAACTCTCGAACTCCCAACGTGATCATTGTCTTGATTCCGGTGTAACTCCTACTACATATCTTACTTTCATCGTAGTTAATCCTGCGCACTTATCTTAACATATAGATTAGATAATAAATGACAATTGACTTCATCATCAAAATCCGAGATTCAACAATCTCCCCCTTTTTGATGATGACAATCAATTGATAATGGAGTTAACCTTAACTCCCCCTATCTATATGCCATACTTGAGATAAGTCATTCTTGAATTCAAAACCTTTGAATTCAAGAGACATATTGATAAGTTAAAATCATTTAAGCTTATCAATACTCCCATCATGATTCCCATCATGACGTTTCTCTTTGAATAATGATGTCAAGGCTTCACATTCATTTTCAAATTTTACATTACAAGTTTAAATGATGGTAATGGTAGCAATTCATTATATTGTAAGATGTCAACATGTAAAACTGCAAAGTAAGATTTTGATATCATTACATGATGCACACATTTCAAATGTTTTAGCAATTATTGCATTTCATCACATGGTAAGATATCAATACGTAAAATTACGATGCAAGTTTTTTGTTTGATATCTTGACACGATGCAAACAAGGCATAATGTAAATTATAGCAATCATAGCATCTATTCATATATCTCTTGGTGATGCAAGCATAGCATCAAACAAGGCATAATGTAAATTATAGCAATCATAGCATCTATTTATATATCTCTTGGTGATGCAAGCATAGCATTAATACTCATATATTTCTCCCCCTTTGTCATCAACAAAAAGTGTGGTAATTGTGATACCAGGAGAATAATATAAGCAAATTTTGAGCATAAGTGTGATAGTTGTTCATGCCTTTACTAGGTTCATGTCATTTCCCAATAGTGAGTGATAGGAAATCAATTATACAAGCATATAAAGGAAAGCATGATATGTAGATCGCTTTGAATACTTCTTCCTTTTTATTTGTTATGATCTTTTTGCATGAAGGAGGAATGCCATTTGTGATACCAGCTATTTGTAAGTTTACTTTGAGTGAAGTTAAAATCGATGAGAGATTAAATCATGAAGTTAAAATCGATGAGAGATTAAATCATGCTTCATTTTTACAAGGATCAAGATATGTATGTGAAACAAATCTTTCCAAGTAAAAACACTATCATCCATATTTCAAGATGGAATTGATAAGCAGGAATCATTTCATCAAATCCATTTCAGAAAAATATTTTTTATATAATAAGTGTATGAGAAAATCCGATTGTTAGGATATCAATTGTTAAGCGAATCCGAAAATGAAATTAACACTTTCATACAATCGGACAAGACTATGCTATAGATTTTCAAATACAATCATAAAGACAAAACATGCTTATTGTTATGAATTTTTTTGTATTCAACACATAATTTTCAACATGTTATTTAAGCATGTAATGGCAATCAAGTGATTTGATCATTCAATAAAGTCCGAAAAATAATTTTAACTAGTTTATGTATTCGGACACATCAACATTCCTAATTCTCTTCTTATGAAATCAAATTGTTCTTCACTTAGAGGTTTTGTAAAAATATCAGCTAGTTGATGTTTAGTATCAATGAACTCTATGATTACATCATGATTAATAACATGATCTCGTATAAAGTAATGTCTAATATCAATATGTTTTGTTCTTAAGTGTTGTATAGGATTCTTTGTTAAGCATATTGCACTTGTGTTATCCAATTTAATGGGAATATTTTTAAGATGAACTTTATAATCTTCTAAGGTGTTTTTCATCCATACAACTTTTGCACAGCATGCACTTGCTGCAATATATTCAGCTTCGGTTGTTGATAGTGCAACCGAGTTTTGTTTCTTAGATGACCAGGAAACAAGGGCATGTCCTAAAATTTGACAAGTTCCTGATGTGCTTTTTCTATCTAGTCTACAGCCAGCAAAGTCCGCATCAGCATAAGCAATTAACTCAAGATTCTCTGATTTTGGGTACCATAATCCTAGATTTGTGGTACCATTAAGATATCTAAGTATTCTTTTAACTGCTTTGAGATGAGATATCTTACGGTTTGATTGAAATCTAGCACAAAGTCCTACACTGAATATGATATCTGGTCTAGTTGTAGTGAGGTAAAGTAAATTTCCTATCATGCCCCTATAAGTTTTTTGATCGAAGCTTTCTCCACTTTCATCAATTTCTAACTTAGTGGAGGTGCTCATAGGAGTGTTAATAGCTTTTGAGCTATTCATATTAAACTTTTTTAGCAAATTCATAGCATATTTAGTTTGACTAATAAAGATGCTATTGCTTAGTTGTTTGATTTGTAAGCCTAAGAAGAGTGTTAATTCTCCCATTAAACTCATTTCGAATTCAAGACTCATAGTTTTAGTAAAAGATTCACAAAGAGATTCATTCGTAGAACCAATGATAATATCATCAACATAAATCTAAACAATGAGAAAATTATTTTCAAAATTCTTGATGAACAATGTAGTATGAACCTTGCCTTTTGTGAAATTATTTTCAATAAGAAAAGAACTAAGTCTCTCATACCAAGCCCTCGGGGCTTGTTTTAAACCATAGAGAGCTTTGGTTAATCTAAACACATGATTAGGGAGGCTCTTATTTTCAAATCTAGGAGGTTGTTCAACATAGACTTCTTCGGAAATAAAACCATTAAGAAAAGCGCTTTTAACATCCATTTGAAACAACTTAAAATTATTACTACTAGCGTAGGCAAGGAGCATCCTTATGGCTTCTAATCGAGCCACAGGAGCGAAGGTTTCTTCGTAATCGATACCTTCTTCTTCGTTGAAACCTTTGGCCACTAATCTAGCATTGTTTCTAACCACGATACCATATTCATCTTGCTTATTTCTAAAAACCCATTCGTTGAAACCTTCCACACCTCATTTCTCTCAAATTTATTTAATTCATCTTGCATTGCGATAATCCATGAATCATCTTTCATGGCTTCGTTAACACATTTGAGTTCAATTTGGGAGAGAAAAGTGGCGTTGGCACCAAAATTTTTAAGAAAAGAACGTGTTTGAACCCCCTTTGATGTGTCTCCTCATATTAGCTCCTTAGGATGAGCATCTATATACTTCCAATCATTGGGTAAGGATGTTTTGGAAGAAGATGCATCCAAGTTGCTAGTTGGAGACGGGGTTTCATTTAAATTCAAGGAATCAAAATTAACATCATCATCAAAATCATTTTTCCTGAGTTCGGAAATCTCATTGAAAACAACATGAATGGATTCTTCAATAATTAAAGTGTTAGGATCGGAGCGGCACTAAGAGGGGGGGGTGAATTAGTGCAGCGGATTAAAACTTTGATTTTAGAAAAATCTTTCGTATGATAAGATACCGAACTTGAAAAGCTTAATAACTTAGAAGCATTTGGAAGCATAGTGACTAAGTAGTTTGCAGTATGTAAATGGCAAGAATCAAATGCAAACCAGAGAAGACGGTAGTTTATAGTGGTTCGGTCAATCGTGACCTACATCCACTCCTCTGATTCCTCTTCCGTCGAGGCCACCGGCATCCACTAATGATCTTCCTTTACTAGGCAAAGATCAACCTCCTTCTTACACCCCTTTTACAACCTCTTACAAGTGGTTCACCCTTTTACAAAGATTTCAATGAAAAGAAGGGAGGTGAACACTCAAGCTATTGAAAACAAAACTTTTCCTAAAGCTTTTCTCAACTTCTAGCTTCTCAAAAGGTTGTTTTTTCTGCTGAGAATTGGGGGGGTATTTATAGATCCCAAGAGGATTCAAATTTGATCTCCAAAATTTGAATTCCCTTGAGTTCTCGAGGCTGGCGGTGCCACCACCTGTCGACCGTTGCACTAGCGGTGCCACCGCCCGACTTCTCAGGTGTTGGGCGGTGCCACCGCCTGTCCGTGTCAGGCGCTGATAGTGCTGGGCAGTGCCATCACCCAGCCCAAGCGGTGCTACCGCCCAGCTCTCGGGCACTGGGCGGTGCCACCGCCCAGCCCACTAGTTGGGCTTCAATCTTGCCCCAAACTAGTTCGAACTTGGGCCCAATTGGCCCCTACTTGGGTTATAGGATTAACACCTAATCCTAACCCTAATTAACATGCTAACTATGAATTTAAAGACATTTTCTAAGCTATTACAAAGTCCGTAAGTCAAGACTTCTTCCGGCGAGCTTCCGGCGAACTTCCGACGGCCTTCCGATAAACTCTCGGAAACCATTCTGCGGACTCCCGGCAAGCTCCTAGACTTCACGATTTGATCTTAGCGAGTTCCAATGAGCTTCTTTGGTAAGCTCCGATATTTCTCGGTGAGCTCCGCGAACTTCCAACGAACCTTTCGGCGAGCTTCCGAAAAACCCTTCGACAAGCTCCCTACTCATTCTCGGCTAGTTCCGGCAGCATTCCCGACGAACTTTCGGACTTCCGTCGAACTCTCGAACTCCCAATGAATCCTTCGCGCTTGACTCCAGCACTTTGTTTCGCTTTATGTCTTCATCGTTATCGTAGTTATTCCTGCACACACAAACTAAAACTCTACTCCGATCTAGACAATTATTACAACGCGAATTGACATTCTGTTGCCCGGCACGTCATTGGTTTGCACTTCATCCGATTCTTCAGTGCATCATCCTCTCTTACGGCTTGTTGCCCAATCGGCGGTTGACCTCCGCAACCCCGATATCCTTGGCGCAATTCCGCTCTCCTTGGCCCGATGCCCGACGTTCGAAGCATTCAGCAATCCAATATCCTGACGCGATCTCTTCCGGCGCAACGTCAATTCCTCCTGCGTTAACTGTCTAATCCTGATCGAGTAGACCTGCATCACTCAAAATGCAGTTAAACATAAACAGAATTATCAATTAGTTTCATCATCAAAATACGAGATTCAACAATCTCCCCCTTTTTAATGATGACAACTAATTGATGACTAACGGAGTTAACTTTAACTCCCTAGAGTTTAACCAAACTCCCCCTATCAATATGCCATTGATAGAACACTTGGATTATCCCAAATCCAAGTAACATTCATCACTAGTTCTAATAAACATTTAAACCATCATGTAAATATATAAAATATTTAATTTAATGCATGAAGTCATCAATATACTTTTCCCCCTTTGTCATCAACAAAAAGGAGAAGTTCCTACTCTTATGTGTTTAGAGAAAAAAAGTTTCATACATTGCATGAAAAACATAGTATCAAATTTTATCATCATGCAATCTAGCAATTAAAGATGTGTAAGTTTAGCATGTTTGCATTTCTTGATATAACAACTAATTGCTTCTCTTTAGACTACATGCTAGCAAGTTTCAAGCTAGCAAATTTTTGCTTCCTTTGCAATATTTGAGCTAGCAATTTTGCTTCCGTAACAAGTTAGCATGCTTTGTATTTTGAGATAGACAAGATAGCACATTTGCTTTTTTGAGATAGCAACTCTTTTGTGATAGTGATCTTAGCAAATTTTACATCATGCAAGGTAGCAAATTTTTGTGATGTTCAAAATAGTAAGTTCTTTCTTCTCTTTAGAGAAGTGCTATTTTTGCTTCCTTTACAAAGTGCAAGCTAGCAAAGTTTTTGAAAAAGTGAGCAAGATTTGCAACATACAAGCTAGTAAAAATTTCGAAAGCAAATGCAAGATGACTTTCTTATGTAGGCCCATGACTCTTGCTTCCTATTGCAATGTGCAAGTTGCAAGTTTTTGAAATATCCAAGTTCAACATTGGATACCAACATTGCATAATTAACACAATCTCCTAGTTTTATCATTATGCAATTTTGCTATCATCATAGATATACAAGGTAGTATGATAGTAATTTCTACAACATACAAGCTAGCAAATTTTACAATATTTTTAGAGCATGCAAGCTAGTAGTTTTGAGATGTACAAGAAAGCAACCCTTGCTTCTTGAAATATACAAGTTTGCTAGATGTTCACGTTAGAAAGTTTTGCTTCTTGAGATAGGCAAGATAGTAATATTCGAGAAGACAACTTTTGTTTCTTGAAATAAGCAAGTTAGCAATCTTTGCTACTTAAGATAGACAAGCTAGCAATCAAGTTTTGCATCTCCTTGACTTGTGCAAGCTAGCTATCTCCCCCTTTGTCATTGTCAAAAAGAAGGGAAGAACAATACAATCATGTAATTTATTTCCCTTTACTATATAATCTTCAAATCATAACAAGGGTAAATAACAAAGATAAAATTGATTGTCAAAAGACATATATCATTTTTGACAAATTTCTTCAATTGTAAATAGAAAACATGATATGAAACAATCTTGATTCAAAAGGAAAACTCAAGTTATAAATTATCAAGATATCAAGTAGCGTATCATGGTTTACAAAAACAAGTTTCTTGTTAGTTAATAGCGAAAAGAATCATTGGAGAACAAAATCTCAATTCATGCATATAAAATCTTATGATTCACATCATATGCAATACATTACATACATCATCAAAATAAAAAGCTTAAGTATTGCATATATCATTCCAAATCATAAATATTTCAACTCATGATGGTATTAATTTGGCAAATTGCATCCTACCATGCATGATCATAACTTTTCATTTGTATGCATCAAAATAATATCAAGAGTATTTCATGCATAGTTTCATATCACCACATAAGGAATATCAAGAAGAAAATAATTGGGTGATTAGATAAACATTTCATGAATACCAGGAATTGTATAAAAATCATATGATGAAAAGATAATACCAAAAGACATGTTTTCATTTGAAAAATCTCCTCTTAAATATTCAAAGAGAGAATCATGAACATTCTTGGTTTACATAAAGTTTCAAAACATAAATATCAAGATCATGAATACTAAAAGACTATGAAACATTTCGACAAATCTCCTTTTAAATAGAAAACAATCTTGATTCATAAATGATTTCATGTTATAAATTTCAAGAGATCAAGATCGTGATTTCGATAAAAATTTATTCAAATTTAAATCATCAAAATCATTATCAAAATCCAAGAGATTCACAAAGATGATACAAATGGATTCATCAAAATCAATAAGATTGAGCAAAATAATTTTCAAGAATGTTTTCCTCTTTTCGATTGTTTCAAAACATATGATTTTGTTTCATTTATGCCAAATAAAAACATGTATCATGTTTAAAACCGAAAGAGTAAGACTTATTTCAACAAAGATCAATGAGGTGCTTTCATTATGGTAAAAATCAATAATCCATAAATCGTAAGATACATCATGCATAATTTCGAAATTTACTAAGCATGATCAATATGCATGACACTAAAATATGGTTTCGAAATGTTTAATATGTTTATTACACAATTTCATCATTATGCATCATTATATATAACTTTACAATGTCATACATAAAATTCTCAAATCATAGTATTAAAATATTAATATTTTTATTACAACTTTATGTATCATTAAGTGTACAATTGTCAAGCATGACACTTCACTATTTCATATAAGTATGCCTATTTCATTTATGTCAAATCAAAATATACATTATTTTTTAAAACCACTTTTATGTCAAATAAAAAAAAAATGCATCATTAAGCATGATCATTATATGCATTACTTCAAATCAAACATGATTTCATTTATTTTCAAAATATTCATCATGTTTATTTTCATGAGATTCATAAGATTGGTAAGCTAAATTCATTAATCTCAATAGGATATAAAACTCATTTCCATTTCATATAATTGATTTCATGTGAGGGTGTTCAAGTCTTTTTGTGAAAACATGTATCATCATTTAAAATCAAAACATAAGTTTCGTCATAAAGCCGTCAAGACCAAACACATCAAAAATAAAACATTATGATATCACATCTATCATCAAAAGACTATCAATAAATTCATACATATATGTACATGCACTATGTCATCTTAATATGTCATGAGAATGTCATCTTAATTCGTCATGAACATAATTAAACCAAAAACATGTTAATCCAAAATAAGAGTATCAAATCAATATTTACTTCAAAAACTCATGCATGACATAAAATCATCAAAATACACATGCATGGATTAATCCTAAGCATTATCACATATCATATAACTATCATCCATAATGTTGCATACATCATTCAATATTTCAAAAACATAACATGTATGAAACCTTAGCAATATACTTTTCATAATCAAATTTTTTAATTTTTCAAAGATGCTAAAAAGAAAAACATGATATAATTTTTGAAAAACATTTTTTTTATTTCCTATTCTAAATTAAGCACTCATGAAACACTTCAAGTAATTTCGAAATAATTCAAGAGAGTTGAGTTACTTACCTTGTAATCGAAGCCCGTCAAAGCCCAATTCGTCGTTTCACCTTTAGAAGTTCTTGATTCATCCTTGGTTGCCTTCCTCTTCTTTGGCCTCTTCCTCCGTTCAAGTTCATTGTTTATTTTATATTTTTGTTTAATAAACTTATTAAGATTTAGTGTTCGAAGTTCAAGTTCATCATTGTCCTCATCACTTGAGTCATCGCTCAAGTGGTATTCATTTGTCCGGAGTTCCAAATCTTTCCTATTCTTTGGAAGGTGGTTCAAGTGTTCATTGTGTTCATCATGTGCATTACGCACCATTTCATATGTCATCAATGAGCCGATAAGTTCTTCAAGTGGAAAAATATTTAAATCTTTTGTTTCTTGTATTGCCGTTACTTTTGATTCCCAAGCTTTAGAAAGTGATCGTAAAACTTTACTAACAAGTTCAAAATTCGAGAAACATTTGCCAAGAGCTTGTAAACCATTGATGACATCCGTGAAACGGGTGTACATGTCAATAATGGTTTCGCTCGGGTTCATTTGAAAAAGCTCGAAATCATGCATTAAAATGTTGATTTTCGAATCTTTAACTCTAGAAGTGCCTTCGTGTGTGATTTCAAGAGTGTGCCATATGTCAAAAGTCGTTTCGCATAAAGAAACCGGATTGAACTCATTTTTGTCCAAAGCGCAAAATAAGGCATTCATAGCCTTTGCGTTTAAAGAAAACATCTTCTTCTCCAAATCATTCCATTGGTTCATTGGAACAGAAGACATTTCAAATCCATTTTCGACTATGTGCCATAAATTCAAATCCAAAGAAAGTAAGAAAACTCTCATTCGAGTTTTCCAATAAGTATAGTCCGTCCCATTGAAAAAGGGAGGACAAATGATAGAGTGACCCTCTTGAAAGCCATAAAGAGCCATTTCTATTTGGGTGTTAAACCAAGGTAGAAAAACGTGGCTCTGATACCAATTGTTAGGATCGGAGCGGCACTAAGAGGGGGGAGTGAATTAGTGCACCGGATTAAAACATTGGTTTTAGAAAAATATTTCGTACGATAAGAAACCGAACTTGAAAAGCTTAATAACTTAGAAGCATTTGGAAGCATAGTGACTAAGTAGTTTGCAGTATGTAAATGGCAAGAATCAAATGCAAACCAGAGAAGACGGTAGTTTATAGTGGTTCGGTCAATCGTGACCTACATCCACTCCTCCGATTCCTCTTCCGTCGAGGCCACCGGCATCCACTAATGATCTTCCTTTACTAGGCGAAGATCAACCTCCTTCTTACACCCCTTTTACAACCTCTTACAAGTGGTTCACCCTTTTACAAAGATTTCAATGAAAAGAAGGGAGGTGAACACTCAAGCTATTGAAAACAAAACTTTTCCTAAAGCTTTTCTCAACTTCTAGCTTCTCAAAAGGTTGTTTTTTCTGCTGATAATTGGGGGGGTATTTATAGACCCCAAGAGGATTCAAATTTGATCTCCAAAATTTGAATTCCCTTGAGTTCCCGAGGCTGGCGGTGCCACTGCCCGACTTCTCGGGTGCTAGGCGGTGCCACCGCCTGTCCGTGTCAGGCGCTGACGGTGCTGGGCGGTGCCACCGCCCAGCCCAAGCGGTGCTACCGCCCAGCTCTCGGGCACTGGGCGGTACCACCGCCCAGCCCACTAGTTGGGCTTCAATCTTGCCCCAAACTAGTTCGAACTTGGGCCCAATTGGCCCCTACTTGGGTTATAGGATTAACACCTAATCCTAACCCTACTTAACGTGCTAACTATGAATTTAAAGACATTTTCTAAGTTATTACAAAGTCCGTAAGTCAAGACTTCTTCCGGCGAGCTTCCGGCGAACTTCCGACGGCCTTCCGATAAACTCTCGGAAACCATTCTACGGACCCCCGGCAAACTCCTAGACTTCACGATTTGATCTTGGCGAGTTCCAATGAGCTTCTTTGGTAAGCTTCGATACTTCTCGGTGAGCTCCGCGAACTTCCAACGAACCTTTCGACGAGCTTCCGAAAAACCCTTCGGCAAGCTCCCTACTTATTCTCGGCTAGTTCCGGCAGCATTCCCGACGAACCTTCGGACTTCCGTCGAACTCTCGAACTCCCAATGAATCCTTCGCGCTTGACTCCAGCACTTTGTTTCACTTTATGTCTTCATCATTATCGTAGTTATTCCTGCACACACAAACTAAAACTCTACTCCGATCTAGAGAATTATTACAACGCGATTTGACATTCTGTTGCCCGGCACGTCATTGGTTTGAGCTTCGTCCGTTTCTTCAGTGCATCATCCTCTCTTGCGGCTTGTTGCCCAATCGGCGGTTGACCTCCGCAACCCCGATATCCTTGGCGCAATTCCGCTCTCCTTGGCCCGATGCCCGACGTTCGAAGCATTCTGCCATCCAATATCCTAACGCGATCTCTTCCGGCGCAACGTCAATTCCTCCTGCGTTAACTGTCTAATTCTAATCGAGTAGACCTGCATCACTCAAAATGCAGTTAAACATAAACATAATTATCAATTAGTTTCATCATCAAAATACGAGATTCAACATAAAGTTCTTTTATTGAAGATACGAAAAGCTTTAGAAAAGGAAGAATAACCAAGAAAGATTCCTTCATCAGATTTAGCATCAAATTTTCCTAAGTTATCTTTTTCATTCAAGATAAAACACTTACACCCAAAGACTTTAAAATATGAAACATTTGGTTTTTTGTTGTTCCATAACTCATAGGGAGTTTTGGTGAGTAAGGGTCTTACTAGAACTCTATTCAAAATATAGCATGCAGTGTTTATGGCTTCGGCCCAAAAATATTTGGGTAGGCTATGTTCATTCAACATGGTTCTTGTCATTTCTTGTAAATTTCGATTTTTTCTTTCAACTACTCCATTTTGTTGAGGATTTCTAGGAGTAGAGAAATTATGGTTGTATCCATTGAGTTCACAAAATTCTTGGAAATCATGATTTTGAAATTCACCACCGTGATCACTTCTAATTGATGAAATCATTGAACCCTTCTCATTTTGAACAAGTTTACAAAACTTGGTAAAATATCTAAAGCATTCATTTTTTTGTTTTAAGAAGTAAGTCCATGTGTATCTGCTATAGTCATCCACAATGACGAAGGCGTATTTGCTACCTCCTAGGCTTGATGTACAGATTGGTTTAAACAAGTCCATATGGATCAATTGTAAGGGCCTAGAGGTGCTTATTTGATTCTTAGATTTGAAACTACCCTTAATTTGTTTACCTAATTGGCAAGCATCACATACATTATCTTTGATGAACTTGATATGAGGAATTCCTCTTACAAGTTCTTTAGATGATATTTGAGTGATTAGTTTCATGCTAGCATGACCTAATCTTCTATGCCATAGCCAAGCATCCTCATTCAAAACCGAAAAACACATTTCATTACACAAATCATTGATGTCAATAGTGTATACGTTATTTTGTTTTAATGCAATCATAGATGTGTTTTTGTGTGGTTTTTCAATGATGTAAGCATTAGATTCGAATCTAACAATATATCCTTTATCACATAATTGACTAATGCTCAAGAGGTTATGTTTTAAACCATCAACTAACAAAACATCTTCAATAAAGAAGTTGGATTTGTTACCTATGGTTCCTTTGCCGATGATTTTACCCTTGTTGTTGTCTCTGAAGGTGACATAGCCTTCGTCTATGCTAGTGAGCTTAGAGAATTGAGATGGATCTCCTATCATATGCCTTGAGCATCCACTATCAAGGTACCATTTCTTGCTCCTAGCTTGCGATGGTATAGGTTTCTACAAGAAAGGATGATCTTTAGATACCCATTTGCTTTTGGGTGTCTAAAAAATAGATCTACATTGTTTATCATGTTGCATAGAATTTATCATGGTTCCTTTAGGAACCCAAATTAATTTGTTCTGACTAATTTTCTTGAATGAACAATAATGTGTTTTGTGCCCAAGTTTGCAACAAAAGTTGCATTTGCTTTGGTGTCGCACATGTAAGATGGGGCCTTTTATGAAGGTGGTTGGATTTTGGTGAGGACTTCTCATAAATCCGATTCCAGTTCTTTTGGGAACGTGACCCTTGTTTGCAAGGATCATGTTCAAAGACTTGCTACCAACCTCGAATTTCTTCAAGGTGTCTTTAAGTAGCAAGTTTTCCTTTTGGAGAGTTTCTAGATCATGGCATTTTATGCATGAACCTAAACTATCATGATATTCAGTTTTTAACTTATCAAAATTACAAGTAAGACTATCATGCTCCTTTTTTAGCAATTTGTATTTTCTACTAATAATCTTGCATTCATCAAATAAGTCATGGAAGGCATTTAATAATTCGTCAAATGATAAATCTGCATCTATTAAATTCGTTACCTCCTCCCCGATGGCCATTAAGGCGTAATGAGCAACTTGCTCGGTGTTGGACTCCTCTTCTTCGGACGCGCTCGAGTCATCCCACGTTGCTTTGAGCGCCTTCTTCTTTGATGTTCTATTTTTGACTTGGGGACAATCACTCTTGTAGTGTCCTGGCTTTTTGCACTCATATTAAATAACTTGGTCCTTCTTGGGTTCAAATTTATTTTTTGTTTCATTCTTAAACTTGTTTCTTTTAATGAATTTTTAAAATTTTCTTGTTAGAAGTGCCAAGTCATCATCATAGTCATCATCACTTGAGTTTTCTCTCAAGTGGTCTTCTGAAGTTCTAAGTGTCATATCCTTCCTGTTCTTTGGAAGGATGTCTTCTTGCTCTTCATGAGCTTTGCAAGTCATCTCGTAGATCATTAATGACCCGATTAGTTCATCAAGAGGGAAGTTGTTTAGATCTTTCACTTCTTGAATAGTAGTGACTTTAGGATCCCAACTCTTAGGAAAGGATCTTAGAATCTTATTTACGAGCTCAAAATCCGAAAAACATTTTCCGAGTCCTTTTAGATCGTTGACGATATCCGTGAAACGGGTAAATATGTCGCCAATAGTCTCACTCAGTTTCATCTGGAAAAGTTCGATAGAATGTATCAAAAGATTGATTTTTGACTCTTTCACTCTACTTGTGCCTTCGTGAGTCACTTCGAGTGTGTGACAAATATCAAATGCGGTTTCACAAATCGAAACATGGTTGAACTCGTTTTTATCAAGTGCACAAAATAAGTCATTCATAGCCTTTGCATTAAGAGTGAAAGTCTTCTTCTCCAATTCATTCCAATCGATCATTAGAAGAGAAGACTTCGAAAATCCATTTTCGACAACATTCCAAAGTTCAAAATCCATAGAAATAAGAAAGATCCTCATTCGGGTCTTCCAATAGGTGTAGTCCATCCCATTGAACATGGGTGGACGTGTAATAGAATGGCCCTCTTAGTTTCCGGCGTATGCCATCTCTCTTGGGTTTTAATCCGTTTGAGAGTTAACCCCGCTCTGATACCAATTGAATTAGTGCAGCGAAAAACTTTCGACGATTAAAAAAGTGTTCGTACGATAAAAGTGATTTCAATAGAAAAGCCGATTCGTAAATCTCTTTAACTTGTAATCAAGCGAGATATAGCTAAAGGAAATCTATGAAGGCAGTTTGTAGTTATGATGAAAGTTAAAATGTAAGCGCAAGCTGAAATATGATGTTCGTACGATAAAACTGATTTACGTCTAAACGCCGATTCAGAAAATACTGAACTTTGAAACACGATCGTTTATGCGCAGAAGGCAGTAAGCTTTTGAGGAGGTTTGCGGTAAAGATAAGATGCTCAAAGTAAATGCAAACCGAGATTTAGAGTGGTTCAGTCAATCTTGACCTACATCCACTTTTGGCTTTTACAACAATTTTGAGCTCTAAAAATCACAGAATAAGATCAGGATTTGTCACGCCCCTCAAAATATCGACAATATTTAAAATTTCCATCACAGACCAATCCAGGATCCAAACTAACGTTTGAGGACACTGAAAAACATTCAATCAAATTCACATCCATAAAACCTGTGAATTTTAAAATCATATATCACATCACTCGACAATTCACATTTATGGCAACCCAAGCCAACTTGACAAACATGAACAACATTTATAAATCCACAAGCTAAATAAATTATACAATCAGAACTCCAACTATTCACCACAAGTTCCTATCGTCATAAATTAGACTTAACATTCCGAAATTCCAAATAAGAGAGATCTTCTAACACTTTTACACAGTATATCCATTTCGATCATCAGAACAATTCATTACATACAAAATATGCTTATACAACAATAGCATAACAACCAACAAGACTTGCCTATAATTCTGAATAGCTATCCACTGCCTCAGCCCAAATCAAACATCTCGAAGAGTGACACGCTGACCTGAAAGATTTATATAACAACGGAGTGAGCCAAAAACGGCTCAGCAAGTGACAAAACATATTCAGAACAAAAGGAACAGTTTCAAACGAGTAAGGTATCATAATGTAAGGCAGAATACAAGAATTCTCAAGGATACCATCTCATTAGATACAAAATCATATGTATCATGTCATTCAAAACATATTTGATTCATAACAAATGGAGCATAGAGTAATTGGAGCATATCAATGGCAGATAGGACATTTCAGAACATATCAGTTCATAGCAAATGGAGCACAGAGTAATTGGAGCATATCAATGGCAGATAGGACAATTCAGAACATATCAGTTCATAGCAAATGGAGCACAGAGTAATTGGAGCATATCAATGGCGTATGAAATGTTCCGGAGCATATCAACGACATATGGAACATTTCGAAACATATCAACAGTGGATGAAACATTTCAGAGCATATCAATAACAAATACCGTACAGAAGCTCAAACGTCGTCTTTGACGTTGCAAACATATCAATCTTATCCAAAGCATGTACAGAAACACATAACCAAAGCTCTGGATATCATATCAAACATATAGAAGGTGTAGTGGGATCTCAGTTAGAATGTGATTCATCCATTTCTGAATGACCACCTGACAAAAGTCTCCCACGTCTGGGAGCTCCATCCACCCACGTCTAGGTGAAGTCAAAGGGGGCCGGCAGAGCATCGCAGGCTCTAAGCACATACCCTTTACCATTTCTGGCAAAGGTCCAGAATATCCCACATAGCGGGACCCCACATAGCGGGACCCCACATAGCGGGCAATAAGCGCATACCCTTTACCATTTCTGGCAAAGGTCCAGACAATCCCACACACCAGAGTACAAGAGGGCAGTTTTAACAGTAAGTAGCATATATCGGAAGCACACGCGGAACAACAAAACGTACATGTGCCTTTTCAAGACAATATGCTGCAAGGAACAAATCTCTCACAAATGTATTCATATTAGGAATGAAATGGAAGCAAGAGTATATAGGGAATCCAAGCAATCATATTTAGCTCAATTCAAATAAGAAGGTTAGAAGAATTCAATATCCAAAGGAATGAAACTAGAATAGGCACACATCGAAAGCAAATGCGGAATCATGGGTTATACATGTGCCTATAGAAGTCAATACGATATAGCTTCAACGTTACACAATAGTTTTCAAGAATGCAAATAACTTTAAGGACAAGAGCATACAAGAATTCAGAGCAGTATTATAAAGCTCAATTGAATAAGCAAGCTAAAGGATATCAATTTCCAAAGGAATGAAACCAGAATATTAGAAATCGAACAAAGCTCGATTTCTGGCAGAATACAAGAGGCACATTGAACAAATGATTCAAACTATCAATTGTGCTCCAATTGACTCAGAAATATATCATTGGATTATACTTTCAGATAAGACAGGCTTCATATGAATTGAACTGTCCAATAGAGAGAGTTACAAATAATTTGGTAAACAAGGGTCGTAGAACAAAATCTCTGTTTGGTAGAATTCATAATGTCAGATTCAATAAGTAACTGGGCAGGTGTTTGGATTCCAAATCTTTCAATCCATATATCAAAAGAAAGATCTATGAGTTTGGTTTCCAATGAAATAAGCTTTGAGTAAATCAATGTTTGCAACAGGGACTTATAAGCAGTTCAGTATCAAAAGGTCAGAAATTACGATCCCTGTTTTACAGAATCTGTAGGCTCATTTGAAACAGAAGTTTGGCCAGACAAACTTACTCCGAATTCTTAAAATAAGCTATCAAAACAAAGGTTTATGAGTCTATATTCTGATCAAATAAGTTTTGTCCAAATCAGAGGTCAATACATGAAGTTGTAGCCATAACAAAGTAGAAGGGTCAGAATATCAGAAGTTGCATAGATTCGAATCGATACGTCTAAACAGGAGATATATCAAATGAAAGGCTAGAACAATTCAAAGTTCCTCATATTCAAAACAAATGTAACGGTATAATTGCGGTAAGGAAAGATCAGGACACTTGCAATAGGAAAGATTAGAAAGCTTGCAATAGGAAAGATCAGAACACTTGCAATAAGAAATATCAGAGCAATTATAGGAGAAACGATCAAGGAACTTGCCTTTCAAAGATTTCGATCATCGAACATCGAGGCACAGTCACCTGCTCTCTCTTACTCTCATTCCTTCTTTTTCTTTCCCAAACGCAGCTGCCATAGCCGCCGCCGCTACCACTGCCACAATCGCAGCCCCTTCCACCGCACTACCTTCCTTCTTCCTCTTCTTTCGCAGACACAGCTGCTGCATACGCAGTCACTGCCGCTGTGGCCGCAATCCCTTCCGCAGCCCCTTTTTCCCCCTTCCCTTTCTTTTCTTTCCCAGCTGCACTGCCGCAGTCGCAGTCACAACCATGGCCGCAGCCACCACAGCCACAGCCTTTTCTTTCTCCCCTGCTCTATTTCCTCTCCTCTTCTAGCTGCAGCTGCCACTGCCACTGCTGCCTCTCCTTCTCCTCTTCCTCTCTTCTTCCCTTTTCCTTTCTCTTCTTATTTCTTTCCTTCTCTTCTTTCCCAGCTGCACGGTTGCAGTCGCAGCCTCAACCGCGGCCACAACCTCTTCTTCCTCCCCTGCTCATCTTCCTCTCCTTCTTCTCTTCCAACTGCAGCTGCCATCGCAGCAGCCACAGCCCCTTCTCTTCCCCTTCTCTTCTTCCTCCCCTTCCCTTCTTCCTTCCTCTTCCTCTTTCCCTGCCACAGCTGCAGCTGCCACAGCCGCAGCCGCAGCTACTTCTTTCCCTTCTCCTCTTCCTCCTCCTTCCTTTCTTCTTCTTCTCTTCTTCTCCTTCCTCCCCTTCTTCTCCCCGACGAACAGCACCTCCTTTCCTCTGTTTCCTCCTGCAGGAAACAGAGGTGCCACCTCTTCACCCGCTTCTACTTCTTCTCTTCTTCCTCACCATCTCTTCCTCTCCTTCTCTTCCAGCTGCAGCTTCCACCGCCGCAGCCACAGCTCCTCCTTTCCCTTCTCTTCTTCTTCTCCTCTTCTACTTCCCTCCTCTGTTTCCTCTGCAGGAAACAGAGGTATCACAACCTCTTCTCCTGCTTCCTCTTCCTCTTCTTTTCCTCTTCTTCTTCTTCTCCTCTTCGAACGCCCCACACCTCTCCTCTGTTTCCACCAGCAGGAAACAGAGGTGCTGCAGCCCTAGCTACTGCCACCTCTCGCTCCTCTCCCTCTTCCCTCTCTTTTCCCTCTTCTTCTCCTTCTCTTCTTCTCCTCTTCCTTTTTTCCTCCCCAACGCCACACACCTCCTCGCTGCAGCCTTGCCGCAGCTATCCTCCTCTCTTCTTCTTCTTCTTCTTCTTCCCTTCTCCTCCCCAACGCCCCACACATCCTCTCCTCTGTTTCCACCTGTGGGAAACAGAGGTGCAGCAGCCCTAGCTGCTGCTGCTTCCTCTCCCTCTCCTCTCTATCTTCCCTCTCTTCTTCTTCTTCTTCTTTTCTTCTCTTCTCCCTCTTCCTCCTCTCTTCTTTTCCCTCTTCTTCTCTTCTCCCTCTACTTCTCTTCTTCTTCTCCCCACGCCCCACCGCTTCTCTCTATTTCTCGAAGAAACAGAGAGAGCGTGGGAGGCAGTGGGATAAAACCGAAATTTTCGGTTTTCTTTATTTTCTTCTTTTTACAACTTAATAGTTTAGTCCTTGAAATTTCCATATTTACATATAGGTCCTCCGATTTATAAATAAATCTTTATTAATAATTTTCAAAAGTGAGGGATTTTACAGGATTTTAGTGTGTTTTTGGTGCCCTATTAGTGCTGAAAGGGTGGGGTATTTATAGGCCCCAACCCAGTTTGAATTTGGAGCTCAAAACTGTCAATTCCTGAAATTTCGGGATCTGGCGGTTGCACCTCCTGACTAAGGCGGTTGCACCGCCTGGCAGAGCTCGAAAACGGAGCCTCTAGGCGGTGCCACCTCCTGTCAAGGGCGGTTGCACCTCCTGCAAGAGCTTGAAGACCGAGCTCAAGCGGTGCCACAGCCTGACTGAGGCGGTTGCACCTCCTGCCAGAGCTCGAAGACCGAGCTCAAGCAGTGCCACCACCTGTCAAGGGCGGTTGCACCGCCTAGTCTCACTCGGAGACTGAGCCTAGGCAGTGCCACCGCCTAGCAAGGGCGGTTCAACCGCCTGGCAGAAATCAGGGTCCGAATGAGTTGATTCATTTGGCCCAATTTTGGTTTTTCAGGGGCCCAATTGCCCCAAGATTAAGTTAATGGGATCACCTCCCATTTCCAACTTAATCATTGTGCTAACTACGATATTTCCTAAGACATTTATTGCAACTTGCTCCGGTGCGTCAATCGCTTCTTCCAGCGAGCTTCCGGCGAACTTCCGTCGATCATCCGATGAACCCTCGGTGATGCTCCTGCGGACTTCCGGCAAACTCCTGGACTTGCAATGATCCACTTGGCGAGTTCCGACGAGTTTCTTTGGCAAGCTCATGGACTTCTCGGATTTGTTCCCGTAGAACCTCCGACGAATGTCCGAACTTCTATCGAACTCTCGAACTCCCAACGTGATCATTGTCTTGATTCCGGCGCAACTCCTGCTGCATATCTTACTTTCATCGTAGTTAATCCTGCACACTTATCTCAACATATAGATTAGATAACAAATGACAATTGACTTCATCATCAAAATCCGAGATTCAACAAGTTCGTGGGATTACCTCCCAATCCTAACTCAACTTATAATCTACCTACGATAATGAAGACATTTAACAAAGCAATCTCTATCTGGTATGTCAATTGTTCTCTAAGCGAACTTCCGATGAACTTCTCGGCAACCTTCCGACAAACTTCGGACGAACTATCGACAAACTCTCGGCGAACTCCCAATGAACTCTTGGTAAGCTCCCGATGAACTCTCACCGAGTTTTCGACAAACTTCTAGTCCATCATCCGAATATTCAACGTATCGTCTGATCTTTGACTCCGGCCCAACGTCTGCTTTATGCCTTACTACTATCATAGTTAATCCTACAACACTTATCTTAACATATAGATTATATCAATAATTTATCAATTTATTTCATTATCAAAATTTAATATTCAATAATCCTCCCATTTTGATGATGACAACAGATTGATGATGGAGTTAACCTTAACTCCCCCTATCTATATGCCATACTTGAGAAAAGACAAACTTGAATTCATAACCTTAAATTCAAGCTTTAATCGATTTTAATTTGAAATTTCATGCATTGTGCATCACCATAGTTTCAAGTCATCAAGATATTAAATGCATAATTTCATCACTTCAAGCATGATAAAATGCCTTGGGCATAACCTTACATTACTACTTGCATGATACATCATCTGATGTTGGGAACATTTGATGTTGTGAACTTTTGATGTTGTGATCTTTAATGTTGTGAACCTTTGATGTTGTGATATAACTTTTATGATACCTACATTATCGCATGGTAACATTCAAAAGTTCATAATATTAAAGAAATCACAACATCAAAAGTTCACAATATTAAAGATCACAACATCAAAGGTTTCACAACATCAAAAGTTCACAACATTAAAGATGATTTGTCAACTTCTCCCCCTTTGTCATCAACAAAAAGACATATATTAGCTATTCAGGTGGTGGTAAATCAAAATGTCTAAATAGAGTATTAAGTTGTCAATGAATTTGCTGCAACTCAGTTAAGATTTGATCTTGACAAAGTTCAAATCGATCCATTAGAGTCTCAATGGCGTCGGCAAATGAGGAGGGTGCTTGCTCTATTGGATGGGTTGCCTCAAAGGGACCAGTATGAGGAGATTATATTAGTGTTTCAGGTTCTGGATCAGGTGAGGGGGGGAGCTGTCCTTCAAGGTAATCTAGTCTAGATCTCATTTCTGACTATAGATCTTAATCTTCTTGGTAGGTTTCTATTTATGATATTAAACCTTTCTAGCTTTAAGATTTCTTCGTCAAGTGGAAGAACTATGTCATATGCATGGATTAGTCTAGTGGTCAAGTCACCATATGGAAGCATCATATCTTTTTTTGATAGTTCAATCATGTTTTATTGTATCAAGTAACCAAAATAATTGTCATGTCCTTTCATAATCCAATACATCGTTCCTAATTCCATTTGACTAACTTTATCACGATGATATTGTTTTGGAAGTATAATACTTATCAATATATGATGAAGCAATTTGGTGTTGAAAGGTAGTAAATGTTCACAACTTTTTGGAAGGATAAACAAGTTTGGATTACCAAAAATGGTACCTAAAGCTTTCGAATAAGTTGTCCCAGTTGATTCTTCGTCTCATTATCCTCTAAAGTAACAACCTCTCATTTTCTCAGCTATTCTTATGAGGTTGCAAATTACGCTATTTGTAATGGGTATGTGATGTCCTAAGAGATCAGTGGATATTACCCTATCGTGTTTATCCACATGTAAGTTGTTTTAAAATAACCTAACAAGTCTAGGATAAATAGGTTCACTTATTTGAAAAATTGGGAGGATATCTAGGTTATTAAATCATTGAATTGGTTCCAAATTACTTAATTCCTCTAAATCTACATATTTACCCTTGTGAACATTTTTAGACTCTATGGTTGGAAATTTAAGGGCATGTTGAGGAGAATCAAAGAGTAGGGAATCATAGGATCTTCTAAAAGTCATGGAGACTATATTTATTAAGAACGAGTAATGCAAAGAAGGAAACAATTTGGTTTAGGGATTACATTAGTAGTTTAACCTTTTTGTGATCACCAAAGGGGGTGTGAGATTAATCCTTGGTTTTGTAAAGGAGGAGGGTTCTCTTGAGTTACTAGAGGGAGAGTAAAAGGAAGTAGGGATTTGGGGCTATTTAGAGAGGTATAGAGTGAGTTGGGGTCGGTTCTACCGCCGGCCCTAACTTGTGTTTATATAGGGTGAGTTGCAGGCATTGGTACTGTCACGCCCCTCAAAATATGATATATATATTTAAAATCTTCATCACAACTAACCCAGGATCCAAACACACATTTGAGGTCACTAAGAAAACATTCAGATCAAAATTTTCACTTCTATAATCTACCACTTCATAACCCTGTGCAATTCATAAACATAGCACACATCACTCGATAATTCATACAATCTGAACTCAACTCATCAAAATAAAAACCACAGTGTAAATCCACAAGTGGGGAATTCTATGCAGTCACCACAAACAACGATTTACCATAAGTTCATATCATTACACGAATTTAATTTAACATTCCAAAACCCTATACATGAGGGATCCATTAACTTACACAAAATCCACAAGTTTAGATTCATAGTCACATTTCATTAGATGCAAGGTAGCTTATACACAACTACATGTATGCTAACAAAAGTTCTGCCCAACGTCTTCTAAATTTCCACTGCCTCAGCCCATTCTTAACATTTAAGCAAGAGATACGCTATCCTGAAAAATTTATCAACAAACGGGGTGAGCATAAAGAGCTCAGCAAGTGACTAACATATCCATATCAAAAGGGTACAATTTCCAAAGAGATACAGTTTCAAAACACAAAGCAGAATATACGATTTCGTAGACATAATATCATTAGGAGCAGAATCACAGTTTGTCCTTTCAATCATGCATATTTGGTTCCTAACAGATGGGGCATAGAGTAATTGGAGCATATCAGAAACAAAGGAAACATATCGGAGCTTATCAATGGCATATAAAATGTCTCGAAGCATATCAACAACATATGGAACATTTCGAAGCAAAATCATCAGTGAATGAAGCCTTTCAGAGCATATAGGTACGCATATCGTACAAGAGCTCAAACATCGTCCTTGACGTTGCAATCATATCAATCTTATCCAGAGTACGAACAAAAATAACTCACCAAAACTCTGGATGTCATATCAAACATACAGAGGGTGTAGTGGGATCTCAGTCAGAATGTGATTCATCCATTTCTGAATGACCACCTGACAAAAGTCTCCCACGTTTGGGAGCTCCATCCACCCACGTCTAGGTGAAGTCAAAGGGGGCCGGTAGAGCATCGCAGGCTCTAATCACATACCCACATAGCGGGCAACAAGCGCATACCCTTTACCATTTCTAGCAAAGGTCCAGAATATCCCACATAACTGGACCCCACATAGCGGGCAAATAGCGCATACCCTTTACCATTTCTGGCAAAGGTCCAGACAATCCCACACACCAGAGTACAAAAGGGCAGTTTCAACAATAAGTAGCATATATCGTAAGCACACGCGGAACAACGAAGCTTACATGTGCCTTTTTAAAAACAAATGACGCAAGGACACAAATCTCTCACAAATGTATTCATTTTAGAAAGGAAAATGGAAGCAAGAGTGTACTGGGAATCCAATTATAGTTAGCTCAATTCAAATAAGAAGGTTAGACGAATTCAAGTATCCGAAGGAATGGAATAGAATACGCGAAATCGACCAAAGCTCGATTTCGGACAGAATTCCAGTGGCACATCAAACAAATATTTCAGAATAACAATTATGCTCCAATACTCATAAGAAGACTATGGTCGAACCATATATCAATCTATATTCGGATGGAACAGATTTCATATGAAACAGGGCTCCCAACACAGAGTTACCTCAGATTTGGTAACACAAGGTCAAAATCACAATCACTGTTTTGCAGAATTTATAGGGTCGGACTCAACAGATAATAGGGTAGGTAATTGAATTCCAAAATTTCCAAACTGTATGTCAAAAGAAAGATTTTCAAATCTAGTTTCAAATAAAATCAGTTTGGTACAAATCAGAATTTTAAACAGGGATTTATAGGTATTTTAGTATCGATAGGTCAAAAATCTTGAACTCTGTTTTACAGCGTCTATAGTCTCATTTGAGAAAAATGTTTGGGTAAGTATTCGGTGTCCAAATTCTACAAAATCGGTGTCAAAAGAATGACATAAGAGTCTAATTACAAACAAAATAGTTCCTGCCAGAATTCACATGTTGCGCTAAATCTTATAGCCGAAACAGTGTATAGGGGTCAGTATACCGAAAATATTTCAGAATCCATGGTTTTAAGTCCAAAGAGAGACATATCAGTTTCTAAATAGAAATCTTCCAATTTATTTTGAATCAACATAAAAACAGAGTCTAATACTTCTGTAGGATGGGGTTAGAACACTTGCCTTTGAAAATTTTGACCCGAAGTGAAAAGATTAAAGCAAGAACCCCAAAAGCCCCAATTTTTTGTTTCTCTTCTTCTTCTTCTTCTTCTTCTTCTTTCTTTCTTTCTTTCCCTGATCACCCACGAGCTGCCTTCTCTGCATTTGGTGCATTTTGCAGATTAGTCCTTGTTTTTATCATATTCACGATTAGGTCCTTAGGGTTTATATATAGGTCCTCAGATTCTTTTTTTTTTTTGAACAGATCTCCCAAATCTTAAAAATAAGTTACCTCTATTCCATACTCTATTTCTTTTGTCAATTAAAATAGATGCTTACATTATCCCCAAAAATTTATACGAACATTCGGAAATGAGGGGTGTTACACTCTCCCCCCCTTAAAAGAAAAATTTAGTCCTCTAAATTTATCGTACCTCTATTCGATGAAAAGACGAGGATACACCTTTTTCATTTCCTCTTCTAACTCCCAAGTTGTCTCCGCTCCAGAATGATGTCTCCAAATTACTTGAACCAGTGGAATGACTCGATTCCTTAGGACTTTTTCTTTCTTATCAATAATCTGAATAGGCTCTTCCACATAGGATAAATCTTTATCGATCTCCGCCAGCTCATACTTAATGATGTGAGAAGTGTCATACATATACTTTCTAATAATCGAGACATGAAATATATCATGGACATGGCTCAATGCTGGTGGTAAGGCAATCCTGTAAGCGACAGAACCAACCCTCTCAAGAACCTCAAAAGGTCCAATAAATCTTGGGCTTAATTTTCCTTTCTTCCCAAACCTTATAATGCCTTTGGAAGGGGAGACTTTTAAGAATACAAAATCTCCGACTTCAAACTCAATATCTCATCTTCTATTGTCGGCATAACTCTTTTGACGACTCTGAGCAGTTTTTAACCTTTTCCTTATAACTTGAATTTTCTCAGAAGTTTCTTGTACCTTGTCCGGTGATAACAGCTTTCTGTCACCAACTTCCTCCCAACATATAGGTGTTATGCACTTTCGCCCATATAAAGCTTCATAAGGAGCCATCTGAATACTTGAATGATAACTATTATTATACGTGAACTCAACAAGTGAAATATCCTTATCCCATTCACCTTTCCAATCCATAACATAGGCTCTAAGCAAATCCTCAAGTGTTTGAATTGTTCTTTCTGACTGACCATCAGTCTGAGGATGATATGCAGTACTAAACTTAACTTTAGTGCCCATCGACTCCTGCAATCTTCTCCAGAATCTAGAGAGAAATCTGGAGTCTCTATCAGAGATAATCTCCTTTGGAATACCATGAAGTCTTACTATTTCATTAACATATAAATCTGCAAGTCTATCAAGCGAATAAGTCATATTAATCGGCAGAAAATGTGCAGATTTTGTTAACCTATCAATGATAACCCAAATAGCATCATGCTTTTTAGAGGTTCTGGGTAGTCCTGAAACAAAATCCATAGTAATGCATTCCCGTTTCCATTCAGGAATATCTAAAGGTTGTAACAACCCTCCAGGTCTTTGGTGTTCTACTTTGATTTGCTGACAAGTCAAACATTTTGAAACATACATTGCAATTTCCTTCTTCATGCCTTCCCACCAATAATGACTTTGAAGATCTCTATACATCTTAGTGCTCCCAGGATGTATGGTGTACTTTGAAGTATGACTTTCCTTTAGGATTTGATTCTTGATATCTGGTTCATTTGGTATACATACCCTCTCCCCAAATCTCAATAGACCATCCTTTGAAACTTGAAATTGTGGCTTCAATTCCTTTTCTACTTCATTCCTCAAGTAGATTAAATGTGGATCTCGTAATTGTCCTTCCTTAATTTGTTGCATAAGATCATATTGCACTTGAATGGTGGCCATCAATATCATCGAGTCTTGCTCTTTGCTCAAAGCTTTCAAATCAAAATTTTCTTCTAATAACTTCCATTGCTTCACAACCAGACTAGCCATAAAACTTGTAGATTTCCTACTAAGTGCATCAGCTACAACATTGGCTTTGCCCGGGTGATAACGGATGGCACAATCATAATCCTTCAGAAGTTCTATCCATCTTCGCTGCCTCATGTTTAACTCTTTCTGAGTGAAAATATATTTTAAACTCTTGTGATCAGTGAAGATTTCAAACTGTCGACCATACAAATAATGTCTCCAAATCTTTAGAGCAAAAATAATTGCTGCTAATTCCAAATCATGAGTTGGATAATTCAATTCATAACCTTTAAGTTGCCTAGAAGCATAAGCAATTACTCTCCCTTCCTGCATCAAAACCAATCCTAGGCCTTTTCTTGAAGCATCAGTATAAACTACAAATCCCTCACTACCACTTGGAATAGTGAGAATAGGGGCACTAGTCAATCTTCTTTTTAACTCTTGAAAACTTTGCTCACAATCATCACCCCATACAAATTTCATATTCTTCTTAGTGAGTTTGGTGAGAGGTTGAGCGATTCGAGAAAATCCCTCCACAAATCTCCTGTAATAACCTGCCATGCCCAAAAAGCTTCGAACTTCTGTTACATTTGTTGGTACTTCCCATTCAACTACAGCTTCTATTTTCCTTGGATCAACAGATATACCCTTCCCTGAAATCACATGGCCTAAGAAAGCAACTTCGTTCAACCAAAATTCACATTTGCTAAACTTCGCATACAACTTCTTTTCTCTTAGTATGGACAACACATCTCTCAAGTGTTCCTCATGCTCCTGATTACTCTTTGAATACACCAATATGTCATCAATAAATACAATTACACAGATATCCAAGAGCGGTTGAAATATCCTATTCATTAGTTCCAGAAAAGCTGCAGGGGCATTTGTCAGACCAAAAGGCATCACTAAGAATTCATAATGACCATATCGAGTTCTGAAAGCTATTTTTGAAATATCCTCCTCCTTGATCTTCAACTGATAGTAACCTGACCTCAGGTCAATCTTAGAGAATACTTGTGCACCCTGCAATTGATCAAACAAATCATCAATTCTAGGTATGGGATATTTGTTTTTGATGGTCACCTGATTCAACTGTCTATAATCAATACAAAGCCTCAATGTTCCATCCTTCTTCTTCACTAATAGTACCGGAGCACCCCATGGAGATACACTGGGTCGTATGAAACCCTTATCTAATAATTCTTGTATTTGCTTCTTTAACTCTTCTAGCTCGAGTGGTGCCATTCTGTAGGGAGGCTTAGATATTGGGGTTGTACTGGGAACTAGATCAATAGCAAATTCACCCTCCCTATCTAGAGGTAAACCAGGCAAGTCATCTGGAAATACATCAGGGAATTCTTTGACCACTGAAATTTCATCTAGGTGGGTTTCCTGATTTGAATGCTCCTTTACACACACCATATAACAAAAACAACCTTTCTGCATAAGACGATAAACTTGAAGTGCTGATATCAAGCAAGGAGGCAAATCATGCTTAATGCCCTCAAAGAAAAATATAGGCTGATCTGGTATGCAGAAAGTAATTATTTTTTTGTAACAATCAATACTAGCGTGATGAGAAGATAACCAATCCATGCCAAGTATAATATCAAAACCCTGGATCTCTAGGAGAATCAAATCAGCAAGGAGTTCGTGGTCTCCAATAGAGATCAAACAAGATGGGTAGACCAAGTTTGTTGCCAATGAATCACCAACAGCAGTTGTTACATATAACATATAATCCAGGGGTTTAGGTAGAATATCCAAGTGACAAGCAAAGTATTGTGAAACAAAAGATAAGTTGGAGCCGGGATCAAACAAAACTTTTGCATTTCTTTTAGAAACATGTAGAATACCTTCCACTACTGATTTAGAAGCTTTAGAATCTTGTTCAGTGATAGCGTACACTCTAGCATGGACTGAGGGTCTAGGAGACAGTGGCTCTTTCTTCCTGTTTAGTGGGCAATCTCTTATTTGATGACCTAGCTTTCCACAACCAAAACATGCTCCAATCATCCGAAAACACCGACTTGTTTCATGATTTAATCCGTATTTTGCACATAACTGAGTCCTCCCCAATGGTTTCCTTTTCTCAAATCTAGATGTCTTAAACCTCTTGTTACTATCTTCATGTTCATTTTCTCTCCTGCTTTTGCTAGTAAATTTGCCCCTTTTGTTCTTGCCAATGATTTCATGAATTTCCTCTATGTCTCTTTCAATTTTCAAGGCTCTTTCTACCGTATCAGCATATGTGTGTAATTTTAAAGCTGACATTCGGCTTCTTATTGCCGGCCGCAATCCCCTTTCAAACCTTCTTGCCTTTCTAGATTCATCATCAGTCATATGTGTGGCAAACTTGGAGAGCTCAGTGAATTTAGATTCATACTTTGTAACCGTCATACTTCCCTGGATAAGATTCAAGAACTCCAATTATTTTTGCTCTCTCATGCAATCTGAAAAATATTTGTCGTTAAACTTTTCTTGGAATAACTTCCAAGTCATTGGCTCATGTTTGATTTTAGACATCCTCTTAATCATTCTCCACCAGTGTTCAGCTTCTCCTTCCAGCATAAAGGTGGCAAGAAAAACCTTTCGTTCATCAGAGTAACTTAAGGCATCAAATATTTTCTCTATCTGCATCATCCATCGTTCCGCCACCATTGGATCAGACTCACCACTGAAACTTGGAGGACTAAGCTTCTTAAACTGTCCAATTCCCAACCCCGTCTGGTTTGATGTCTCTGTCGCATCATTATTTCCTTGTTGGACAGGTTGTTGTTGTTGTTGCATCACTTGTGCCATAGTCTCCAAAGTCCGCATAATACCACTCAATTGATCAGCAGTAGATGCAACAGGAGAACCAGATGATCTCGTCATCCTCGCTTCTTAAAACATCAAAAGAACATTTTCTTTGATCAATCTCTAATGACAGTCAATAAACCTCAAATAAAGATAATATTCTTAGTGATTCTCAAATCATGCTCTGATACCACCTATGTCACGCCCCTCAAAATATGATATATATATTTAAAATCTTCATCACAACTAACCCAGGATCCAAACACATATTTGAGGTCACTAAGAAAACATTCAGATCAAAATTTTCACTTCTATAATCTACCACTTCATAACCCTGTGCAATTCATAAACATAGCACACATCACTCGATAATTCATACAATCTGAACTCAACTCATCAAAATAAAAACCACAGTGTAAATCCACAAGTGGGGAATTCTATGCAGTCACCACAAACAACGATTTACCATAAGTTCATATCATTACACGAATTTAATTTAACATTCCAAAACCCTATACATGAGGGATCCATTAACTTACACAAAATCCACAAGTTTAGATTCATAGTCACATTTCATTAGATGCAAGGTAGCTTATACACAACTACATGTATGCTAACAAAAGTTCTGCCCAACGTCTTCTAAATTTCCACTGCCTCAGCCCATTCTTAACATTTAAGCAAGAGATACGCTATCCTGAAAAATTTATCAACAAACGGGGTGAGCATAAAGAGCTCAGCAAGTGACTAACATATCCATATCAAAAGGGTACAATTTCAAAAGCGATACAGTTTCAAAACACAAAGCAGAATATATGATTTCGTAGACATAATATCATTAGGAGCAGAATCACAGTTTGTCCTTTCAATCATGCATATTTGGTTCCTGACAGATGGGGCATAGAGTAATTGGAGCATATCAGAAACAAAGGAAACATATCGGAGCTTATCAATGGCATATAAAATGTCTCGAAGCATATCAACAGCATATGGAACATTTCGAAGCAAAATCATCAGTGAATGAAGCCTTTCAGAGCATATAGTTACACATATCGTACAAGAGCTCAAACGTCGTCCTTGACGTTGCAATCATATCAATCTTATCCAGAGTACGAACAGAAATAACTCACCAAAACTCTGGATGTCATATCAAACATATAGAGGGTGTAGTGGGATCTCAGTCAGAATGTGATTCATCCATTTCTAAATGACCACCTGACAAAAGTCTCCCACGTCTGGGAGCTCCATCCACCCACGTCTAGGTGAAGTCAAAGGGGGCCGACAGAGCATCGCAGGCTCTAATCACATACCCACATAGCGGGCAACAAGCGCATACCCTTTACCATTTCTGGCAAAGGTCCAGACAATCCCACACACCAGAGTACAAAAGGGCAGTTTCAACAATAAGTAGCATATATCGTAAGCACACGCGGAACAACGAAGCATACATGTGCCTTTTTAAAAACAAATGACGCAAGGACACAAATCTCTCACAAATGTATTCATTTTAGAAAGGAAAATGGAAGCAAGAGTGTACAGGGAATCCAATTATAGTTAGCTCAATTCAAATAAGAAGGTTAGACGAATTCAAGTATCCAAAGGAATGGAACAGAATACGCGAAATCGACCAAAGCTCGATTTCGGACCGAATTCCAGTGGCACATCAAACAAATATTTCAGAATAACAATTATGCTCCAATACTCATAAGAAGACTATGGTCGAACCATATATCAATCTATATTCGGATGGAACAGATTTCATATGAAACAGGGCTCCCAACACAGAGTTACCTCAGATTTGGTAACACAAGGTCAAAATCACAATCACTGTTTTGCAGAATTTATAGGGTCGGACTCAACAGATAATAGGCTAGGCAATTGAATTCCAAAATTTCCAAACTGTATGTCAAAAGAAAGATTTTCAAATCTAGTTTCAAATAAAATCAGTTTGGTACAAATCAGAATTTTCAACAGGGAGTTATAGGTATTTTAGTATCGATAGGTCAAAAATCTTGAACTCTGTTTTACAGCGTCTATAGTCTCATTTGAGAAAAATGTTTGGGTAAGTATTCGGTGTCCAAATTCTACAAAATCGGTGTCAAAAGAATGACATAAGAGTCTAATTACAAACAAAATAGTTCCTGCCTGAATTCACATGTTGTGCTAAATCTTATAGCCGAATCAGTGTATAGGGGTCAGTATACCGAAAATATTTCAGAATCCATGGTTTTAAGTCCAAAGAGAGACATATCAGTTTCTAAATAGAAATCTTCCAATTTATTTTGAATCAACATAAAAACAGAGTCTAATACTTCTGTAGGATGGGGTTAGAACACTTGCCTTTGAAAATTTTGACCTGAAGTGAAAAGATTAAAGCAAGAACCCCAAAAGCCCAATTTTTTGTTTCTCTTCTTCTTCTTCTTCTTCTTCTTCTTCTTTCTTTCTTTCTTTCCCTGATCACCCACGAGCTGCCTTCTCTGCTTCCTTAAGAACGAAGGCAGAGAAGCTTAAGCGGTGGGATTTGTCATTTGGTGCATTTTGCAGATTAGTCCTTGTTTTTATCATATTCACGATTAGGTCCTTAGGGTTTATATATAGGTCCTCAGATTCTTTTTTTTTTTTTTTGAACAGATCTCCCAAATCTTAAAAATAAGTTACCTCTAATCCATACTCTATTTCTTTTGTCAATTAAAATAGATGCTTACATTATCCCCAAAAATTTATACGAACATTCGGAAATGAGGGGTGTTACAGGTACCGCCAGCTAGGCGGTGCTACTGCCTACAAGCAGTGAGCACTAGCGATGGTACCGCCAATCCAATGGTGTCATCGCCGATGCTCTATCTTCCTTTTAGTTTCCTAGCAGTTTATTTTTGAGATACGATGCAAATAATATGTGGTGTCGGCGAGCAAGATCTTCATCATTATGTGGTACAAACATTATATCAGGTTATTGAAGTTCTACTTTCGTACGAGGAGAAAATTCATATGGAAAAATTCACATGGCTTATCAAACATACCATAGATCCATGAATCAAATCTTTTCTCGAGTAAAGAAATAATAGTGAATTATCTCAAAAAAGTGGACTCAATTTCGAAAATCTAGAGAGAACAATTTAAAGAAGAACTCATGTATCAGAAAAATTTAACATACTTAATTCTCTTCTTAAGGAATCAAATTGTTCCTCAATCAAAGGTTTTATAAAAATATCAGCTAATTGATGGTTTGTATAAATAAATTCTAGAGATATGTTATAGTTATTAACATGATCTCTTATAAAACGATTTCTAATATCAATATGTTTAGTTCTAGAGTGTTAAATAGGACTTTTTTTAAGCATATTGCACTAGTGTTATCATATTTTATAGGTATGTTTTATAGGTGAATTTCATAATCCTCTAAAGTGTTTTTCATCCATATAACTTGAGCATAGCATGCACCTACAGCTATATACTCAACTTCGATTGTAGATAATATAACCGAGTTTTGTTTCTTAGATGACGAAGAGACAAGTGCGTGTCCTAAAAGTTGATATGTTCTAGATGTGTTTTTTCTATCTATTTGACAACCAACAAAATCAGCATCATCATAACCAAATATTTTAAAGTTTTTAGATTTTGGTTACCATAATCTTAGTTTATAAGTTCTTTTTAGGTATCTAAAAATCTTTTTAATAGCTTTTAAGTAAGATTACTTGGGGTTAGATTGAAACCTAGCACATAGTCCAACACTAAACATTATATCCGTTCTTGTTGCTGTAAGGTATAGTAAACTACATATCATAGCCATATAGGTTTTTTTATCAAACCATTCTCCATTAATGTCCATATCGAATTTTGTGGAAGTTCTCATAGGTGTTTTAATAACTTTAGCACTATCCATCTTAAATCGCTTGAGTAAGTCTAATGCATATTTGGTTTGACTAAGAAAGATATCATCACTTAATTACTTGATTTGTAATCCTAAGAAAAAAGTTAATTCGCCCATTAAGCTCATTTCAAACTCTTGAGTCATACTTTTGGTAAAGGATTTATACAAATATTTACTTGAAGACCCGAAAATGATACCATCAACATAAATTTTGACATTAAAATTTTTTTTTCAAAATATTTAAAAAACAATGTAGTATCGACCTTGCTTTTCTTAAAATTATTTTGAATAAAGAAGGAACTAAGCCTCTCATACCAAGCCCTTAGGGTTTGTTTTAATCCATAGAGAGCTATAGTCAACTTAAACACATGATTTAGAAAATTATCATTCTTAAATCTGGAAAGTTGTTCAACATAAACTTATTCGGAAATAAAGCTATTTAGAAAAGTATTTTTGATATCCATTTGAAAGAACTTAAAATTATTACTCCTAGCATAGGCAAGGAGCATCCTTGTGGCTTCTAGTCATGCCACAAGAGCGAAGGTTTCTTTATAATTGATACCTTCTTCTTGGTTGAAACCCTTAGTCACTAGTCTAGCCTTATTTCTAACCATGATACTAAATTCATCTTGCTTGTTTCTAAAGGCCCGTTTATTACCAATAACTAAATGGTCACTATGTCTTGGAATAAGCTCCCACACCTCATTTCTCCCAAATTGTTTCAACTCTTCTTGCATTGCGATAACCCATGAATTGTCTTTCAAGGCCTTGTCAATATATTTAGGTTCAATTTGAGAAAGAAAAGTGGCATTGGCATAAAAATTTTAAGAGAAGAATGAGTTTGAACCTCTTTTAATGTGTCTCCTATGATTAGCTCCTTAGGATAAGCATCTACATACATTCATTCCTTGGGTAAGGATATTTCGGAAGATATATCCAAGTTGCTAAATGGAGGAGAAGGTTCATTTAAATTTAAAGCACCAAAGTTAAGATCATCATCAACCTCATTTTTCTTAAATTCGAAGAATTCATTAAAGACAACATGAATAGACTCTTCTATGACTAAGGTTCTTTTATTAAAAACATGAAAGGTCTTTGAAATAGAAGAATAACTAAGAAAAGTGCCTTCATTGGATTTTGCATCAAACTTTCCTAAGGCATCTTTTTCATTCAAGATAATATATTTACAATCAAAAACTTTAAAGTATGAAACATTGGGTTTTTTGTCATTCAACAATTCATAAGGAGTTTTGAAAAGTAATGGTCTTACTAGAATCCTATTCATGACATAGCAAGTCGGATTAACGGCTTCAGCCCAAAAATATTTGGGTAGGCTCTGTTCGTTTAACATGGTTCTTGCTATTTCTTGTAAATTTCTATTTTTTCTTTCTACTACATTTTGTTGAGAGTTTCTAGGAATAGAGAAATTATGGTTGTATCCAATAGATTCACAAAAATTTTAAAAATCACGGTTTTGAAATTCGCCACTGTGATCACTTTGAATTGATGAAATCATTAGGTCTTTTTCATTTTGAACAAGTTTACAAAACTTAGAAAAATACCAAAAGCAATCACTTTTGTGTGCCGAGAAATATGTCCAAGTGTATCTACTGTAATTGTCCACAATTACAAAAGTATATTTGCTACTTCCTAAGCTTATTGTATTAATTGGTCAAAACAAATCCGTATAGATTAATTGCAATAGTCTACAGGTGCTTATTTGATTTTTTGATTTGAAACTACCTTTTATTTATTTTCCTAGTTGACATGCATCATGCACATTATCATTAACAAACTTAATATAAGGAATACCTCTTACATGTTCTTTAGATGAGATTTGAGAGATTAGTTTCATGCTAGCATGACTTAATCTCCTATTCCAAAGCCAAGCATTGTCATTCAAAATCGAAAAACATATTTCATTACAAAGATAATCAATGTCGATAGTGTATATATTATTTTGTTTTAGGGCAATCATAGATATGTTTTTGTGTGGTTTTTCAATAATATAAGCATTGGATTCAAATCTAATGATATATCTTTTATCTCACAATTGACTAATGCTCAAAATATTATGCTTTAAGCCATCAACCAACAACATATCTTCAATAAAAAAGTTAGATTTATTACCTATGGTTCCTTTGTCAACGATTTTACCTTTGTTGTTGTCTCCGAAGGTGACATACAATTCATCTAGTTTAGTAAGCTTAGAGAATTGAGATGGATCTCCAGTCATGTGCCTTGAGCATCCATTATCAAGGTACCATCTCTTGCGCCTATCTTGTGATGATAAATATTTCTACAAAAGAAGATGATTTTTAAGTACCCATTTGACCTTGAGTGCCTCAAAAATCAATCTACTTAACGTATCATTTTGTATATAGCTGTTTATGATTCCTTTAGGAACCAAAATCAATTTTGTAGACTAAATTTCTTAAATGGACATTTATAAGCAACATGTTCAAGTTTGCAACAAAAGTTACATTTGGTGCGGGGTGGTACTTGTAAGGTTGAACCTTTAACAAAGGTGGTTGGATTTTGGTGAGAGCTACTCACAAATCCGATTTCACATCGTCTATGAATGTGACTCTTATTAGCAAGGATCATGTTAAAGGACTTGCTACTAACTTTAAACTTTTCCAAAGTTTCTTGAAGTAGCAAGTTTTCCTTCTCAAGTGCCTCTAAGTATTCACACTTAGTGCATAAAGGCAATGAAGGATTGTTATGCCTAATTTTTTTAAATTCATTATTTAAAAGGGCATGCTCCTTTATCAAAGAATTATACTTTTTACTTATTAGTCTACATTCATAGAATAAATCATGAAAAGCATTTAAAAGCTCATTGTAGGATAAATTTGCATCAATTGAACCACTTACCTTATCTCCGATAGCCAATAGTGTATAGTTCATGATTTCCTTGTTGCTTTGTTCTTCATCTTCGGAGGCACTCGAATCATCCTACATTACTTTGAGTACCTTCTTTTTCTTTGGTTGTTTCTTCTTCACATGGGGACATTTACTTTTGAAATGTCCCAGCTTCTTGCATTCGTATTACATAACTTGTTCTTTCTTGAGTTCAATTTTATTTTTAGTATCATTTTGAAATTTATTTCTTTTTATGAATTTTTTGAACCCTCATGTCAAGAGTGCCAAGTCATCATCATAGTCCTCATCACTTGAACTTTCTATCAAGTGGTCTTCATGAGTTCTGAGTGTCATATCCTTTCTATTCTTTAGATGATTGTTCTTAAGCTCTTCATGAGCATTGCAAGTCATCTCATAGGTCATTAGTGACCAGATAAGTTCTTTGAGAGGGAAGTTATTCAAATCCTTCGACTCTTGAATGGCCACTACTTTAGGGCCCTAACTCTTTGGAAGGGATCTCAAAGTTTTATTAACGAGTTCAAAATTAGAAAAACTTTTACCAAGCGGTTTTAGACCATTGACGACATCCGTAAACCAGGTGTACATGTCTCCAATGATCTCACTTGGTTTCATTCGAAATAATTCATAAGTACGGACTAAAAGATTTATCTTTGACTCTTTTACTCTACTAGTGCCTTCGTGATTGATTTTCAGTGTGTGTCAAATATTAGATGCCATTTCACAAATAGACACTCGATTGAACTTATTTTTATCTAAAGCGCAAAATAAGGCATTCATAGCCTTGGCATTTAAAGCGAAAGTCTTCTTCTCCAACTCATTCCAATCGTTCATTGGAAGAGAAGACTTTTAAAAGCTGTTTTCCATAATGTTCCATAACTCAAAATCTATAGAAATTAAGAAAATCCTCATTCTAGTCTTCCAATAGGTATAATCCGTCCCATTGAACATGGGTGGACATGTAATTGAGTGACCCTCTTGGTTGTTGGCAAATGTCATCTCTCTTGGGTTTCAAACCAAAATGAGAGTGACCTTGCTCTGATGCTAATTGTTAGGATCAAGAGCGACACTAAGAGGTGGGGGTGAATTAGTGCAGTGAAAAAATTATCGATTTTATAAGGTATTTGTCCGTTGAAAACCAATCTCAGAAAGTGCTTGACTTTGGATTAAATGAACTAGCAATTAATTTAGAAAGTAATAACAGTAATAAAATGTAGAATGGAAATGAGCACACTAGAATTTATAGTGGTTCGGTCGTTATGACCTACATCCACTTCCGATTCCTCCTTTGTCAAGGTTACCAGCGTCCACTAATGGTCTTCCTTCAATAGGAAAAGACCAACCACCCTCTTTAAAGAACTTTCTCCATTTCGCGAGTTTATGAGACAACCCTTACAAGCCTCACATATCTCTTGAATGATCACAAGACTTAGAAAGGGAAGAGGAGGACTTTTAGCTCTTTTTCAACACTTTTAACACCCCAAGGCTTTAAGATATTGTTCACACTCATGCCCTTTTATGCAGAAAAGGGTGAGGTATTTATAGGCCTAAATCACTTCAGAATTGAAGCCAAAAAATGTCACATCCTCGGATTTCAGGGTACTGGTGGTCCCACCACCATTATTGGGCGGAACTATCGCTTGCAGACTGATACTAGACGGTACAATCGCTTAGTCTAGGTGGTATGACCACTTGATAGAGCTCGAAGATCGAGCTCTGGTGATACCATCGCCAAACAAGGTAGTATTACCGCTTGGCAACATTAACTACTAGTTGTACCACCGCCCAGTCTAGGTAGTACCACCACCCATACCACTTGGGAGACTGAGTCCCAAGCAGTGCCACCGCCGACCGTGACTTCGAGTGTTGAATGGGCTATTCATCTAGCCCAATTCAGCCCTATTTAGGAGGGCCCAATTGGCCCTTACCTGAGTTAGTGGGATTACCTTCCAATCCTAACTCAACTTATTGTGTATCTACAATAATTAAGATATTTAACAAAGCAATCTCTATCCGATATGTTAATTGTTCTCTCGACGAACTTCCAGTGAACTTCTCGGTGAACATTCGATGAACTCCTGATAAACTCTCGGCGAACTCTCGACAAACTCTCGGTGAGCTCCTGATAAAGTATCGATGAGCTTCTAGTAAACTTCCGGCACATCATTCGAATCTTCGACGTATCGTTCGATCTTTGACTTCGGTTGTACATTTGCTTTATGCCTTACTGCTATCGTAGTTAATCCTGCAACATTATCTCAATATATGGATTAGATCAATAATTTACTAATTGATTTCATTATCAGAATATGAGATTCAACAATAAGTAATACTGGTATCCAATACCCATGTGTTATCATAAGAGTCTAACAAATGGAGACTGATCATGAATGTACCTAAAGCTTCTCCAAGCTTTTGTTTCACCCTCTCTATAAGGTACTCTTTGCAGTTTCTCTTCCAGTGCCCATCTTTGCCATAGTTGAAGCACTGGCCTTTGTCCTTTATCGGGTCTTTCTTAGCAACCTTTGCTTTACCCGGTTTGCCCTTGCCCTTGCCCTTCTTAAGGAATTTTTCTGCCTTCTTTTTCTTTCTGATCTCACCAGTATAGAGAACTGGCTTCTGTTTCTTGATAGTGCTCTCTGCTTCCCACAACATATTGAGGAGCTCAAGGAGAGTCACCTCAAGCTTATTCATATTAAAATTCATTATAAACTATGAAAATGAATCTGGTAGGGACTAACTAAAGCATAAGATCTAGACATAGGTTATCTTCTAGGACCATTCCTAGACCTGTTAATTTCTCTAACTACTCAATCATCTTTAGGACATGGTTCAGAACCACTGTCCCCTTTGTCATCCTAGCGCAAAAGAGGCTCTTGGATATCTCATATCACTGAGTCATTCTCTGTTCCTCAAACAGTTTACGGACATGTAGGAGAGCGGATCTGGCATCTATCTTTTCATGCTGTCTTTATAACTCAGGAGTCATGGAGCCCAACATATTACACTGAGCAAGAGTGGAGTCATCTATGTACTTCACATAGTAAGCAATCTTATCCTCGCTTGCCCCCTTCCTCGGGCGTAGGCATCATTATATCGAGAATGTACATGATTTTCTCTATTGTGAGAACAATGTTAGGATGCTTTTTCTAAGCTTTTGAATAATGTTTATTGAGTCTGTTTAGTCTAGTTGTTTATTGAGTCTATTTAGTTCAATTAGAATCGGATAAATGTTTATTTAATATTTATTTATTATTAAGAGTCCAAGTCCAGGTGGACTCTAGGTGGAACTCTATAAATAGTGATGTAACCCTTTCTTGAAATCAATTAATCAATGAAATGTTATTCCACTCTGTGGACAAACCCTAGGAGGCTGATCCCCTCGAAGTGATCAAGGAGGCTGTTACGGTAAGTAACTTTTTAGCCGTGACTTCGGGGTCGACGCGGTTGGTTTAGGGCTCCAAATGACTCGGATCAGACGTGACTCCCTTTGAAGTCCCGGGGCGACGGATGCGGGGGATCTTGCTGGGAAACTCCGCCTTGTCGAGCAGGCTTAACAGCGGTCGGGTGCCTGCACACAGGTCGGGTCGGTAGCTCGGCCCGACCCCTCCGACGTCAAGTCAGTGGGGAGAAGTATAGTATTGAGAGATCGATCCCCCCCCCCCCCCTTTTTCGGTTGGGAACCGGGGGGGTATTTATACAGGGGGTTTGATGTTACTTGATGGGCCATCCTGCAAGAGGAGGGCCGTACCTCTGATGGCGTCTGTCGTCGTCGCGGGCGTTGCATAGAGAGCCGAGCTTCGGCAGGGTGAGGGGAGCGTCGGTCAGCCGAGGGGGTCTGGGTACGGTGGGTGTGGGCGCATGTCGTGTCGTCATTAACGTTCGTTCTGGGGCAGTGTGCCGCACAGGGTGTTCGACGTGGGGGGTGTATTAGGTCAAATCCGGGGTGCTATGTCAGGTCAGTTTTTTACCCCTATCATATGCCCCATCCGAAAGGAGCTATGCGTCGGTTTTGCATTTGGGGAGTCCGATGCATGGCTTCCTGCTTCAGGCGTGCTATTCGTGTTGGTCTGAGAGGCGCGCCGTAGACGGATCGGTCGCGTGAACGCTTCTTGAGCAGCGCTAGGCCGAGACACGCAACGCTATCGGGAGGCCGAGCAGGGTTGGACTCGGGGCCAATAGAGCCGATGAGGATCGAGAGCCGAGGGCTGAGGAGCACAACGCAGGCGGGGTGACCGCGCAGGTGTGTCTCGGGATGTGATGGAGTCGAGGGCCGAGGAGCACAACGCAAGCGGGGTGACCACGCAGGTGACTCGGGATGGCATAAAGCCGAGGGCCGAGGAGCACAACGCAGGCGGGGTGACCGCGCAGGTGTGACTCGGGATGGTGTAAAGCCGAGGGCCGAGGAGCACAACGTAGGCAGGGTGACCGCGCAGGTGTGACTCGGGATGACGTAAAGCCGAGGGCCGAGGAGCACAATGCAGGCGGGGTGACCGCGCAGGTGTGACTCGGGATGGCGTAAAGCCGAGGGCCGAGGAGCACAACGCAGGTGGGGTGACCGCGCAGGTGTGACTCAGGATGGCGTAAAGCCGAGGGCCGAGGAGCACAATGCAGGCGGGGTGACCACGCAGGTGTGACTCGGGATGGCATAAAGCCGAGGGCCGAGGAGCACAACGCAGACGGGGTGACCGCGCAGGTGTGACTTAGGATGGTGTAAAGCCGAGGGCCGAGGAGCACAACGCAGGCGGGGTGACCGCGCAGGTGTGACTCAGGATGGCGTAAAGCCGAGGGCCGAGGAGCACAATGCAGGCGGGGTGACCGCGCAGGTGTGACTCGGGATGGCGTAAAGCTGAGGGCCGAGGGGCAGAGTAACACGACCAAGTGGGCAGGATGCGAGGACGCGGCCTCGGGCACCACACAGCTGAGGAACACGGCAGGTGGTTGGGCCACACCGCGATGAGTCTCGGCAGAGATTCGGCCGAGGCGCTTGGTGCAGGTAGGCTGTAACCGAGGTGATGGCCCCGGGCGTAACACGACCGAGGCGATACTTGGCTTTTGATCAGTGTTTGGTCGTTTTGACCGTTGTGCGGGCGCGGGCAGCCAGGTTGCCTTTTGCCTGGGGAAGATCAAAGGGCCACGCCTTTTGGGCGTCGTCGGTTTTCGAGGTTGATATGATTAGGGGCTTCGTACTTCACACCGCGCTGTGATTAAGAGCCGTGACAGCCGAAGTTATGGTGATGCGGCTTTTGCGTCTTCGCAGCACATCTCAGTAGGGGAAGGGTCGCCGCTTCGGTGGGAAATAGGCTATAAATAGCGCTCCGTCGGTCTCTTTTACTTCTTGGTACCTGCATTCGCTTCAACCCCCTCTTTGGGTGACTTGGCCTAGCACTCTTCAGCCGCCCTGCCTTCCCAAAAGCTCGGTAAGGATGGCTTCCCCTCCGTCGTCGTCTCCTTCTTCGCCTCCTCTTTCTGGTGCCGCCGGTGAGGAGGTGGCGTTGGCGAGCCCCCGCTCGTCGTCCGAGGAACGGGCCACCAAAGCCCTTGAATCGCTGATGTGGCCGCATGACCTCGACTCCACCGTGAGCGAGTCATCGCTGGGCCTCCTTCGGGACCGTTATGGTATCCCGACGGAGTTCACGCTCCTTGCCCCTGAGCCGGGGCAGCGGGCGTATGATCCCATTCCTAGGGGCTTTGCCCTAACCGTAGATGCCTTCGAAGCCGGACTACGCCTACCGTTCCACCCGGTCATAACCTCCTGTGTCGCGTGGTGGCGCATTTCTCCTTCTCAGATGGCGCCGAATTCTTGGCACTACCTGGTGGCGTTCCTCGGGGAATGCTACTACGCCCGAATCACCCCGAGCCGGTCTCTTTTCCTTTCCTATTTTCGCCTGTCCAGGGGGTCGGGGGGCTATTACTTATCTGCCCGACCTGGTTTCTGGGTCAGCGGGGCTCCTTCCAGCAACAAGGGGTGGAAGGAGTGCTTCTTCTATGTCTGCCATCCGGAGAGTTGGAGCTTCGGGCTCCGGTGGGCGGCGCGTGCAGTTGATAACACTGCCCTGGCCTTGGATGAGGGGGAGCTCCGAGCCCTTCGAAGATTGAAGGAGATCCTCCCGTCTTCCAGAGTCATCCGAAAGATGACCGAGGCGTGGTTGGTCGAGGCGGGCTTGAGCCCGGTACCTCGAGGTATGCCTTGAGAAGGTGGCGGTAGGCCCTCATGTTTTATTTTCCTCTTTCGGGGTGCTCACCGAGGCCGATGTGTTTTCGCAGAGATGGTGAACCTTGCTGCAGTGCGCGGAGAACGCGCCCCGTCCGTAGCATCTCCACGGCGTCAGGTCAGCCTAGGCGCCGGCATAAGAGAGGCGCTAGTGGAGCTCGAGGATGCCCGCCCTCGGAAGAAGGCCAAGGTCGGTGCTTCGAAGAAACCGACTCCCCCGCGGGCTCAGGAGAGCGTGGGGGCGGCGGAGTCAGGCTCGCATGACAGGCGAGGGCGAGGTCGGGGCGAGGCAGGCCCGAGCAACGAGGCGGGGAAGGCGCCGCGGGAGCCCTCGATCCGAGAGTTGTGCCATCTGCCCGCGGGGCCGCCGAACGACTTCTACCAAGCATGCCTGATGGGCGAGCTTTCCGAAGGCCAACCCTATGACCGGTTGGTAGCCCGCTGGGGTGGGGCTGACCCGCGGGACCCGGGTGTGGGCCGATGCGGAGACCGCGGCTGCGTTCATCCGAGGGGGGCTGCATCCCGACCTGGCTCGCGAAATGTATACTCTGCCATCGGACGTCCTGCTCGGTAAAACCGTGAAGTCGCTGCTGTGGGTAAGTGCTCCGCTGTTGGCTTCCGACCCATGACGCAATCGAGGGTTCTGACTTTTCCTCCTATAGGGTCAGCACTACGCTATGGCATTGGCAGATCGTGTTCGCGACTCGGGCTGGGCCTTGGGTATTTTGTGCGATCGCAACGCCGAGCTACGCAGGCAGCTTGAGGAGGTTCGTGCGGGGGCGGCTCCTGAGGCGGTCGCGGCAGCCGAGCAGCGCTCCTCGGAGCTTGAAGCGGAGGTGACGCGTCTCCGGGCTGAGGCAGGGGCGACCGAGGCTGAGGTCCTTCGCCTAAGGTCCGAGGCGAAGGCGGCGGAGGAGGAGAAAGACAACCTCCGAAGGCTCCTAGAGGGGGCGCAGTCCGAGGCTTGCCTGGCCCGAGGCGAGGCGGCCGCCCTTACCCAACGGCTGGAGGGGGCTTTGGCCGACGCGAAGGGGGCCTCGGAAGCCCTGGCGGCCGAGCGGGAGCGGCGGCCAGAGAAGGAGAGGGAAATAATCGAAGCCTACAAGCAATCCCCCGGCTTCCAACTCGGGCTGGTTCGGTCAGGGCAGGTTACCTACGAGTACGGGTACCGGATAGCCCTGGGCCGATTCCGGACATGCCATCCCGGGTTGGGGGTCGAGGCGGATCCTTTTACCTCGCACCCCGAGGACTTGGACGTAGACATGCCGGAGGAGGTTCCTTTCGACGATAGCGTCGGGGGCCCCGATGGCTTAGGGCAGTCTTGAAGTCGGCTCAGCCGAGCCGTTTTAGCTTCTTGTAACTTTTGTAGTCTTCGGGTCAGGTCGCAGTTGTAATCCCGTGCTTCGTAAATTCTTCTCCTAGTGTGCCTTTTCGCTTCGAGAGTTGTCTTGTATTCTCATGCTTCAGAAATTGCATAGCTTCGACTTGGGATATGTTAACACGGGTATTGACCTCAGACAAAGAACCTTTTAAGGTTCTGGATATTCCACGTTCTCGGCAATGAGGAATCGTCCATCGCTGTGAGCCGATACGTACCCGGTCGGACCACGCCGATGACCCGATATGGTCCCTCCCACTTGGGGGCCAGCTTCCCCCTCGTTCGGGTCGGGTCGCTGACCTCGACCCTTCGTAGGACTAGATCGCCTAACTTGATCGGTCGGGGTCGTACCTTTCTGTTGTAGACCCTGGCGACGACTCTCTAGTGAGAGAGGGCCTTCAGGTGCGCGTCGGCACGTCGCTCCTCGAGCATGTCGAGGCTGGCGCGAAGTCCCTGGTTCGAGGCTTCCTCGTCGTAGCTCCTCGTCCGAAGCGTGGCGATAGCCATCTTGGGTGGTAGGATGGCCTCGGTTCCGAACGTCAAGCTGTTTGGGGATTCTCCGGTCGCAGTCTTGGGAGTGGTGTGCAGCGACCATAACACACTGGGGAGCTCGTCCGTCCAGGTCGATCGGGCCGCAGACACTCTTCTTTTGAGGCCATCCAAGATGGACCGGTTGGTTACCTCGGCCAACCCGTTCGTCTGAGGGTGGGCCACCGAGCTGAACCTTAGTTGAATGCCATGACGGGCGCAGAATTCCCGGAACCTTGTGCTTGCGAACTGAGGTCCGTTGTCGGTGATAATGGCCCTGGGCAACCCCAACCGAGTTACCAGGTTCTTCCACACGAATTTCTCCATCTGATGTTTCGTGATCGTCGCCAGTGGCTCGGCCTCGACCCACTTTGTGAAGTAGTCTACTCCTATAATTATGTACTTCTGCTGTCCAAAAGCCGGTGGGAAGGGACCGAGGAGGTCCAGCCCCCACTGGGCAAACGGCCATGCGCAGTCGATGGGGCAGAGCGGAACCGAGGGTTGTCGAGGTGCACAGGCGTGTTGCTGGCACGAACCGCACCGCTGCACGTAGGCTTTCGCATCTCGGCACATGGTTGGCCAGTAGTAGCCTTGGCGGAGTATCTTGTGCGCCAAGGTTCGTCCGCCGATGTGTTTGCCGCAGACCCCCTCGTGAGTTTCGGCCAGGACTGTCCGTGCTTCGTTAGGCTCCAAGCATCGCAGGAGGGGATGGGTGAAGGACCATTTGTAAAGCCGACCACTCTCCTCGGCGTACCACGCGTGTGTGCGGCGCAGACGCCGAGCTGCGACTTCGTCGAGGGGGAGAGTTCCATCCCGCTTGAAGCGTAGCAACTCTTGCACCCACGTGGTCGGCGCACCGCCTGGGGCCATAGTCGCTACTTCGATGGCGCGAGCGGGGAGCTCCTCAATCTCTGGCCATGCTTCGGGGGTTTGTCTTGACGCTAGCTTAGCGAGCGCATCGGCTCGCTCGTTTTCCTCCCTCGGAACATTAGATAATGTAAAGTAAGGGAATCTCGCGGTTAGGTCTCTTACCCGTGCCAGGTATTTGGCCATGGTTGCGTCCCGAGCTTCATATCCACCGCTGAGCTGTTTGGCCACAAGTTGCGAGTCGGTGAGGACGTGTATTGCATCCACCTGCATCTCGAGGGCCAGCCTCAATCCCTCTAGGAGTGCCTCGTATTCCGCCTCGTTATTAGTGGCTTTAAACCTGAAGCGGAGGGAACGCTCGAACGAGCGTCCGTCAGGGGCGAGGAGGACCAGCCCCGCTCCGGCATCCCTCGAGTTGGCCGAGTCGTCCACGTGTAGGATCCAAGCCTCGGGGGTTTGCTCGAGATCTCTATCCATCGGAGCTAACTCCGCGACGAAGTCGGCTACCGCCTGGGCCTTCATGGCAGTCCTGGGTACGTAACTGATATCATGTTCACCGAGCTCCACCGCCCATCGGAGGAGCCGACCTGCAACATCGAATTTTGTTAAGTCCTGCCGGAGAGGCTGGTCGGTGATGACTTCCACCGGGTGCGCCTGGAAGTAAGGGCGCAACTTCCGAGCCGAGAGCACCAGGGCGAGTGCGAGTTTTTCTATCGGCGGGTAGCGCTCTTCAGGTCTACTCAGGACGTGGCTAACATAGTAGATCGGGAGTTGCGGGCCGGAGCTTTCCTTGACAAGGACGGAGCTGACCGCATGCGGGGAGGCTGCTAGGTAGAGTCCCAGCTTCTCGCCGGGGGAGACAGAGGCAAGCCAAGGGAGGCTGGCCAGGTGCTGCTTTATCTGCTTTAAAGCCTCCTCGCATTCCGATGTCCATTGGAAATTCTTCTGGTTTTTTAGCGCCTTGAAGAACGGGAGGCAGCGATCGCCCAATCGGGCGAGGAAGCGGGACAGGGCAACAAGTCTTCCGTTGAATCGCTGCAGGTCCTTAACCGTCCGGGGGGACTGCATATCGATTATTACTTGTACCTTCTCCGGGTCGGCATCGATTCCTCTCTGGTGTACAATGAATCCTAGGAACTTCCCGGAGGTGACGCCGAAAGCGCACTTTGTGGGGTTGAGCCGCATGCCGAACTTGCGCAGCGTGGCGAAGGCCTCGGCCAGGTCGGCAAGGTGCGTTCTGGCCTCTCGGCTTTTCACAATCATGTCGTCCACGTAGACTTCTATGTTTCTGCCGATTTGATGGGCAAACATCTTGTTTTCCGTCCTCTGGTATGTGGCTCCGGCATTTTTTAACCCGAACGACATGACCTTGTAGAAGTATATCCCTTGATCGGTGAGGAAAGCCGTATGCTCTCTGTCTTCGGGCGCCATCCTGATCTGGTTGTACCCTGAATAGGCGTCCATGAAAGAGAGGCGTGCGTGCCTCACCGTCGCATCGACTAGCTGGTCGATCTTCGGGAGGGGATAGCAGTCTTTAGGATACGCACTGTTGAGACTGGTGTAGTCAACGCACATCCTCCAGCTTCCATTGTGTTTTTTCACGAGAACTACATTGGACAACCACTGAGGATACTTGGATTCTTCTATGAAGCCTGCCGCTAAGAGTCGGTCCACCTCCTCTTGTATGGCGCGTTGTCGGTCAGGGGCGTGGCGCTGGGGCTTTTGCTTCACTGGGCGAGCATTAGGTGGGATATTGAGATGATGCTCCGCGACCTCTGGGTCGACCCCCCCTTGTCCGATGGGGACCAGGCGAAGATGTCGGCATTTTCCCGTAGAAGACCGACGAGCTGTTCCCGTTCCCATTCGGGTAGTTCCGATCCGACCCTAACCGTTTGGTTCGGCCGCGCTTCTTGTAAAGGAACGTCAATAGTGGATCCCCTCGGCTCGGGGTGAGGAGCCAGTTTCTTCGCTTCTCGCGGATCTTCCAGGGGCGCCTCGGCCCTGGTTCTCTTGCCCAATGAGACGGAGGTAAGGTAGCAGCGCCTGGACTCTCGGGGGCTTCCAGTGACTTCCCCGACCCCCTCGCGAGTCGGGAATTTGACGGTCCGGTAGTAGGTCGAGACGACGGATCTGACCTTGTTGAGGGTCGGTCGACCGAGTATGGCATTGTAAGCGGTGGGAAGGTCGACCACCAGGAAAGTGGTCATTACGGTCTTCGATCTCGGCGGGGTCCCCACAGTCAGAGGCAAGGTAATGGCTCCCAGGGGCGATTTTGAATCTCCCGTGAAGCCGGTGAGCGCCGAGCAGATTGGGCTTAAATTTTCCCTGGCCAGGCCCAGCTTCTGGAAGGCACCGAAGTAGAGTATGTCGGGCGAGCTTCCCGTGTCGACCATGATTCTCCTCATTTGTGCGTTGGCTACCTTGGCCGATATCACCAAGGCGTCGTCGTGGTCGGGTCGCTCAGCAGCTCCGGTTGGGAAGGTGATCTCGGGCTCGGGCTCGTGTCCCGAGGCTTTGTCGGGAGCGGACCGGACGTACACCTTCCTGCCCGACATGGAACTTCCTCCGGATGCGGGGCCTCCGGCTATGACATCGATGTGTCGCTCGACAGGGCCCTCTGGGCGAGGTGACTGCTCCTTGTTCGGCCAGAGGTACTGGCCGAGATGACCTCTGAGGATGAGCTCCTCGATTTGTCTCTTCAACTCGTAGCACTGCTCAGTGTCGTGCCCATGTTGTCGATGGAATCGGCAATACTTTGAACGGTCTGCGAGCTCCCGCGGGTTCTTCATTGGGTGAGGGTCCCTGAGCAGCCCCTTCCCTCTCTCGTGTAGGAATATTTCAGTCCGGGAAGAATTCAAGGCGGGAAGAGGAGGCCTCGGGTCAGGTATGTCCAACTTTCGCTGGGAGGCGGTAGGTTGTTGCTGTCGGGGCAGTTCTGACTTGACCTTTTTGTGCTCCTCCCGCTTTCCAGCCATCCAGGTTTCCGCGGCGATAAACTGACAGGCACGTTGGAGCATCTCGGGGACCGCGACGGGGGGCCGCTCCACCAGCGACCAGAAGAACCTGGAGGGCCGCAGGCCAATCATGAAGGCTTGCATCAAGAGAGAGGGGTGAGCATCCGATAATCCATGAATTTGTGTTGTAAATCGGTTCACAAAGTGGGAGAGGGGCTCGTCCTCCTTCTGGTTGAGCCCCAAGAGCAACGCCATGGACGGCTTTGGTCGGGCGTACGCAAGGAAGTTAAGCTCGAAATCCTTGGCGAGCTGGTCGAAGGAGGCGATGGTCCCTGGCTTCAGGCCGCTGTACCACGCGTGGGCTGGTCCCCGCAGGGTCGTCGGGAACGCCCTGCACATCAGGGCGTCTGAAGTCCCGAATAGCGCCATCTGGGCCCGAAAAGCGGCCACGTGGTCCGCCGGGTCGGTTGCGCCGTCATACGCATCCAGTGAGGGGAGGCGGAAGTGCGGCGGGATCGCCTGGTCCTGTATCTCGGGGATGAACGGAGATCCTTGGTGTCCGTCCGCCCCGAGCTCTCCCTTTGACTTACGAACTTCCTGTTGTACCTCGTCAAGCCTTTGATTGACGAGGCGCAGCTGAGCTCGTAGAGCGTTCGTCGAATCGATAGTCGGAGCCTCAGGTTCGGGACGGCTCACCGTGTCCTCTGCTTCCTGGCTCCCAGGACGAGTTGTGGGGTTTCGAGGCGAGCCAGGAAGCTTTGGGAGTGGCACGTGGGTCCGGGCAGGGGGCTCCTGTTGTTGCGAAGGTGGCGCCGCATGCGGAGAGGTTCACTGGTAGACGATAGTCTGCACCATGCTTATCAAAGCTCGGACCTGGTGGGCAAGGTCATGAAAGGCCTCGGGTGACACTTGCGACGGGTCGGCGGGTGCACCGCCGGGGGCCGACAAGCCCGGGTCGTTGAATAGTCGCCAGTAGCGTTCTGATACCGCTGCGGGGCGTTCGTCGTGGGTTTCGTCACGCCGTTCCCCTAAGGCGGGGAGCTCCGCATTTGAGGATCCGCTGAGGTGGATTCGCTGGTCGCCTGACATTTGGATGCGGCCCTCCTTCTAGCGCCAATCTATTACGGTAAGTAACTTTTTAGCCGTGACTTCGGGGTCGACGCGGCTGGTTCAGGGCTCCAAATGACTCGGATGAGACGTGACTCCCTTTGAAGTCCCGGGGCGACGGATGCGGGGGATCTCGCTGGGAAACTTTGCCTTGTCGAGCAGGCTTAACAGCGGTCGGGTGCCTGCACACAGGTCGGGTCGATAGCTCGGCCTGACCCCTCCGACGATCAAGTCAGTGGGGAGAAGTATAGTATTTATACAGGGGGTTTGATGTTACCTGATGGGCCATCCTTCAGGAGGAGGGTCGTACCTCTGATGGCGTCTGTCGTCGTCGCGGGCGTTGCGTGGAGAGCCGAGCTTCGGCAGGGTGAGGGGAGCGTCGGTCAGCCGAGGGGGTCTGGGTACAGTGGGTGTGGGCACATGTCGTGTCGTCATTAACGTTCGTTCTGGGGTAGTGTGCCGCACAGGGTGTTCGACGTGCGGGGTGTATTACGTCAAATCCGGGGTGCTATGTCAGGTCTGTTTTTTACCCCTATCAGAGGCCGATCCCCTCGAAGCGATCATTATCATTTCCTTTTCTCTGCTTTCTTCCATGGTAAGACTTTAGGGTCTTTCCATTTGGTATTAGAGTGATAATAAGATTTAGGGTCTTATCATTTAGTATCAGAACCTGATCATTTCTTTCATTTATTTTACGATAAGACTTTAGGGTCTTACCAATTGGTATTAGAGCAACGATCCTTGGCGCAGCCCGCTGCAGCCTTGCTTCCCTTCTTCCCCACCACCACTACAAGGCAACTCTTTCTCACCGCCGGCGTTGCTTCTCGGCCGATCGACCAACGCCACCGCTCCTTCTCCTCGGCTAGTGACCTTCGACCACCGGTTGACCACCGCTCGACCTCCAAGCTATCCCATCTCGTTCAAAAAAAAAAAAAGAAAAAAGAAAAGAAGAAATAAGAGAGGAAGAAGAAGCCGCAGCCACCCCTACGTCCCCTGCTTCTGGCCAGCCCACCCGCTGCTGCTACTCTCCGGCCAGCGCCCACCATCGCCCCGCTTCCCGGCCAAAGGCCACTGCCACCTATCGCCTCCCACACAAGCCACCACCACTGCCTCCTTCTCCACCACTGCCCGCCTCCCCTTGCATCTCAGCACAACCGCTCGACCTCTCCTCCTCGGTGATCGTTGGTGACGCTACTCCCAACCGCGCCACCACCGCTGCCTCTCTACCGCTGCTCGCCTCCCCTTGGGTCACAGCCGCAGCCGCCGGTTGTCGCCCTCCTCGCGGCGACCGAAACAGGGCAACTCACGGATTGCCCTTGTTCCCAACTGCATCACCACCACTTTTCCTAGCTGCCTTGTAGCCGCTCGATCACCGGGCCCACGACCTCTCCTCCTCACGTCCCCATCTCGCTCGAGCGAGAAGGACCACCGACACCGCAGCCGCAGCCGTCGATTGCCGCAGCCCCTCCTTGTAGCGGTTGTAGAAACAGAGCTTCCTCTATTGACGTAGCCCCTCGTCGATCGCAGTTGCTCCTCGAGTGTCGTAGCCTTCCAACTGACCCACCACCACTGCTAGCCACCGTGCGGCGACCATCACTCGCCTCCTAGCCGTCGCTCCCCCTGGCTCGGGTAAGAATGACCGCTGCCACTCCCCCATGGTCTGCCCTCTTGGTGACTGAAACAGGGCAATCCTCTTGCTGCTACGAATGTCGGTTGCCACCACCGTGGCCGTTGCTGCCCAGCCAGCGACGATGCCGCTCACCGCCCAGCCTGCCACCATCGATTCTTATTTTCCACTGCAGCCTCAACCTCGGCAATGCCGCCACAACCGCCCTCCAATAGCACATGCAGCAAGCTCTTGTGCGGCCACTTCAACCTCGGCAACGCACGCACCGACTCCTCTTCTCAACCTCGGTCGCTTCAACAGCACCGTCGCGTCCTCAACCGCACGCGATCCCTTGGCATCACCAACGCCTCCTTCTGTAGTGCGGTAGAGACAGAGCAATGCTGCCGTCCATCCGCACCATCGCAACCACCTCAGCGAGGTGACGCTGCCCCCAACTGCACTACCATCGCTGCCTCCCAGCCCTCAGCAGTAGCGATCCCTCCACGTAGCGACTACAGCAAGCATCGTTGCCTCCCATGCAACGAACATAGCTACATCCCTGCATCCTCGCAGTAGCCCTTCATTCCAATAGTGCTACCACCGATTGCATCACAACAATAACACCGAGTAAGATAGTGATTTATGCCCTAGTCTTGACATCAAAAACAAGAGTTGAGATTACAGATATGTAGTCTTACAAAATGGCCACCGATAACTCAGTGAAAGCACAAATGGAAGCATTGGAAATTAGAATTGAGAACCGGTTACAAGAAATACTTAATGATTTCAAAATGACTTACTAGGGAGCCTTAGTAAATTTCAACAAGGTGGGAGCTCAAGTTCTACGTTGCACATATATAAAAATACTAGAAAAGGGCCCGAGGATTGTGACACAATCTACTCATACATGAAGGTGGATGGACAGCTCGCCAAAATTTGTCAGACTTCTACAAGGTTAGAATATCATAGTAGGTTTGAAAGATTGTCAAATCAAGCTAGGGATTGGTCGGAACGATAACTTTTGGATACATTTATTGAAGGGATTATTCCAAAGATCTAGTGTGAAGTTAAGGCTCATCAACCCCGCACTATGATAGTTGCGATCTCATTCGCACATCTACACAAGAAAAAAATCAATAGGGAAAATCATGAAAATAGATGTGACAATAACCAGATGATCAGTAAGCCACCTGCCCCATCTATTCCCAACCAATGCCTTGACACCCGAAGACTAACCTAAGAAGAACTCAAGGAGAAATCAGCAAAGGGTTTATACTATGATGAAAAATGGAGTATGGAGCACCGATGTAAACAAGGGCAACTTCTGATGATTGAACCAATTGGAGAGGAACTGAAAACTAAGAATGTTGACTCCAATCATGAAGGTATAAATTCTAATGAAGATGTTGGACCTACTGTAACATCCCCCATTTTTAAAAATTTAGTAAAAAGTTTGTTTGTAAAAATAAGGATTGTTTAATAATTATTTTATATTAAATGATATTATATTAAAAGTTTATGACTAGGGACCTAAGAGTAAATATTGGAAGTTTGATATAATTTATGAAAGATTCAGATTTAAGTTATATATATATATATATAAATAGTGGACATGTGTCACTAGCTAACTTAAGAGTGCCACTTATCTTTGCTCTAAAGATGACACCTAGCCCATTTCATGCATGCATGACACCTTACAACTTTTGCATTAGACAAAACCAAAATAATTAGATAAAAGGTTAAAGAAAACAAACCTGAAGAGTTGCAGCCAACGTGAGTTTGAGAAGAGAAGGGAAGAAGAAGAAGAAGAAGAAGAGCTTGAGGTTTTTCACCAATTTTCTCACCTTTGGGATTCAAATAATTTTAAGGCAAGTGTTCTAACCCCATCCCACAGTAACCTTAATCTCTGTTTCCATTTTTATTCTGCAAAATTTGAAAGATTTCAACTGAGAACCAGAACTCCTTTCGTTTTGATATAAAGCTATGAATCTGTAATTTTTCGGTAATCTGACCTCTATGCAATTTTTCAGTCATAACATTTTGTAATAAACTCTGATTTAGACAAAACCTATTCCATTTGAAAGTAGACAAAAAATTCTTTATTTGGATACTAAGATCGAACGATTTGGAGTTTAAATGCCTACTAAGACTTCTATTTAAATTAACCCTACAGATTCTGTAAAACAGGGACCAAAATTTCTGACCTCTTGTTGCTTAACTACTTATAACTTTCTGCTGTGAACTCAGATTCATACAAAGTATGATTTATTCGAAGCTAGACTCAAAATGCTTTCTGTATATACCTGACTTGAAATTTTTGGAGTACAAATGCTTACTGAAACATCTGCTTTCATCGACCCTATGGATTCAGTAAAACAGAGCTAATATTTTCAGACCTTACGCTACAAAATTATCTGTAACTCCCTGTCGTAAATTCCAATTCTTGTAAAACTAGATTTGCCTAAAACTAAATTGACAAAGCTTTCTAATTACACCTATTTTGTATAAATTGGAGCATAATTGGTTATCCAAATAGTTCATACAATGTTCCTATCAAATTCTGCCAGAATCAAGCTTTGGTCGATTTCAGCTTTCCTTGTTTCTTCTCTTTGGAAATCGATTTTGGAAAAAAAAACTCTTACTTCATTTAAGATTTACATTATTACCTTAAATTCCTGTATACTTTTGTCCTTTATTTATTTGTACATCTGCAACTATCATCTAAAGATCATGTTTGCATCGTAATGATTCAGCACATGCATCCCATTGTTCCGCATTTGCTTTCGATATGTGCCTCTTCCAGTTTCATTTCTTTGGATATTGAACTTATCTAACTTTCTTATTTTAATTGAGCTATATATGGTTTCTTGGAATCCTTGTATGCTCTTGCTTTTGTTTCCTTTCAAATCTGAATATATTGTGAAAGATTATGTTTGTATCGTATTGACTCGAAAGGCATATGTACATTTCGTTGTTCCACATGTGCTTCCGATATGTCCCAAATCATTATTCACAATACCCTTTTGTACTCTGGTGTTTGTGGGATTATTTGGACCTTTGTCAGAAATGGTAAAGGGTATGTGCTTAGAGCCCGCGATGCTCTAGATTATGTTTGGTGGTCATTCAGAAATGGATGGACCATATTATATTTGGAATCCCACTTCACCTTCTATCTGTTTGATATGAAATTTAGAGCCAACCTAGCACTTGGGTAGGGTGAGAGGGCTCGAGTAGGAAAGGGCAACCCGTGGATGGAGTTGAGAACTCATCACGACGTGGAGCCACCACTGAGTTAAACCTCACATGCACTATGCTAGAGTACGACGTCTGAGATTCTATTTCGTATTTGTTCTTTTATATGTTCTGAAATGCTTTTTATGCTTCCAAAATATCTCCATACACCATTGATATGTTCTGAAGCATTTCATTCACCATTGATATGTTCCGAACTATTTCATATGCCATTGATATCCAAAATGCTCATTACGTCTTTGTTATGCCTTGAAATTACCATATGTCATCGCTATGCTCTTTATGTCAATGATATGCTCCAATTATCTTTCCTCGATTGTATGAACAAAACGTGATTCAAACCAAATGACATCGTAATTCTGCATTCATGATATCTAAATTGCTCCTTACGTCTTTGTTATGCCTTGAAATTACCATATGTCATCGATATGCTCCTTATGCCAATGATATGCTCCAATTACCTTTCCTCGATTGTATGAATAAAACGTGCTTCGAACGATATGATATTGTAATTTTGCATTCAAACAAAACATACTACTGTTTCATCTTGTATCTCTGCTTTGTATTTTGATACCTCATTTGTTTGAAAACTGTCCTCTTTGCTATGGATATGTTAGTCATTTGCTGAGCTTTATATGCTCACCCCGTTGCTATATAAATTTTTCAAGATAGCTTATCGCTCACTAAAATGTGTAAATTGGGTTGAGGCAGTGGAAGACTAGAAGATTTTGGGGCAAATATTTTGTACTTGATAGGTTGATGTTGTATAAGTTCTTTTTGGGTGTAATGAAATATCAATGACAAATCTAGATTGATGTATCTTGTAAATATTTGAGAAGTACCTCTTATGTCAGGATTTTGGAAATGTTAGGTCTAAACTGTGTACTGATATAAACATGTAGTACATGTTGGTTTTGTGATTGCATTAATTGCCACGCTTATGGATTTATGATATAGTTATGGTTTAGTTAAGTTGCTTTTGGATTTTAAGAATCTTCTAGTGACATGATGTATGATTATAAACTGCACAGGTTATGTGAATTGTGGATTGTAGAGATGAATGACTTGAATATTTTTCTTAGTGACCTCAAATGTGTGATTGGATCTTGGATTGTTTGTTGAATCATAATATTATCAATCTTGAATTAGGTTCTCACCTCCTAAATGAGAATTAAATTCGGGGGGGGCGTGACAAAGTGGTATCAGAGCATTGTTTGAGGATCACTGAAATATTTGATATGTTGACGTGCAAAATATATTGAGGTCTAGTGAACTATAGTGATTGGTGGAAATTTTCTTTGATGCATTTTAGGAATCTAGGATGATGAGGACATTTAGTCCTCCTACTTTATCTATTTTGATTAATTAAGTGCGATAAAAGGGTTGATCGGGGATATTAAATCAGAGTGGCGCAATAAAAGCGTGGTGAACCTAATACATTTGTAGCAGAAAAAAAATAGATGATGCGATTGGAGAAGATATTTGATGTACAAAATTGTTCTGATGATCAAAAGAATTTCTAGAGATCAAGAACAGGAATAGCAAGGACAAGTTTACTAAAAAAAAAAAAAAGATTAGTAATGAATTAGATTGTGATAACAAGAGGGTCAAGACATCATCGATTTAACAAGGGAAGTCACCACAAAAGATTCAATCCTGTGTACGATGTGAGTTAAATTATGAAATAAGTTTGTATTGGTAGGTGACTGGAGCCTATTTTGCTTGTGAAAATTTGGATCATAAAATAAAAGACTGCCCTTTGGATAAGAAGAAAGAATCACTGCCTCATAAATCATTAGCCCATGCCAGAGTGTATGTTATCACGGAATATGATTCTAAAACTTCTGAATTAGTGGTCGAAGGTACTATTCATGTTTATGAAAGAATGCAAATATTTGTTTGACCATGTGTCTCATTTATGATTTGATTCACAATATTTTGCTTATCACATGGGTATTCAACCTAAACCACTGGATTATATGCTATACGTAAATACTGCTATTGGGGATTGTTTGATAACAAACTCGATCTGGTCATCTTGTTTGATTTCTATCGGAGAACACGAACTTCTTGCTGATTTGGTTCTCCTAGATATTTAGAGTTTTGATATTATACTAAGTATGGATTGACTATCTTCCAATCATACCCAGTATAGATTGTGTTAGGATCGGAGCGGCACTAAGAGGGGGGGGGTGAATTAGTGCAGCGGATTAAAACTTCGGTTTTTGAAAATCTTTCGTACGATAAAAATAATGTTTCGTATGAAATCATCTTAATTGCGTTGAAAGCGTACGTAATAAGATGAGGGCAGTGAACTTAGCAAAGTAAAGGTTTGCAGAAAGATAAATGCAGTAATGAAATGCAAACCAGAGATCACGCCGATTTTAGAGTGGTTCGGTCAAATGACCTACTCCACTTGCGAGGCCCCTCTTCGATGAGGCTCCCACCTTCCACTAGCAACTCTTTTGAAATGGAAGGGCAAATACCCCTCTTACAACTCTTTACAAGCGGTTCACTCTCTTACAGATTTTCGAGAAGGAATGAGGTGAACACTAGCAAATTGAAAACTAGACTTTCTAAGACCTTTCCTAAGAGCTTTCTCTCAATCAATTGCTGCTCAAAAATTGTAATCTCAGCTGAGATTTGAGGGGTATTTATAGGCCTCAAGAGGATTCAAATTTGGGCTCCAAATTTGAATTATCGTGGAGTTCCCGATGCTGGCGGTGCCACCGCCTGTCAGTGGCGGTGCCACCGCCTGCTACTATCAAATGTTGACAGTGCTGGACGGTGCCACCGCCCAGCCCAAGCGGTGCTACTGCCCAGCTCTCGGGCACTAGGCGATGCCACCGCCCGGCTCTCGGGTGCTGGGCGGTGCAACCGCCCAGTCTGGCAGTGCCACCGCCAGACTCTTTGGTTGACTTGGTTTGGCTTTAAACTTAGCCCAAACCAAGTCTAATTTTGGGCCCAGTTGGCCCTTAACTAGGATATAGGATTGTCTCTTAATCAGAATCCTAATTACAAGTTAACTACATAACAAAACACATCCTAAGCAATTTTTAACTACGAGCGTCGAGTCTTGATCCGGCGAGCTTTCCGACGAACTTCTTCCGACGGACACCCAGCAAGCTCCCGAACTTTGTGATGACTTTAATGAGTAGCCGAGCCTTCTCGGTGATCTCCGTGAACCTCCGACGATCTCTTCGGCGAACTTTTGAAAATTTCGACAGGTTCCCGATTTTTTCTTGGTTGGTTCCGGCAGCATCTCCGACGATTCTTCGGACTCTTAAACGTCCATCGAACTTGACTTCGGTATCCTTGCTTTGTGTTTTCTGGTTATCGTAGTTAATCCTGCACACTTAACTCAATAATATGGATTAGATCAAATAACCCATCAATTGATTTTATCATCAAAATCCGAGATTCAACAATCTCCCCATTTTTTATGATGACAATCAATTGATGACGGAGTTAAACATAACTTCCCCTATCTATATGCCATATTATGAGAAGATAAAACACTTGAATTCCATCCCATTGAATTCAAGCATAAACCGATAAGTTCTAATCGTATAACTTATCGTTGTTCTCATTAATTATAATGTAAATGCGAAACTTCAATCTTTTTCATGTCGAAAGATAAGAGACAAATTTTACTATTACAAGTGATTTTCAACATGAATTTCATGATTATACATTTTAGACACGCATTCAATATGATCAATCGATTGTGCGAAATACTCAATGATTAAGCAAGGCACATAATACATTCATGTCACATTAGCTTATGTAAGTCGTCACTTTTCTCCCCCTTTGTCATCAACAAAAAGGAAAGAATAACCCTTTGAAAAATTCATCAATACAAGTTTACCAAAAATACTTATCCAGAATTCAGCTTAAAAAGAAAAAGATCAGCATTCTATCAGAAGCATATATCCAGAATTTTAAATATGGATTTAAGAAGAAGGTTCAGATTTTGTTCAAAAGATGACCCGCTCGGAACATGAGATCAAGAGTAAAACATAACAGAATACAAAGATACATCAATCCGTAGGAGGAAACCCAAAGTGCTGATATATAACATTTATTTTTTGGTTTAGCTGTCGTAGCTCCTTTAAAATTTCAAGTTGCTGGAGTTGAATTTGTTCTTGCTGCGATTTGAGTTGGTCTTGTTGGAATTTGATCTGAGATAGTTCTGCCATAATGATTCCTTCAGAGGATGAAATAGGAGCTGGAGGCGCTGCATCAAAGGGACTAGGAGGAGGAGATTCATTTCCCATTAATATTGGTGTTTCTGGTTGTTCTATTGGTGGAGGAATAGGATCTGTCCTTCTAGGTTGCCTTATCCATATTCCATTGTGAAATATACACCTAAGTCTCTTCAGTAGATTTTTATTGATGACATTATATCTATTACTCTGAAGTGTTTCTTCATCGGGTGGGATGCAAATGTTATAGGCATGAAGAAATCTAGTGATTAACCCCCCATATGGCAAGATAAGATCTTTAGCTGTAATGTCCTGCATGTGTTGCCGTATAGAGTATCCAAAACAGTTTTGTTGACCGGTCATGATCCAATACATGGTGCTTATCTCTATTGTACTCAATTTACCAAGATGATATTGCTTAGGGAATAGTATGCTTATCATGATATGATGAAGAATCTTAGAGTTAAAAGGTAGTAAGTGTTCACAACTCTTGGGTATTATTCCGAAGTTTGAGTTTGCAAAAATGGTTTTGATAGCTTTGGCGTAGGTTGCTCCTATTATATTAACATCCCATTTTCCTCTAAAATAGCAGCCCCTATCTTTTTTAGTGATGCAGATGAGTTCACAAATAGAATTATCAAAAATCCTAATCTGTGTTCCTAAGACGTAAGAACTTAGGCTATCGTTATCTACCCATAGGTTTGCATAAAAGAGCTTAACTAATCTAGGATAAACTGGTTCATCTATTTGTAAGAGAGGTGCTAGTCATAGGTGCCCAGCAAGCCAATCACGTGAGTGATGGCACGTGTGACTTGATACTGAATCTTTTTGCTTATTATATTTTGGCGTATATCACTTTATAACTATTGCATAAATGCATATATATATATTGTGATGTCCGTGGATTTGTGCAATGGGAATCGAATCGTGATGAGATCACGATAATGAGATCGATTCACCTTTAAACACAAATCCTAAATAATCCCGGTCATAGGTTACTCGAGAGGGACATCGTGATAACCGGATAGACTGGTGTGCTGTATACCCGTCCATATGATGGATGCAGTTGGTCTCATAGCTACTCGTGTAGGGACACTAGGGATACAGTACAGGTGCTCATTGGAGAATAAGTTCACTGATTGATCCGCTTACGGAATGCTGGATGGTTGATGATGCCTTATTGTCAGACAGCGATTCCGTAGTCCTAGTGGTGTATCTGGTCCTTAGACTTGAGACACCAAGGATGTCCTGTATGAGTGCTCCACTCTTTGATACCAGACTTATAGGTTTGCCTGTCCCAGATCTAGTACAGCTGGTCATTGGGAGTGGTAGTCGACCTTACGAGGGCTATTGAGTGTTGATAGAGGATCATCCACTCTCGGCGTCATGAGAGGAATATCCCATGTGTTCTTGCTCAGACAGTGGTATCAGAGCCAGGTTGTTCGTGTGAATGATTGGTTTTGAACTGCGTGTGTTGTGTTTAGGAAGAATATTGACGTAAAAATCGTTGACGCAAAAGCGAGGAAGGGCAGCAACAGTTGCTGCCCTCGATCTGCATGCCTGCAGCCACCTGCAGCGGCAACTACAGCCGCAGCCACGCAGCACAGCGCCGGCGCATGCGCAAGCGCTGTGCCTGCAGCAGCCGGCCGGCGGTCTGCTTGCAGCAGGATTGCTGCTGGCGGGGATGGCAGCCCACGGGCAGAGGCACCGCAGGGCAACGGCGCCTACCGCCGCTGCCCCCGCGAGCGAAACCCCCCCACAGGGGCGGCTGCCCGGCGGTACAGCACCGTCTGCGGAGGCAGCGGTGCCCGAAAGGGGCACCCACCCGCAGCGGCATCGCCGCTAGCGGGCGTGCCGCCTGCAGGCGAGGGCAGTGCCCTCGCACCGCCGCACAGGCCGCCGCCGGCAGGGTGGCGGCGGCGGTAGCAGTGAAAAGGGGAAAGGGTATTAGGGTTTTCTGGGCAAAAGATAGTTTTGCCCCTCGGAATTTGAGAAATTCCAGTTTCTGTCTTTTGTCCAAATTACGAAAATACCCTTAGGAATTGAGAAATTCCCTACATATCCCTGATTTCAGGAAAATATTAATTAATTAAAAGGTTTAGTTGATTATTATTTTTTTATTATTATCTAGTAGTCCTACATGATGATGATTATTTATACATGTGATGTATGATGTGTGGACGGATGATCATGGACCGTGTGATGTGTGTACTTGTGATTATTATTATTGAGGTCTGCGAACCTCCATTATATTTCTCGTTTATTGTCGGGCTAGCGTGCCTATGATTAAGTTGTAATCACATGAGGAGGCGCAGCGGGAGCTTGGATGCGATAGCGGGACCCACGAGACGGACGATCGTGATGCATGGAGATGCATCAAGATGTCGATGGAACCGACGAGGACGAGATGGACGATCACAGGGCATGGAGATGCACCGTTGCACACATAGATCTTGATGTGAGTGATTAGGCCTATTGGCTCGGGCCTAATCATATTAGGTTGTGGTCCATGATCATCTGATGTGATTGCTTATACACATACTAGATATGTATATATATTTGCATGCGATGTAGATATATATTAAATATATATATGTGTGACATGTCATATTAGGAGACCAAATTATAGAAACATCTCTCGATAATATTAAGTCGGTAAACGTGAGGCAATTAGATTGACCCACGTGGCCTTCCATCGTTATGAGTAGGAACCGATTCCCGGTGTAGGTTGAGTTGGTCGAGTCCCTCGAGACTCACCTATATCGCGATTCTCTATCTTTCTTACGACATAGAGATGTCACTGGTGACCTGAGGGCATGGTATACTTAGTCGAGTCCCTCGAGGGTATATCATCAAATCAGACTCATCTTGTAACGAAGGTGTTGACTTAACCGAGCATCATGGTTGGTCGAGTCCCTCGAGGCCATGGTGATTCGGAGGCCGAACAGGACGGGAATCACAAGGAGTTGTGATCGGCAAGAGTTGCCTACCTTTTAGGCTTAGTGTGATTGGTCGAGTCCCTCGAGGTTACACTAAGACGCTGATTGGATCCTGATCCCCACTAGAAGTCTGCCAGAGACTTCCGTTTCACGTGCTGAGGGTGTCGTGTGACTCGTTAGTAAAATAGTGGGAGCATATTAAGATAGAAGTCCATATCTTGATAGTTTATTTCTTGCAAAATCTGCATGTTATTCATTACTGCTACATCTTTATTTCAGAAAATGTCGCTTTCAAATCCCTTACGTGGCATACTTGATGTCAACCGCCTCACTGGTCCAAATTATACGGATTGGCTCCGTAACTTGAGAATTATTCTCACATCGGAGAAAATTGTGTACGTCCTTGATACAGTGATGCCTACGCCCGAAGAAGGGGCAAGCGAGGATGAGATCGCTCGCTACGTAAAGTACATTGATGACTCCACTCTTGCTCACTGCTATATGTTGGGCTCTATGACTCCAGAGTTAAAGAGACAACATGAAAAGATGGATGCCAGATCCATTCTCCTACATGTCCGCAAATTGTTTGAGGAACAGAGAAGGACTCAACGATATGAGATATCCAAGAGCCTTTTTCGCGCTAGGATGACTGAGGGGACACCGGTTCAGAACCATGTCCTAAAGATGATTGAGTGGATAGAGAAACTCACAGGTCTAGGAATGGTCCTAGAGGATAACTTGTGTGTGGACATTGTGCTTCAGTCCCTACCAAATTCCTTTTCACAGTTCATAATGAATTTTAATATGAACAAGCTTGAGGTGACTCTCCTAGAGCTCCTCAATATGTTGAGGGAGGCAGAGAGTACTATTAAGAAAGAGAAGCCAGTTCTCTACACTGGTGAGACCAGAAAGAAAAGGAAAGCATAAAGGTCCCTTAAGAAGGGAAAGGGCAAGGGCAAACAAGGTAAAGAAAAGGTTGCTAAGAAAGACCCAGCAAAGGACAAAGGCCAGTGCTTCCACTATGGTAAAGATGGGCAATGGAAGAGAAACTGCAAAGAGTACCTTGCAGAAAGGGCGAAACAAAAGCTTGATGAAGCTTCAGGTACATTCATGATCAGTCTCCATTTGTCAGACTCTTATGATAACACATGGGTATTGGATACCGGTAGTGCTTATCATATATGCAATTCGTTGCAGGTTCTGGCAAGGCCTAGGAGACTAGAGAGAGGCGAGATGGACCTCAAGATGGGTAATGGAGCAAAAGTTGTTGTATTAGCTGTTGGCGAGGTCGCCCTACATCTGCCTAGTGGAGCTTTTATTGCATTAGATGCATGTTATTTTGTTCCTTCTATTATCAAAATCATTATCTCCATTTCATGTTTAACAGTTAGTGGATATAAATTTGTTTTTGAGAACAATGGTTGTTCGATATTATTAGATGATAAGATCATCACGAAAGGAACATTGCATAATGGTTTATTTATGTTAGGCACCACTCCACATATCATGAATGTAAATGTGTCCAAAAGGAAATGAGATGAGTTGAACAGTGCATACCTGTGGCATTGTAGGCTAGGTCACATCCATGAAAGAAGGATTCAAAAGTTGCTAAATGATGAATATCTAGATCCATTCGACTATGTGTCATATGCAACTTGTGAGCCTTGCATTCGTGGAAAACTGACCAAATCTCCATTTAGTAGAACTGGAGAGAGAGCAAATGAGTTGTTGGAACTCATACATAGTGATATATGTGGACCCATGTCAACCCATGCCATTGGAGGTTACTTCTACTTCATTACATTTACTGATGATTTCTCAAGGTATGGATATGTGTACTTAATGAAGTACAAGTCCGAGGCCTTTGAGAAATTCAGAGAGTATAAGAATGAGGTGGAGAACCAGACTGGAAAGAGTATCAAAACTCTTCGATCAAATCGAGGAGGTGAATACTTAAGTACAGAGTTTACTTAGTTCCTCAAGAACCATGGGATATTATCCCAATGGACACCTCCTTATACACCTCAGCTCAATGGTGTCTCTGAAAGGAGAAATCGTACATTATTAGATATGGTACGGTCCATGATGAGTTTCGCTGACCTACCCATCTCATTCTGGGGATATGCCATAGAAACCGCAGCTTACCTTCTGAACAGAGTTCCAACTAAGTCGGTAGTGTCTACACCATATGAGATATGGAAAGGGAAGAAGCCTGATCTTAAGGTTGTTAAGATTTGGGGCTGCCCTGCCCATGTTAGAAGACACAACCCCGATAAGTTAGAATCAAGGACAAAGCGATGCAAATTTGTGGGACACCCCAAGGAAACTTGTGGGTATTATTTCTATCATCTCGAGGACCAAAAGGTCTTTGTAGCTTATAGAGTAGTGTTCCTTGAGAAGGAACACATTCTTGACGGAGACAGTGGGAGAATGATAGAATTGAGCGAGGTTGGAGAACCAAGCTCAAGCACCACTCTACAGCCCGAGTCTGTTCAGGTACCTAATACACAAGTATCAACTTTACGCAGGTCTGATAGAGTATCCCATCCTCCTGAGAGATATGTGGGACATATTAGAGCAGAGGATGTAGAGGATATTGATCCTCAGACCTACGAGGAGGCTATTATGAGTATAGACTCCGGGAAGTGGAAAGAAGCCATGAATTCTGAGATGGATTCTATGTACTCCAATAAGGTTTGGAACCTAGTTGATGCGCCCGAAGGTATTGTACCCATCGGTTGCAAGTGGATCTTTAAGAAAAAGATCGGAGTAGATGGAAAGGTAGAGACCCATAAAGTAAGGCTAGTGGCTAAGAGGTATCATCAAAGGCAAGGTGTTGACTACGACGAAACTTTCTCACCCGTAGCAATGCTAAAATCCATTAGAATTCTATTGGCTATTGCAGTACACTATGATTATGAGATCTGGCAGATGGATGTGAAAACCCCATTCCTCAACGGGAACCTCGAGGAGGAGGTGTATATGAAGCAACCTGAGGGATTCGTGTCCAAGAACTGCCCAGATAAGGTGTGTAGGTTGCTTAGATCCATTTATGGACTAAAGCAAGCTTCCCGAAGTTGGAACATAAGATTTGATGAGGCAATCAGATCTTATGACTTCGTTAAGAACGAAGATGAGCCTTGTGTACACAGAAAGGTTAGTGGGAGCGCTATCACCTTTTTGGTGTTATATGTGGATGACATCCTCATCATTGGGAATGACATAGGAATGCTATCCACAGTAAAGGCTTGGTTATCTAGACACTTCTCCGTGAAGGACTTAGGGGAAGCATCTTATATCTTGGGGATTAGAATCTATAGAGATAGATCCAAGAGGATGCTTGGCTTGTCCTAGTCCAGGTACATAGAAACCATTATCAAAAGGTTTGGCATGGAAAATTCCAAGAGAGGTCTCATACCGATGAGACATGGGATATCGCTTTCTACGAGTATGTCCCCAAAGACTCTAGAAGAAAGGGCGAACATGGATATGATACCTTATGCCTCAGCAATAGGGTCTATCATGTATGTCATGCTATGTACTAGGCCTGATATAGCGCATGCTCTGAGTGTCACGAGCAGGTATCAGGCGGATCCAGGCTTGGAGCACTGGAAAGCAGTAAAGTGTATCCTTAAGTACTTGGGAAGCACTAAGGATCTTTTACTAGTATATGGAGGTAATAGCCTTAAGGTTGAAGGCTACACTGACTCAAGTTTTCAGTCTGATGTCGATGATAGCAAGTCGAATTCAGGGTATGTGTACTCCTTGAATGGAGGAGCAGTGTGCTGGAAGAGTTCCAAGCAAGATACCACTGCTGACTCGACCACAGAGGCGGAGTACATTGCTGCATCAGATGTAGCAAAGGAGGGAGTCTGGGTGAAGATGTTCATCACAGATTTGTTGAATCTCGTATTTTGATGATGAAACTACTTGATATATGTTTTTGATTTAATCTGCGTTTTGAGTGACGCAGGATGCTTCGATCAGGATGAGACAATTAAAGCAGGAAAATCATGTTGTGCCGAAGGAACATGTCAGAAGATTGGACGTCGGGCCGATGGATCGGTCGACGTATCGACAGAAGGCTTCAGGCCGTGGAATCGGGCATCGGGCCAAGAAGAGCGAGTATTGTGCCAAGGATATCGGAGTTGCGGAGTCAACTGGTCGATTGGGCAATAGGCTGCAGAAGAGGACGATGCGCCGAAGAATCGAACGAAGAGTCGAGGGACCAATGACATGTCGGACAACTTGGTTAATTGCTTAGGATTAATTATCTCGATCGAAGTTTTGTTTTTGTTGTGCAGGATTAACTATGATAACGATGAAGACATAAAGCGAAACAAAGTGTCGGAGTCAAGCGCGAAGGATTTGTTGCGAGTTCGAGAGTTCGACGGAAGTCCGAAGGTTCGTCGGGAATGCTACCGGAACTAGCCGAGAATGAGTTGGGAGCCTGTCGAAGGGTTTTTCGAAAGCTCGCCGGAAGGTTCGTTGGAAGTTCGCGGAGCTCACCGAGAAAGATCGGAGCTTGCCGAAGAAGCTCGTTGGAACTCGCTAAGATCAAATCGTGAAGTCTAGGAGCTTGCCGGGAGTTCGCAGAATGGTTTCCGAGAGTTCATCGGAAGACCACCGGAAGTTTGCCGAAAGCTCGCAAGAAGAAGTCTTGATTTGCGGACTTTGTAATAGCTTAGAAAATGTCTTTAAAATCATAGTTAGCACGTTAATTAGGGTTAGGATTAGGTGTTAATCCTATAACCCAAGTAGGGGCCAATTAGGCCCAAGTTCAGACTGGTTTGGACCAAGTTTGGAGCCAAACCAAGTGAGCTGAAATAGTGAAAGAGGTGGCACCGCCAGGGTTGGAGGTGGCACCGCCCAGGAGAGGATCTCCCAGCGAAGCTGGGCGGTGCAACCGCCCCAGCCAGGAGGTGGCACCGCCTGAGCTCAGTCTTCGAGCTAGACTGGGCGGTGCAACCTCCCTGACAGAGAGGTGGCACCGCCTGAGCTCGGTCTTCGAGCTCTGGCAGAGAGGTGCAACCGCCTCAGTCAAGAGGTGGCACCGCCTGGGGCTCAGTCTCCGAGCCAGACTCTAGCGGTTCAACCGCCCCTGACAGAGAGGTGCAACCGCCTAGGCTCAGTCTCCGAGCTCTGCCAGGCGGTGCAACCTCTCCAGTCAGGAGGTGCAATCGCCTGATCCCGTAATTCCAGGATTTGATCATTTTGAGCTCCAAATTTGAACTGGGTTGGGGCCTATAAATACCCCACCCATTCAGCATAGAAAGAGCAAGAGACCAACACCGAAATCTTGATCTTCTCTGTGATTCTTGAGCTCAAAATTGTTATAAAGCCTTTAAGTCTCCTCCTTCTGTTCTTTAAGCTTTTGAATTGTAAAGTGAGGAGAGAAAGGTTCTGTAAGGATTGTCTCCTGAGCCCATCAAAAGGAGTGAAACTGTAAAAGGGTAGATGACCTTCGCCCATTGAAGGAAGGCAGCTAGTTGACGTCGGTGACCTCGTCGGAGGAGGAAGCCAAAAGTGGAGTAGGTCAAGACTGACCGAACCACTCTAAATCTCTGGTTTGCTTTTATTTCGAGTACCTTATCATTATTGCAAACCTCCTACATAACTACTGCTCTCTGCGCCTTTACGAACAAGTTCTAAGTGCTGATCTTTCCGAATCTGCATTCAGACGTAAATTCGTGTTTTTCGTACGATCAGCTTACGTTTGTGTTTTGATTCCGCAAAACTATCTTCTAAGCTTTTATGAACTAGCTTCTAAGTTTAGATCCCTTTGAAACTGTTTTAGACGCAAACTACATTTAGACGTAAAACTGCGTTTAGACGCAAACTGCGTTTAGACGTAAAACTGCGTTTAAACGTAAACTGCGCAAACAGTGTTTAAACATAAAACTGTGTTTTAGACGTAAACTTCTTTTAAACGTAAAACTACGTTTAGACGTAAAACTGCGTTTAGACGCAAACTGCGTTTAGACGTAAAACTGCGTTTAGACGTAAACTGAGTTTAGACGCAAAACTGTGTTTAGACGCAAACTGCGCAAACTGTGTTTAGACATAAATCTGTGTTTTAGACGTAAACTACTTTTAGATGCAAACTCCGTTTAGACGTAAAACTGCATTTAGACGTAAACTGAGTTTAGACGCAAAACTGCGTTTAGACGTAAAACTGTGTTTAGACGCAAAACTGCGTTTAGACGCAAACTGTATTTAGACGCAAACTCAGTTTAGACGTAAAACTACGTTTAGACGCAAACTGCGTTTAGACACAAACTGCATTTAGACGCAAATTGAGTTTAGACCCAAACTGCGTTTAGACACAAACTGCGTAAACTACGCTTAATCTTAAGATCGGCTTTTACATCGAAATCGCTTTTATTGAACAAACGCAGCTTTCGTTTTTAATCGCTGAAAGATTTCCGCTGCACTAATTCACCCCCCCCCCCCCCCCCCTCTTAGTGCTCTCGATCCTAACAATTGGTATTAGAGCGGGGTATTTCTCATTTCGGATTTACACCCGAGAGAAATGGCTCTTCAAGAGGGCTTTTCGGTCTTTCGTCCACCGTTCTTTAACGGATTGGACTACACTTATTGGAAAACTCGAATGAGAGTTTTCTTGATTTCTCTAAATCTGGATTTATGGAATATCGTTAAAAACGGTTTTCAACTTCCCTCTAAACCGATGAACGAATGGTCGGATTTAGAGAAGAAATATTTTTCTTTAAACGCAAAGGCTATGAATGCCTTATTTTGCGCTTTGGACAAAAATGAGTTCAATCGAGTTTCTTTGTGCGAAACGGCTTTCGATATTTGGCGTACTCTTGAAATCACGCACGAGGGAACTAGTAGAGTCAAAGACTCGAAAGTTAATATTTTACTGCATGATTTCGTGCTTTTTCATATGAAACCAAGCGAAACCGTTGTTGACATGTACACCCGTTTTACGGATGTCGTCAATGGTTTAAAATCACTTGGTAAAAGCTTTTCGGATTTTGAACTCGTTAACAAAGTTTTGCGCTCACTTTCTAAAACTTGGGATTCAAAAGTAACTGCTATTCAAGAATCGAAAAACCTAAACAACTTACTACTTGAAGAACTAATTGGTTCATTGATGACATATGAAATGGTGCACAATGCACTTGATGAACATGTTGAACACAATCACCTTCCAAAGAACAGGAAGGATTTGGAACTCTGGACAAATGAATGCCACTTGAGCGATGACTGAAGTGATGAGGACAATGATGAACAAACCAACCTTCCAAAGAACAGGAAGGATTTGGGACATAGAACATTTGAAGACCACTCGAGCATAAGCTCAAGTGATGGTGAACTTAAACTACAAATGAAACGAAAATTAAAAAGCAAAAAGAATGGAACTACTTGCTTTAAACGCAAGAAGAAGAACAAAAATTGGGATGAATCGAGCTCCTCTGAAGACGAGAAAGTCAACAAAAGCAAGGCAGCAAACTACGCCTTACCAGCCTACGACATTGAGGTAATTAAAATGCCTTTGGTTTATTTTAAAATTACTTGATGCTTTCATGGTATTTTTTCTTTTTTAGTTTAGAATTAATTTTCTTGAAAATTACATGTTTAAAAATAAAAATACAAAAATTATGATCATGCTGATAATTTCGAAAATGATAATATTGCATGATAAACAAATAAAATGATTTTGATCATGGTTAAGAAGTAATAATGTGTATCATGTTTGATTAACATTGTTGAATGAAATCACGTTTGATTTAAAGTAATGCATAAAGATGTAATATTAAATGGTTATTAACAATTTTATGCATGAGATTTTAAGTTATCCATGATCATGAGCTTGTTTGATCTTCTTGATTTAATTTCAAGATCTATAGCAAAAATCATGTCTGAATATATGAAAGTGTTAATTTCATTTTCGGATTCACTTAACAATTGGTATCCTAACAATCAGATTTTCTCATACACTTATGAAAAATATTTTTCTAAAATGGATTTGATGAAATGATTCCTGCTTATAAATTCCATCTTGAAATATGAATGATAGTGTTTTTGCTTGCAAAGATTTGTTTCACATTCATATCTCCTATGATTCATGTGTAGAAAAAGAATTTATAAATCATAATACAATGAGATTTCTTATGCAAAAATAAAGTGCTTTTGTGATTCTTTGCTAAAGAGAATAATCATAATCATGATCTTGATAATTATAACATGAAGCTCTTTATAAATCAAGATCGTTCATTATGCTCCCTACATTTATCAAAAAGGAGTTCTTCAAATGAAATGCAATTCAATGAAGTGTCATATTGATATCTTGAAACTTGGAATATTTTAAAATGTGATCTTGATAAGAATGTTTCAAGTTGCTCTTTGTACTATATCTTTTCGAATGAATCATGAGCCTTGATATCATATATTTCATAATACAAGATTTCTTTGCCTTATATCTTGAACTTTCATGCTTATCTTAATTTGGCATATAAAGACTAAGGCATGCTTAGATGAAAAAGAATCTCTTAAAAAAAAATATCGAGATTAATGATTTCATGATATTTTGTGAATCTCGAAATTAATTTTAATGACTTGATTATGAATTTCAAGTTAATGATTTGATTTGAATAAGTTTTATCTAAATCATAATTTTGATCTTGCAAAATTGAAGTCACAAATAATATCTTGTGGTATTCATGAATTGATACTCACAATATGAAAGCATTGATATTCATGACTTGAATTGGATTGAAACATTGTATGCTTAAATTAATCATTCTCCTATGTTTCAAAAATTCCTTAAATGCCTTATGTGATGATTGAAAACTAACTTGCTTTATGATGAATCACAAATCATGACTTGATCTATGATGTAAATGCCTTGAAATGATTGATATATTTAACACTTTTATGCTCTTCCCCCTACTTTCTTCTTGTTTTCAATGATAAAATAGGGAGAAGTTTTGATCATGCATGGTAGGATATAATTTGACAAAATTGATACCATCATGATATGAAACATTTATGATGTGTAATTATGCATGCAATACTTGTGCTTTCTAATTATGATGTGATGTAAATCATGATTTAAAATGCTATGAGTGCCAAGTTACACATTTTGAGAAGAAATTGTTATATTGAAACATTAATGTAATTATGAATGGTGATATGATATCATGCATGTAATACTTCAACTTATGATAATGATGCATGCAATGATAAAATATTCATGATGAAAAATTGTCTTGACATTCATAACTTGATTATTCATCCTTTGTCATGATTTTGAAATCGTTGTAAAAGGAAAATAGAACTACAAAACTGTATTCTCTCTTTCTTTTTTACAATGACAAAGGGGGAGATAGCTAGCTTGTACAAGTCAAGAAGATGTAAAAACTTGATTGCTAGCTTGCCTATCTTAAGTAGCAAAGATTGCTAACTTGCTTATTTCAAGAAGAAAATTTGTCTTCTTGAACATCACTATCTTGAATATCTCAAGAAGCAAAACTTGCAATTTGCACATTGCAATAGGAAGCAAGAATCATGAGCTTACACAAGAAAGCTATCTTGCATTTGCTTTCGAAATTTTTGCTAGCTTATATATTGTGAAACTTGTATATCGTAAAAATTGCTAGCTTGTTGGTCTAAAGAGAAGCAAAAAGTTGCTATCTCAAAAGAAGCAAATGTGCTATCTTGAACATTACCAAAAGTGCTATCTTATATGCTATAAAACTTGCATATCTAAAACTTGATAGCATGAATGTTCTAAGCAGGATGTAACACTTGCTAAATCTTCTAGCTCCAAGATTGCATGATGATAAAACTTGATACTATGTTTTTCATGCAATGAGTTGAATCAATATCACAAACGATTGATTGTGATACTTCTCCTTTTTGTTGATGACAAAGGGGGAGAAGTATGTTGATGAAAGTACATTGATGACATGACGTGTGATGCATAAGTGTATGCATATGTTCATGTTGACGTGTTGCAAATATTCATGATGAATATTGCAATGACTTGAATTCAGTTTGAATTCAAGGTTCTATCAATATGGCATATTGATAGGGGGAGTTTGTTTAAACTCCGGGAGTTAAGTTTAACTCCGTCATCGAGTGGTTGTTGTTAGGATCGAGAGCACTAAGAGGGGGGGGTGAATTAGTGCAGCGGAAAGCTTTCAGCGATTAAAAAGGAAAGCTGCGTTCGTTCGATAAACACTATGCAAAAGCCGATCCTAGTTTACTTATTATTAAGTGCAATTTACGTTTAAACACAGTTAGCGTCTAAACGCAGTTTGCGTCTAAATGAAGATTGCGTCTAAATTCAGATTGCGTCTAAGCGCAGTTTGCGTCTAAGCGTAGATTGCGTCTATGCGTAGTATGCGTCTAAGCGCAGTTTGCGTCTAAGCGCAGATTGCGTCTAAGCGCAGTTTGCGTCTAAACACAGTTTGCATCTAAGCGCAGTTTAAGCAGAAGTATAAAGGCAATGTCCTGCTATTCAAAAAGTAATATGCAAAAAGCAGATTTACGTCTAAACACAGATTTACATCTAAACGCATATTTACGTCTAAACGCAGATTTACATCTAAATTTTGAAACTCGTTTGTATACTCGCAGAAGGCAGTATGCAGTTGAAATTAAGATGTAAATGTAAGCTGAAATCTGATGATTGTGCGAGGAAAGCCGATTTACGTCTGAATGCAGTTTTACGTCTAAATGTTGAAACTCGTTCGTAAAGTCGCAGAAGACAGTTTGCAGTTATAAACAGATTCAAGATGTAGATGTAAACTGCGAGGAAACTCGTTCGTAAAAGCGTAGAAGATAGTTCGCAGTTATAAACAGATTCAAGACGTAAATGTAAGCTGCAAAGTAAGGATCGTACGAAAACACGTATTGACGTCTGAATCCAGATTCGGAAAGATTAGAGCTTAGAAACATGTTCGTAAAAGCGTAGAGAGCAGTAGCTATGTAGGAGGTTTGCAGTAATGATAAAGTGCTCAAAATAAATGCAAACCAGAGATTTAGAGTGGTTCGGTCAGTCTTGACCTACTCCACTTTTGGCTTCCTCCACCGGCGAGGTTACCGACGTCAACTAGGTGCCTTCCTTCAATGGGCGAAGGCCAACTGCCCTTTTACAGTTTCTCTCCTTTTGACGGGCTCAGGAGACAACCCTTACAGATCCTTTCTCTCCTCTCTTTACAACTCAAGACTTGAAGAACAGAAGAGAAGAGAACTTTTGGACTTTACACAAGTTTGAGCTCTTAGAATCACTGAAAAGATCAAGAATTCGGTGTGGATCTGTATCCTTTCAGTGTTGAATAGGTGGGGTATTTATAGGCCCCAACCCAATTCAATTTTGGAGCTCAAAACGATCAAATCCCGGAATTTCGGGATCAGGCGGTTGCACCTCTTGACTAGAGAGGTTGCACCGCTTGGCAGAGCTCGAAGACCGAGCTCAGGCGGTGCCACTTCTCTATCAGGGAGGTTGCACCACCCAGTCTTGCTCGAAGACTGAGCTCAGGCGGTGCCACCTCTCTGTCAGGGAGGTTGCACCGCCCAATCTTGCTCGAAGACTGAGCTTAGGCGGAGCCACCTCTCTGTCAGGGAGGTTGCACCGCCCAGTCTTGCTCGAAGACTGAGCTCAGGCGGTGCCACCTCCTGGCTGGGGAGGTTGCACCGCCTAGTCTCGCTGGGAGACTTAGCCCAGGCGGTGCCACCTCCTGGCCTAGGCGGTTGCACCTCCTGGTGCAATCAGGGTCCGAATGGTTAGCTCCATTCGGCCCAATTTCATTCTTTTCAGGGGCCCAATTGCCCCAAGATTAAGCTAATGGGATCACCTCCAATTTTCCAACTTAATCAACATGCTAACTACGATTAAATCTAAGACAATTTCTGCAGCTTTGCTCCGATGCGTCAATCGCTTCTTCCGGCGAGTTTCCGGCGAACTTCCGTCGATCAACCGAGGTACCCTCGGAGATTCTTCTGCGGACTTCCGGCAAACTCCTGGACTTTGCGACGATCCACTTGGCGAGTTCCGACGAGCTTCGCTTGGCAAGCTTCTGGACTTTTCGGATATGTTCTCGCAGAACCTCCGACGACCGTCCGAACTTCCGTTGAACTCTCGAACTCCCATCGTGATCATGAACTTGACTCCGGTGCAACTCCTGCTGCTTGTCTAACTTTCATCGTAGTTAATCCTGCACACTTATCTCAACACATAGATTATACAACAAATGACAATTGACTTCATCATCAAAATCCGAGATTCAACAATCTCCCCCTTTTTTATGATGACAATCAATTGATAATGGAGTTATCCTTAACTCCCCCTGTCTATATGCCATAGTTGAGATAAGTCAACCTTGAATTCAAGACCTAAGAATTCAAGTGACGTATTGATAAGTTAGATCAGTTAAACTTATCAATACTCCCATCATGATACTCATCATGATGTATCTCTTCAAAGATGATGTCAAGGCTTAACATACATCATCAAGTTTGTATGATTGTGTTTGTAACTATTCATCATGTAGTTTGAACATTATCATATAAAGCTGTGAAGCGCTATTGCATGATGCACATATTTGAAATATTCTAGCAAGTTTTGCATTTTCATCACATGATAAGATATCAACTCAGGGCAGAATGCAAACTATAGCACACGTTCATATATCTCTTGGTGATGCAAGGATGGCATAATCATAACATTGTTTATAGCATCACTCAAGTATTTTGCAAGAAGTATGACATGATCAATTCATATGTTTCTCCCCCTTTGTCATCAACAAAAAGCATGGTAATTATGATACCAGGAAAATAATGATAGCAGGCTTATAGAGGAATTTTTTACATAGATTGCTTTACTACTTCTTCCCTTTTTGTTATAAGCCATTGTCTATGTAAATATTTAGCAGGATGGAATACATACACATGAATCACTTCATCAAATCTATTTCAGAAACTTATTTTTCATGAAAGTGTACGAGAAAATTTGTTTTACAGCATTCGAATAAATAAGATGCATTCGGACAAGATTTTGTTGCAGATTTTCACATGGCAATCAAGTGATTTGATCATTCAACATAGTCCGAAAAATAATTTTAACAAATTCATCTATTCGGACACATCAACATTCCTAAGTCTCTTTTAATGAAATCAAATTGTTCTTCACTTAGTAGTTTTGTAAAGATGTCAGCTAGTTGATGTTTCGTATCAATGAATTCTATGATTACATCATGATTCGTAACATGATCTCGTATAAAGTGATGTCTGATATCAATATGTTTTGTTCTCGAGTGTTGTATAGGGTTTTTTGTTAGGCATATTGCACTTGTGTTATCACATTTAATGGGAATGTTCTTGAGATAAACTTTATAATCTTCTAAGGTATTTTTCATCCAAACAACTTGTGCACAGCATGCACTTGCTGCAATATATTCAGCTTCGGTTGTTGATAGAGCAACCGAGTTTTGTTTCTTAGATGTCTAGGAAACAAGGGCATGTACTAAGAATTGACATGTTCCTGATGTACTTTTTCTATCTAATCTACAACCAGCGAAGTCCGCATCAGCATAAGCAGTTAACTCAAACTTCTCTGATTTTGGGTACCATAATCCTAGATTTGTGGTACCATTAAGATACCTGAGTATTCTTTTAACTGCTTTGAGATGAGATATCTTAGGGTTTGATTGAAATCTAGCACAAAGTCCTATACTAAACATTATGTCTGGTCTAGTTGCAGTGAGGTAAAGTAAACTTCCTATCATACCCCTATAGGTTTTTTGATCGAAGCTTTCTCCACTTTCATCAATTTCTAACTTAGTGGAGGTGCTCATAGGAGTGTTAATAGCTTTTGAGTTATTCATATTAAACTTCTTTAGTAAACTCATAGCATATTTACTTTGGCTAATAAAGATGTCATTGCTTAGTTGTTTGATTTGTAGACCTAAGAAGAATGTTAATTCTCCCATTAGACTCATTTCGAATTCACGACTCATAGTTTTAGCAAAGGACTCACAAAGAGATTCATTCGTAGAACCAAAGATAATATCATCAACATAAATTTGAACAATGAGAAAATTATTTTCAAAGTCTTTGATGAATAATGTAGTATCAACCTTGCCTTTTATGAAATTATTTTCAATAAGAAAGGAACTAAGTCTCTCATACCACGCCCTTGGGGCTTGTTTTAAGCCATAGAGAGCTTTAGTTAATCTAAACACATGATTAGGGAGGCTATTATTTTCAAATCCAGGAGGTTGTTCAACAGAAACTTCTTCGGAAATAAAGCCATTTAGAAAAGCGCTTTTAACATCCATTTGAAATAACTTAAAATTATTATAACTAGCGTAGGCAAGGAGCATCCTTATGGCTTCCAATCGAGCCACAGGTGCGAAGGTTTCTTCGTAATCGATACCTTCTTCTTGGTTGAAACCTTTGGCCACTAGTCTAGCCTTGTTTCTAACCACAATACCATTTTCATCTTGCTTGTTTCTAAAGACCCATTTAGTACCAATAACTAAATGGTCATTTGGCCTAGGAACAAGCGTCCATACCTCATTTCTCTCAAATTGATTCAATTCATCTTGCATTGCGATAATCCATGAATCATCTTTCATGGCTTCATCAACACATTTGGGTTCAATTTGCGAGAGAAAGGCGGCGTTGCTACAAAAATTCTTAAAAGAGGATCGTGTTTGAACCCCCTTTGATGTGTCTCCTAAGATTAGCTCTTTAGGATGAGCATCTACATACTTCCAATCCTTGGGTAAGGAAGTGGATGCATCCAAGTTGCTAGTTGGAGACGGGGTTTCGTTTAAATTCAAAGAATCAAAGTTAACATCATCATCAAGATCATTCTTCTTGATTTCGGAAATCTCATTGAAAACAACATGGATGGATTCTTCAATAATTAATGTTCTTTTATTGAAAATACGAAAAGCTTTAGAAACCGAAGAATAACCAAGAAAGATTCCTTCATCAGATTTAGCATCGAATTTTCCTAAGTTATCCTTTTCATTCAAGATAAAACACTTACACCCAAAGACTTTAAAATATGAGACATTGGGTTTTTTGTTATTCCATAACTCATAAGGAGTTTTGGAGAGTAAGGGTCTTACTAGAACTCTATTCAGAATATAGCAAGCAGTGTTTATAGCTTCGGCCCAAAAATATTTGGGTAGGCCATGTTCATTCAACATGGTTCTTGCCATTTCTTGTAAATTTCGATTTTTTCTTTCTACTATCCCATTTTGTTGAGGATTTCTTGGAGTAGAGAAATTATGGTTGTATCCATTGAGTTCACAGAATTCTTTGAAATCATGGTTTTGAAATTCTCCACCATGATCACTTCTAATTGACGAAATCATAGATTCCTTCTTATTTTGAACAAGTTTACAAAACTTGGTAAAATATCTAAAGCATTCATTTTTTTGTTTTAAGAAGTAGGTCCATGTATATCTGCTGTAGTCATCAACAATGACAAAGGCGTATTTGCTACCTCCTAGACTCGATGTAGAGATTGGTCCGAACAAGTCCATATGGATCAATTGTAAGGGCCTAGAGGTGCTTATTTGATTCTTAACTTTGAAACTACCCTTAATTTGTTTACCTAATTGGCAAGCATCACATACATTGTCTTTGATGAACTTGATATGAGGAATTCCTCTTACAAGTTCTCTAGATGATACTTGAGTGATTAGTTTCATGCTAGCATGGCCTAATCTTCTATGCCATAGCCAGGCATCCTCATTTATAACCGCAAAACACATTTCATCACATAAGTCATTGATGTCAATAGTGTATACATTATTTTGTTTTAATGCAATCATAGACATATTTTTATGTGGTTTTTCAATGATGCAAGCATTAGATTCGAATTTGACAGTGTATCCTTTATCACATAATTAACTAATACTCAAGAGGTTATGTTTTAAACCATCAACTAGCAGAACATCTTCAACAAAAAGGTTGGATTTGTTACCTATGGTTCCTTTGCCAATTATTTTACCCTTGTTGTTGTCTCCGAAGGTGACATAGCCTTCGTCTATGCTAGTGAGCTTAGAGAAATGAGATGGATCTCCGGTCATATGCCTTGAGCATCCACAATCAAGGTACCATCTCTTGCTCCTAGCTTGCGATGGTGTGGGTTTCTACAAGAAAGGATGATTTTTAGGTACCCATTTGCTTTTGGGTGCCTCACAAATAGATCTGTATTGTTTATCATGTTGCATGGAGTTTATTGTGGTTCCTTTAGGAACCCAAATCAATTTGTTTGGACTAATTTTCCTGAATGGACAGTAATGTGTCCTGTGTCCAAACTTGCAACAAAAGTTACATTTGTCTTGATGTCGAATATGTAGGATGGAGCCTTTTATGAAGATGGTTGGATTTTGGTGAGGACTTCTCACGAATCCAATTCCACTTCTTTTGGGAACGTGACCCTTGTTTGTAAGGATCATGTTCAATGACTTGCTACCAACCTCGAATTTCTTCAAGGTGTCCTTAAGTAGCAAGTTTTCTTTTTTGAGAGTTTCTAGATCATGGCATTTTATGCATGGGCTTAAACTATCATGATGTTCAGCATTTAACTTTTCGAAGTTACAAATAAGACTATCATGCTCCTTTTTTAGCAATTTGTATTTACTACTGATAATCTTACACTCATCAAACAATTCATGGAAAGCATTTAATAATTCATCGAATGATAAATCTGCATCTATTGAATTTGTTACCTCATCTTCGATGGCCATTAAGGCGTAATGAGCAACTTGCTCGGTGTTGGACTCCTCTTCTTCGGATGCGCTTGAGTCATCCCATGTTGCTTGAAGCGCCTTTTTCTTTGAAGTTCTCCTTTTGACTTGGGGACAATCACTCTTGTAGTGTCCCGGTTTTTTGCATTCATAGCAGATTACTTGGTCCTTATTGGGTTCAAGTTTATTTTTTGTATCATTCTTAAACTTGTTTCTTTTAAAGAACTTTTTAAACTTTCTTGTTAGAAGTGCCAAGTCATCATCACAGTCCTCATCACTTGAGTTTTCTCTCAAGTGGCATTCAGAAGTTTTGAGTGTCATATCCTTCCTGTTCTTTGGAAGGATGTCGTCTTGCTCTTCATGAGCTTTATAAGTCATTTCGTAGGTCATTAATGACCCGATTAGTTCTTCAAGAGGGAAATTTCGCAAATCTTTTGTCTCTTGAATAGCAGTGACTTTAGGATCCCAATTCTTAGGAAGGGATCTTAGTATCTTATTAACAAGCTCAAAATCCGAAAAGCTCTTTCCGAGTCCTTTTAGACCGTTGACGACATCCGTGAAACGGGTAAACATGTCGCCAATGGTTTCACTCAGTTTCATCCGAAAAAGTTCGAAAGAATGTAACAGCAAATTGATTTTTGACTCTTTTACGCTACTTGTGCCCTCATGGGTCACTTCGAGTGTGTGCCAAATATCAAATGCAGTTTCACAAGTTGAAACACGGTTAAACTCGTTTTTATCAAGTGCACAAAATAAGGCATTCATAGCCTTTGCATTAAGAGCGAAAGCCTTCTTCTCCAAATCATTCCAATCGATCATTGGAAGAGAAGACTTCGAAAATCCATTTTCGACAAGATTCCACAGTTCAAAATCCATAGAAATAAGAAAGATCCTCATTCGGGTCTTCCAGTAGGTGTAGTCCGTCCCACTGAACATGGGTGGACGCATAATAGAATGCCCCTCTTGATTTCCGGCGTATGCCATTTCTCTTTGGGTTTTAGTCCGTTAGAGAGTTAACCCTGCTCTGATACCAATTGTTAGGATCGAGAGCACTAAGAGGGGTGAATTAGTGCAGCGAAAATCTTTCAGCGATTAAAAAGGAAAGCTGCGTTCGTTCGATAAACACTATGCAAAAGCCGATCCTAGTTTACTTATTATTAAGTGCAGTTTACGTTTAAACACAGTTAGCGTCTAAATGCAGTTTGCATATAAATGCAGATTGCGTCTAAATTCAGATTGCGTCTAAGCGCAGTATGCGTCTAACCGCAGATTGCGTCTATGCGCAGTTTGCGTCTAAGTGCAGTTTGCGTCTAAGCGCAGATTGCGTCTAAGCGCAGTTTGCGTCTAAACATAGTTTGTGTCTAAGCGCAGTTTAAGCAGAAGTATAAAGACAATGTGCTGCTATTCAAAAAGTAATCTGCAAAAAGCAGATTTACGTCTAAACGCAAATTTACATCTAAACGCAGATTTACGTCTAAACGCAGATTTACGTCTAAACTTTGAAACTCGTTTGTATACTCGCAGAAGGCAGTATGCAGTTGAAATTAAGACGTAAATGTAAGCTGAAATCTGATGATTGTGCGAGGAAAGCCGATTTACGTCTGAATGCAGTTTTACGTCTAAATGTTGAAACTCGTTCGTAAAGTCGCAGAAGACAGTTTGCAGTTATAAACAGATTCAAGATGTAGATGTAAACTACGAGGAAACTCATTCGTAAAAGCGCAGAAGACAGTTCGCAGTTATAAACAGATTCAAGACGTAAATGTAAGCTGCAAAGTAAGGATCGTACGAAAACACGTATTGACGTCTGAATCCAGATTCGGAAAGATTAGAGCTTAGAAACTTGTTCGTAAAAGCGTAGAGAGCAGTAGCTATGTAGGAGGTTTGCAGTAATGATAAAGTGCTCAAAATAAACGCAAACCAGAGATTTAGAGTGGTTCGGTCAGTCTTGACCTACTCCACTTTTGGCTTCCTCCACCGGCGAGGTTACCGACGTCAACTAGGTGCCTTCCTTCAATGGGCGAAGGCCAACTGCCCTTTTACAATTTCTCTCCTTTTGACGGGCTCAGGAGACAACCCTTACAGATCCTTTCTCTTCTCTCTTTACAACTCAAGACTTGAAGAACAGAAGAGAAGAGAACTTTTGAACTTTACACAAGTTTGAGCTCTTAGAATCACTGAAAAGATCAAGAATTCGGTGTGGATCTGTATCCTTTCAGTGTTGAATGGGTGGGGTATTTATAGGCCCCAACCCAATTCAAATTTGGAGCTCAAAACGATCAAATCCCGGAATTTCGGGATCAGGCAGTTGCACCTCTTGACTGGAGAGGTTGCACCGCCTGGCAGAGCTCGAAGACCGAGCTTAGGCGGTGCCACCTCTCTGTCAGGGAGGTTGCACCGCCCAGTCTTGCTCGAAGACTGAGCTCAGGTGGTGCCACCTCTCTGTCAGGGAGGTTGCACCGCCCAGTCTTGCTCGAAGACTGAGCTCAGGCGGTGCCACCTCTCTGTCAGGGAGGTTGCACCGCCCAGTCTTGCTCGAAGATTGAGCTCAGACGGTGCCACCTCCTGGCTGGGGAGGTTGCACCGCCCAGTCTCGCTGGGAGACTTAGCCCAGGCGGTGCCACCTCCTGGCCTAGGCGGTTGCACCTCCTGGTGCAATCAGGGTCCGAATGGTTAGCTCCATTTGGCCCAATTTCATTCTTTTCAGGGACCCAATTGTCCCAAGATTAAGCTAATGGGATCACCTCCCATTTTCCAACTTATTCAACGTGATAACTACGATTAAATCTAAGACAATTTCTACAGCTTTGCTCTGATGCGTCAATCGCTTCTTCCGGCGAGTTTCCGGCGAACTTCCGTCGATCAACCGATGTACCCCCGGAGATTCTTCTGCGGACTTCCAGCAAACTCCTGGACTTTGCGATGATCCACTTGGCGAGTTCCGACGAGCTTCGCTTGGCAAGCTTCTGAACTTTTCGGATCTGTTCTCGCAGAACCTTCGACGACCGTCCGAACTTCCGTTGAACTCTCGAACTCCCAACGTGATCATGAACTTGACTCCGGCGCAACTCCTGCTGCTTGTCTAACTTTCATCGTAGTTAATCCTGCACACTTATCTCAACACATAGATTAGACAACAAATGACAATTGACTTCATCATCAAAATCCGAGATTCAACAGTTGTCATCATAAAAAAGGGGGAGATTGTTGAATCTCGTATTTTGATGATGAAACTACTTGATATATGTTTTTGATTTAATCTGCGTTTTGAGTGACGCAGGATGCTTCGATCAGGATGAGACAATTAAAGCAGGAAAATCATGTTGTGCTGAAGGAACATGTCAGAAGATTGGACGTCGGGCCGGTGGATCGGTCGATGTATCGACAGAAGGCTTCAGGCCGTGTAATCGGGCATCGGGCCAAGAAGAGCGGGTATTGTGCCAAGGATATCAGAGTTGCGGAGTCAACTGGCCGATTGGGCAATAGGCTGCAGAAGAGGACGATGCGCCGAATAATCGAACGAAGCGTCGAGGGACCAATGACATGTCGGACAACTTGGTTAATTGCTTAGGATTAATTGTCTCGATCGAAGTTTTGTTTTTGTTGTGCAGGATTAACTACGATAACGATGAAGACATAAAGCGAAACAAAGTGTCGGAGTCAAGCGCGAAGGATTTGTTGCGAGTTCGAGAGTTCGACGGAAGTCCGAAGGTTCGTCGGGAATGCTACAGGAACTAGCCGAGAATGAGTTGGGAGCCTGTCGAAGGGTTTTTCGAAAGCTCGCCGGAAGGTTCGTTGGAAGTTCGCAGAGCTCACCGAGAAAGATCGGAGCTTGCCGAAGAAGCTCGTTGGAACCCGCTAAGATCAAATCGTGAAGTCTAGGAGCTTGCCGGGAGTCCGCAAAATGGTTTCCGAGAGTTCATCGGAAGACCGCCGGAAGTTTGCCGAAAGCTCGCAAGAAGAAGTCTTGATTTGTGGACTTTATAATAGCTTAGAAAATGTCTTTAAAATCATAGTTAGCACATTAATTAGGGTTAGGATTAGGTGTTAATCCTATAACCCAAGTAGGGGCCAATTAGGCCCAAGTTCGGACTGGTTTGGACCAAGTTTGGAGCCAAACCAAGTGAGCTGAAATAGTGAAAGAGGTGGCACCGCCAGGGTTGGAGGTGGCACCGCCCAGGAGAGGATCTCCCAGCGAAGCTGGGCGGTGCAACCGCCCCAGCTAGGAGGTGGCACCGCCTGAGCTCAGTCTTCGAGCTAGACTGGGCGGTGCAACCTCCCTGACAGAGACGTGGCACCGCCTGAGCTCGGTCTTCGAGCTCTGGCTGAGAGGTGCAACCGCCTCAGTCAAGAGGTGGCACCGCCTGGGGCTCAGTCTCCGAGCCAGACTCAGGCGGTGCAACCGCCCCTGACAGAGAGGTGCAACCGCCTGGGCTTAGTCTCCGAGCTCTGCCAAGCGGTGCAACCTCTCCAGTCAGGAGGTGCAACCTCCTGATCCCGGAATTCCGGGATTTGATCGTTTTGAGCTCCAAATTTGAACTGGGTTGGGGCCTATAAATACCCCACCCATTCAGCATAGAAAGAGCAAGAGACCAACACCGAAATCTTGATCTTCTCTGTGATTCTTGAGCTCAAAATTGTTGTAAAGCCTTTAAGTCTCCGCCTTCTATTCTTTAAGCTTTTGAATTGTAAAGTGAGGAGAGAAAGGTTCTGTAAGGATTGTCTCCTGAGCCCATCAAAAGGAGTGAAACTGTAAAAGGGCAGTTGGCCATCGCCCATTGAAGGGAGGCAGCTAGTTGACGTCGGTGACCTCGTCGGAGGAGGAAGCCAAAAGTGGAGTAGGTCAAGACTGACCGAACCACTCTAAATCTCTGGTTTGCTTTTATTTCGAGTACCTTATCATTACTGCAAACCTCCTACATAACTACTGCTCTCTGCGCCTTTACGAACAAGTTCTAAGTGCTGATCTTTTCGAATCTGCATTCAGACGTAAATCTGTGTTTTTCGTACGATCAGCTTACGTTTGTGTTTTGATTCTGCAAAACTGTCTTCTGAGCTTTTAGACGCAAACTACGTTTAGACGTAAAATTGCGTTTAGACGCAAACTGCGTTTAGACGTAAAACTGCATTTAAACGTAAACTGCGCAAACTGTGTTTAAACATAAAACTGTGTTTTAGATGTAAACTTCTTTTAAACGTAAAACTACGTTTAGACGTAAAACTGCGTTTAGACGCAAACTGCGTTTAGACGTAAAACTGCGTTTAGACTTAAACTGAGTTTAGACGTAAAACTGTGTTTAGACGCAAACTGCGCAAACTGTGTTTAGACATAAATCTGTGTTTTAGACGTAAACTACTTTTAGACGCAAACTACGTTTAGACGTAAAACTGCGTTTAGACGTAAACTGAGTTTAGACGCAAAACTACGTTTAGACGTAAAACTGTGTTTAGACGCAAAACTGCGTTTAGACGCAAAACTACGTTTAGACGCAAACTGTATTTAGACGCAAACTCAGTTTAGACATAAAACTGCGTTTAGATGCAAACTGCGTTTAGACGCAAACTGCGTTTAGACGCAAACTAAGTTTAGATGCAAACTGCGTTTAGACACAAACTGCGTAAACTGCGCTTAATCTGAAGATCAGCTTTTACATCGAAATCGCTTTTATTGAACAAACGCAGCTTTCGTTTTTAATCGCTGAAAGATTTCCGCTACACTAATTCACCCCCCCCCCCTCTTAGTGCTCTCAATCCTAACAAGATTTGGGAGTCGTTCCGAATAGCGAGAAGTCGACTTCCTTATATTGCGACAACTATGGTGCGATTACTCGAATAAGGGAACCCGGGTCTCATCAGAAGTGTTCTGAGGAGGTTCCAACTTATCAGAGAGATCGTAGCTCGAGGATATGTAGCAGTGGAAAGAGTTCCATCCGAAGATAACATTGCAGATCCACTGACAAAGCCGTTGTCTCAAATTGTCTTTGAGCGTCACAAGAGTCTGATAGGGATCAGACACATAGGTGATTGGCTTTAGGTCAAGTGGGAGATTGCTAGTCATAGGTGCCTAGCAAGCCAATCACGTGAGTGATGGCACGTGTGACTTGATACAGAATCTTTTTGCTTATTATATTTTGGCGTATATCACTTTATAACTATTGCATAAATGCATATATATATTGTGATGTCCTTGGATTTGTGCAATGGGAATCAGATCGTGATGAGATCACGATAATGAGATCGATTCACCTTTAAACACATATCCTAAATAATCCCGGTCATAGGTTACTCGAGAGGGACATCGTGATAACCGGATAGACTGGTGTGCTGTATACCCATCAATATGATGGATGCAGCTGGTCTCATAGCTGCTCGTGTAGGGACACTAGGGATACAGTATAGGTGCTCATTGGAGAATGAGTTCACTGATTGATCCGCTTACGGAATGCTGGATGGTTGATGATGCCTTATTGTTAGACAACGATTCCGTAGTCCTAGTGGTGTATCTGGTCCTTAGACTTGAGATACCAAGGATGTCCTGTATGAGTGCTCCACTCTTTGATACCAGACTTATAGGTTTGGCTGTCCCAAATCTAGTACAACTGGTCATTGGGAGAGGTAGTCGACCTTACGAGGGCTATTGAGTGTCAACAGAGGATCATCCACTCTCGGCATCATGAGAGGAATATCTCATGTGTTCTTGCTCAGACAAATCCCTGGCCAGGGTCATTCGGGTTGAGAGAGAAAGAGTTCTCCGGGAGAATCCGATTAGAGCGAGACTTGAGTAGAAACCGTATGGGTCTGATAGCACCATGCTCAATATACGGTCTCTGGGATATTAGATGGATGAGGGACTATAGGTACATGGTAACTGAGGACAGAAAGGTCCAATGGATTGGATTCCCCTGTATCGTTTGGGGACTACGGTGTAGTGGCCTAGTACGTCCGTAGTCGATGAGTCGAGTGAATTATTACAGAGATAATAATTCACTGAGTTAGAAGGAGTTCTGACAGGTATGACTCACGGCCAGCTCGATATTGGGCCTAGAGGGTCACACACATATGGTAGGCATTGCGATGAGTAGAGGTTCGGATATGAGATATCCGACGGAGCCCTTGTATTATTGGATGCAGATCCAATACCCACTAGGGAAGGACCCATTAGGGTTTGACACGGGATCTCTATAAATAGGAGGGATTCACAGCCTCATAGGCTAGAGTCTTTGCTTGCCTTCCTATTTTCCTCTCCCTCTCCACCTCAGAGTAGGCCTGGAGTTTTGAGGAGCGTCATCGCAACCCTGCTGTTTGGACCAACAAAATTCCTTCTCCAAGGTCTGTAGAAGTTAGAATGAGAGATTGAGAGAATTTGGGAGGGTTGGAGTAGAGGTTCCACGGGTTGGGGGCGGTGTCACCGTCGGCCCTATCCCTCTCGGGTTTAAAACGGCTCTCGGGTGGTGCCACCGCCTGAACAAGCGGTGCCACCGTCTGGCGCCCGAGCGCTCAAGCGGTGCTACCGCCAATTCTGGCGGTGCCACCGCTAGCTGGCCGCGGAAGAAGAAAAATTTCTTCCTTCTTGATTTCCAGAGTTCTTTGACGTAAGCAAAGGTTGAGATATTGAGTTGTAATTTAATGTATCATTTGAAATCGAAAGAAAAGGATGATATCAAATCCACAAACGAACGGAACAATGATAAGCCATTCTACATTCAAACGTTTTACTCTAAGGGACAATTTAACATGCCTAGTTCCCTTCTAATAAATTCAAATTGGTCTTCATTTAGGGCTTTTGTAAATATATCTGCTAATTGATACTTTGTGTCAATGAATTCTAGAACAACATCATTGTTAAGGACATGATCGCGTATGAAATGATGCCTAACGTCGATATGCTTAGTTCTAGAATGCTGAATTGTATTTTTAGTAAGACATATAGCACTAGTGTTATCACATTTTATGGGAATGTTCTTAAAGTGAATTCCATAGTCTTCTAATGTGTTTTTCATCCATACAACTTGTGCACAGTATGCACTAGCAGCAATGTATTCGGCTTCTGCCGTAGATAGTGCTACTGAATTTTGTTTCTTGGAAGTCCAAGAAACAAGTGCATGTCCTAAAAATTGGCATGTTCCAGATGTACTTTTTCTATCTATCCTACATCCGCCAAAATCGGCATCCGCATAAGCCATTAAATCAAAATTTTCAGATTTTGGATACCATAAACCTAAATTCGGAGTACCTTTAAGATACCTAAATATTCTTTTAACACTTTTAAGATGAGATAATTTAGGATTTGATTGAAACCTAGCACAAAGTCCTACACTAAACATGATATCTGGTCTAGTTGCGGTAAGGTAGAGTAGACTACCTATCATTCCCCTATATGTTTTTTGATCGAAATTTTCACTATTTTCATCCATATCTAACTTAGTCGCAGTACTCATAGGGGTGTTTATTGCTTTTGAATTATCCATGTTAAATCGTTTTAACAATTCTACCGTATATTTAGATTGGTTAAGAAATATACCATCCTTAAGTTGTTTGATTTGTAATCCTAAAAAGAAAGTTAATTCCCCCATTAAACTCATTTCGAATTCATGACTCATAGATTTGGCAAATGATTCACATAGTGATTCATCCGAAGAGCCAAAAATAATATCGTCAACATAAATTTGCACAATAAGAAAATTATTTTCAAAATATTTAATAAACAATGTAGTATCAACCTTGCCTTTGGTAAAATTATTTAAAATAAGAAAGGAACTAAACCTTTCATACCAAGCTCTAGGAGCTTGTTTCAAGCCATAGAGAGCCTTAGTCAATTTGAATACATAATTAGGAAAAAGAGTATTTTCAAATCCGGGAGGTTGTTCGACATATACTTCTTCGGAAATAAAATCATTCAAGAAGGCACTTTTGACATCCATTTGAAATAGTTTAAAATTATAACTACTAGCATAGGCAAGGAGTATCCTTATGGCTTCTAATCGAGCCACGGGAGCGAAGGTTTCTTCGTAATCAATACCTTCTTCTTGGTTGAAACCTTTGGCCACTAATCTAGCCTTATTTCTAACCACGATACCATTTTCGTCTTGCTTGTTTCTAAAGACCCACTTGGTACCAATGACTAAATGGTCACTAGGTCTAGGAACAAGCTCCCACACCTTATTCCTCTCAAATTGATTCAATTCCTCTTGCATTGCAATAACCCAAAAATCATCTTTTATGGCCTGATCAATGCACTTAGGTTCGATTTGAGAGAGGAAGGCGGCATTAGCACAAAAATTCTTGAAAGAGGAACGAGTTTGAACCCCTTTAGATGTATCCCCTATAATTAGCTCCTTTGGATCAGCATCTATATACTTCCATTCCTTAGGCAAGGAAATTTCGGAAGAAGGTGCATCCAAGTTGCTATTTTGAGGAGGGGGTTCATTTAAATTCAAATTATCAAAACCAAGATCATCATCAAAATCATTTTTCTTAAAATTTGAGACTTCATTAAAAACTACATGAATAGACTCTTCAATTACTAAGGTTCTTTTATTAAAAACCCGAAAAGCTTTCGAAACGGAAGAGTAACCAAGAAAGATGCCTTCATCGGATTTTGCATCAAATTTTCCTAAGGCATCCCTTTCATTTATAATAAAGCATTTACAACCGAAAACTTTAAAATAGGAAATATTTGGTTTTTTGTTATTCCATAATTCATAGGGAGTTTTTGATAAGGAAGGTCTTATTAGGACTCTATTCATGATGTAGCAAGCCGTATTTACGGCTTCGGCCCAAAAATACTTAGGTAAACTATGTTCATTTAACATAGTTCTTGCCATTTCTTGTAGGTTTCTTTTTTTTCTTTCAACTACTCCATTTTGTTGGGGATTTCTCGGAGTGGAGAAGTTATGATTGTATCCATTAACTTCACAAAAATTTTGAAAGTCATGGTTTTGAAATTCGCCACCATGATCACTTCGTATTGATGAAATCATGAAACCTTTTTTGTTTTGAGTGAGTTTACAAAATTTAGAGAAATACATGAAACAATCACTTTTGTGAGTTAAGAAATAGGTCCAAGTGTATCTAGAGTAGTCATCCACAATCACAAAAGCATATTTGCTTCCACCTAGACTTGTTGTATCAATTGGTCCAAATAAGTCCAAATGGATCAATTGTAACGGTCTAGTGGTGCTAATTTGATTTTTTGGTTTGAAGCTTGTTTTTATTTGTTTCCCTAGTTGACATGCATCACATACCTTATCCTTAATAAACTTCATATTAGGAATCCCTCGTACTAGTTCTTGAGATGAGATTTTAGATATTGTTTTCATGCTTGTATGGCCTAATCTCCTATGCCAAAGCCAAGCATCATCATTTATGGCGGAGAAACACATTTCATTACTTAGTTCATCAAGATTGATGGTGTAGACATTATTTTGTTTTAAAGCAATCATAGTCATGTTATGATTTGGTTTTTCAATAATGCACATATTTGATTCAAATCTAATGATATAACCTTTATCGCATAATTGACTAATGCTCAATAGATTATGTTTCAATCCATCAACTAGTAACACATTATCAATGGAAAAACTTGATTTGTTACCTATGGTTCCCTTGCCAATGATTTTGCCTTTGTTGTTGTCTCCGAAGGTGACATAGCCTTCGTCCATGCTAGTGAGCTTGGAGAATTGGGATGGATCTCCGGTCATATGTCTTGAGCATCCACTATCAAGATACTATCTCTTGCTCCTAGCATGTGATGGTGTATGTTTCTACAAGAAGGAATTATTTTTAGGTACCCATTTACTTTTGGGTGCCTCAAAAACCAATCTAACTTGTTTATCATGTTGCATAGACTTGGTCATGGTTCCTTTAGGAACCCAAATCAATTTGTTCGGACTAATTTTCTTGAATGGACATTGGTAAGTTATATGTCCATATTTGCAACAAAAGATGCAATTGCTTTGGTGTTGAACATGTAAGATAGGACCTTTAATGAAGGTGGTTGAATTTTGGTGAGTACTTCTCACAAATCCGATTCCACTCCTTTTAGGAACGTGACCCTTATTTGTAAGGATCATGTTTAAGGACTTGCTACCGACCTCAAATTTCTTCAAGGTGTCCTTAAGTACTAAATTCTCATTTTGGAGAGTTTCTAAATCATGGCATTTAGCATAAGGAGCTAGACTATCATGATATTCAGTTTTTAATTTATCAAAAGCACACGTAAGACTATCATGCTCCTTTTTTATCAATTTGTATTTTCTACTAATTGTCTTACATTCATCAAATAACTCATGAAAGGCATTTAATAAATCATGATAAGGTAAATCTGCATTAATTAAATCCGTTACCTCTTCTTCGAAGGCCATTAGGGCGTAGTGAGCAACTTGCTCAGTGTTGGACTCCTCTTCTTCGGACGTGCTTGAATCATCCCATGTTGCCTTGAGCGCCTTCTTCTTCGGTGTTCTCTTTTTGGCTTGAGGGCAATCATTCTTGTAGTGTCCCGGTTTTTTGCATTCATAGCAAATCACTTGGTCCTTCTTTTGTTCAAATTTATTTTTTGTATTATTTTTAAATTTGTTCTTCCTTAAATATTTTTTGAATTTTTGAGTCAAAAGTGTAATGTCATTGTCACTGTCCTCATCACTTGATGTTCCTTTCAAGTGGTCTTCTTGTGATTTGAGTGCCATATCCTTCCTGTTCTTTGGAAGGGGGTTCTCGAGCTCGTCATGAGCTTGACATGTCATATCATAGGTCATTAGAGACCCAATGAGTTCTTCAAGAGGGAATGTTTTAAGGTCTTTGGCCTCTTGAATGGCCGTAACTTTTGGATCCCAACTTTTAGGGAGGGATCTTAAGATTTTAGTTACTAGTTCAAAGTTAGTAAAATCTTTACCAAGAGCTTTGAGTCCATTGATGACATCAGTAAACCGGGTGTACATGTCTCCGATGGACTCACTTGGTTTCATTCGGAAAAGTTCGTAAGAGTGCACAAGAATGTTGATTTTGGACTCTTTCACTCGGCTAGTGCCTTCATGAGTGACCTCAAGAGTTCTCCAAATATCAAAAGCCGAATCACAAATTGAAACACGATTAAATTCATTTTTTTCTAGTGCACAAAATAAGGCATTCATAGCCTTTGCATTTAAAGCAAAAACCTTCTTCTCCGATTCATTCCATTCGCTCATCGGAAAAGAAGATTTTTGAAATCCGTTTTCAACAATAGTCCAAAGCTCGAAATCCATAGAAATGAGGAAGATCCTCATCCGAGTCGTCCAATACGTGTAATCCGACCCATTAAACATAGGTGGACGTATGATAGAATGACCCTCTTGCATGCCGGAGTAAGCCATCTCTCTTGGGTATTAAACCAAATATGAGAGAGAACCTGGCTCTGATACCAATTGTTAGGATCGGAGCGGCACTAAGAGGGGGGGGGGTGAATTAGTGCAGCGGATTAAAACTTCGGTTTTAGAAAATCTTTCGTACGATAAAAATAATGTTTCATATGAAATCGTCTTAATTGCGTTGAAAGCGTACGTAATAAGATAAGGGTAGTGAACTTAGCAAAGTAAAGGTTTGCAGAAAGATAAATGCAGTAATGAAATGCAAACCAGAGATCACGCCGATTTTAGAGTGGTTCGATCAAATGACATACTCCACTTGCGAGGCCCCTCTTAGATGAGGCTCCCACCTTCCACTAGCAACTCTTTTGAAATGGAAGGGCAAATGCCCCTCTTACAACTTTTTACAAGCGGTTCACTCTCTTACAGATTTTCGAGAAGGAATGAGGTGAACACTAGCAAATTCAAAACTAGACTTTCTAAGACCTTTTCTAAGAGCTTTCTCTCAATCAATTGCTGCTCAAAAGTTATAATCTCAGTTGAGATTTGAGGGATATTTATAGGCCTCAAGAGGATTCAAATTTGGGCTCCAAATTTGAATTCTCGTGGAGTTCCCGATGCTGGCGGTGCCACTGCCTGTCAGTGGCGGTGCCATCGCCTGCTACTGTCAGACGTTGACAGTGCTGGACGGTGCCACCGCCCAGCCCAAGCGGTGCTACCTATTGGGAAATCATAAGGGGCGACATCATATGCGCAGCGGAAGAACAAGAAAACAAAAATCCCCGATTCCCAAAAAGATGTTCATCGTCGTGCGAAGATTGGTGCGCAAAATCCGCAAAAAACACAAAACTGCGTATAGAGATTGTGTTACCTAGGGAGATCGTATATCCCTGTTTCCTTGCAGATCCTTAGGAGAGGGTGAAGGAGGTCAAGCGTCCTCCTCTCTAGCGGTGATCCACACAGCAGGGTTGCGACGACGCTCCTCAAAACTCCAGGCCTACTCTGAGGGGGAGAGGGAGAGGAGAATAGGAAGGGCAAGCAAAGACTCTAGCCTATGAGGCTGTGAATCCATCCTATTTATAGAGATCCCGTGTCAAAACCCTAATGGGTCCTTTCCCTAGTGGGTATTGGATCTGCATCCAATAAGACAAGGGCTCCGTCGGATATCTCATATCCGAACCTCTACTCATCGCAATGCCTACCATATGTGTGTGACCCTCTAGGCCCAATATCGAGCTGGCCGTGAGTCATACCTGTCAGAACTCCTTCTAACTCAGTGAATTATTATCTCTGTAATAATTCACTCGACTCATCGACTACGGAAGTACTAGGCCACTACGCCGTAGTCCCCAGACGATACAGGGGAATCCAATCCATTGGACCTGTCTGTCCTCAGTTACCATGTACCTATAGTTCCTCATCCATCTAATATCCCAGAGACCGTATATCGAGCATGGTGCTGTCAGACCCATACGGTTTCTACTCGAGTCTCGCTCTAATCGGATTCTCCCGGAGAACTCTTTCTCTCTCAACCCGAATGACCCTGGCCAGGGATTTGTCTGAGCAAGAACACATAGGATATTCCTCTCATGACGCCGAGAGTGGATGATCCTCTATTGACACTCAATAGCCCTCGTAAGGTCGACTACCACTCCCAATGACCAGCTGTACTAGATCTGGGAACAGCCAAACCTATAAGTCTGGTATCAAAGAGTGGAGCACTCATACAGGACATCCTTGGTGTCTCAAGTCTAAGGACCAGATACACCACTAGGACTACGGAATCACTGTCTGACAATAAGGCATCATCAACCATCCAGCATTCCGTAAGCGGATCAATCAGTGAACTCATTCTCCAATGAGCACCTGTACTGTATCCCTAGTGTCCCTACACGAGCAGCTATGAGACCAGCTGCATCCATCATATGGACGGGTATACAGCACACCAGTCTATCCGGTTATCACGATGTCCCTCTCGAGTAACCTATGACCGGGATTATTTAGGATATGTGTTTAAAGGTGAATCGATCTCATTATCGTGATCTCATCACGATCCGATTCCCATTGCACAAATCCAAGGACATCACAATATATATGCATTTATGCAATAGTTATAAAGTGATATACGCCAAAATATAATAAGCAAAAAGATTCTGTATCAAGTCACACGTGCCATCACTCACGTGATTGGCTTGCTGGGCACTTATGACTAGCAATCTCCCACTTGACCTAAAGCCAATCACCTATGTGTCTAATCCCCATCAGACCCCTGTGACGCTCAAAGACAATCTGAGACAACGGCTTTGTCAGTGGATCTGCAATGTTATCTTCGGATGGAACTCTTTCCACTACTACATCTCCTCGGGTTACGATCTCTCTTATAAGTTGGAACCTCCTCAGAACACTTCTGATGAGACCCGGGTTCCCTTATTTGAGTAATCACCCCATAGTTGTCGCAATATAAGGAAGTCGACTTGTCGCTATCTGTATTGACTCCCAAATCTGTGATGAACTTCTTCACCCAGACTCCCTCCTTTGCTGCATCTAATGCAGCAATGTACTCCGCCTCTGTGGTCGAGTCAGCAGTGGTATCTTGCTTGGAACTCTACCAGCACACTGCTCCTCCATTCAAGGTGTACACATACCCTGAATTCGACTTGCTATCATCGATATCAGACTGAAAACTTGAGTTAGTGTAGCCTTCAACCTTAAGGCTATTACCTCCATATACTAGTAAAAGATCCTTAGTCCTTCTCAAGTACTTAAGGATACACTTTACTGCTTTCCAGTGCTCCAAGCCTGGATCCGCCTGATACCTGCTCGTGACACTCAGAGCATGCGCTATATCAGGCCTAGTACATAGCATGGCATACATGATAGACCCTATTGCTGAGGCATAAGGTATCATATCCATGTTCGCCCTTTCTTCTAGAGTCTTTGGGGACATACTCGTAGAAAGCGATATCCCATGTCTCATCGGTATGAGACCTCTCTTGGAATTTTCCATGCCAAACCTTTTGACAATAGTTTCTATGTACCTGGACTGGGACAAGCCAAGCATCCTCTTGGATCTATCTCTATAGATTCTAATCCCCAAGATATAAGATGCTTCTCCTTAGTCCTTCATGGAGAAGTGTCTAGATAACCAAGCCTTTATTGTGGATAGCATTCCTATGTCATTCCCAATGATGAGGATGTCATCCACATATAACACCAAAAAGCTAATAGCGCTCCCATTTACCTTTCTGTATACACAAGGCTCATCTTCGTTCTTAACGAAGTCATAAGATCTGATTGCCTCATCAAATCTTATGTTCCAACTTCGGGAAGCTTGCTTTAGTCCATAAATGGATCTAAGCAACCTACACACCTTATCTGGGTAGTTCTTGGACACGAATCCCTAAGGTTGCATCATATACACCTCCTCCTCCAGGTTCCCGTTGAGGAATGCGGTTTTCACATCCATCTGCCAGATCTCATAATCATAGTGTGCTGCAATAGCCAATAGAATTCTGATGGATTTTAGCATTGCTACGGGTGAGAAAGTTTCGTCGTAGTCAACACCTTGCCTTTGACGATACCCCTTAGCCACTAGCCTTGCTTTATAGGTCTCTACCTTTCCATCTACTCCGATCTTTTTCTTAAAGATCCACTTGCAACCGATGGGTACAATACCTTCGGGTGCATCAACTAGGTTCCAAACCTTATTGGAGTACATAGAATCCATCTCAGAATTCATGGCTTCTTTCCACTTCCCGGAGTCTATACTCATAATAGCCTCCTCGTAGGTCTGAGGATCAATATCCTCTACATCCTCTGCTCTAATATGTCCCACATATCTCTCAGGAGGATGGGATACTCTATCAGACCTGCGTAAAGTTGATACTTGTGTATTAGGTACCTGAACAGACTCGGGCTGTAGAGTGGTGCTTGAGCTTGGTTCTCTAACTTCGCTCAACTCTATCATTCTCCCACTATCTCCGCCAAGAATGTGTTCCTTCTCAAGGAACACTGCTCTCTTAGCTACAAAGACCTTTTGGCCCTCGAGATGATAGAAATAATACCCACAAGTTTCCTTGGGGTGTCCCACAAATTTGCATCGCTCTGTCCTTGATTCTAACTTATCGGGGTTGTGTCTTTTAATGTGGGCAGGGCAGCCCCAAATCTTAACAACCTTAAGATCAGACTTCTTCCCTTTCCATATCTCATATGGTGTAGACACTACCGACTTAGTTAGAACTCTGTTCAGAAGGTAAGCTGCGGTCTCTAGAGCATATGCCTAGAATAAGATGGGTAGGTCAGCGAAACTAATCATGGACCGTACCATATCTAATAGCGTACGATTCCTCCTTTCAAAGACACCATTGAGCTGAGGTGTATAAGGAGGTGTCCATTAGGATAATATCCCATGGTCCTTGAGGAACTGAGTAAACTCTGTACTTAAGTATTCACCTCCTCGATCTGATCGAAGAGTTTTGATACTCTTTCCAGTTTGGTTCTCCACCTCATTCTTATACTCTCTGAATTTCTCAAAGGCCTCGGACTTGTACTTCATTAAGTACACATATCCATACCTTGAGAAATCATCAGTAAATGTAATGAAGTAGGAGTAACCTCCAATGGCATGAGTTGACATGGGTCCACATACATCACTATATATGAGTTCCAACAACTCAGTGGCTCTCTCTCCAGTTCCACTAAATGGAGAGTTGGTCAGTTTTCCACGAATGCAAGGCTCACAAGTTGCATATGACACATAGTCGAATGGATCTAGATATCCATCATTTAGCAACTTTTGAATCCTTCTTTCATGGATGTGACCTAGCCTACAATGCCACAGGTATGCACTGTTCAACTCATCTCGTTTCCTTTTAGACACATTTATATTCATGATATGTGGAGTGGTGTCTAACATAAATAAACCATTATGCAATGTTCCTTTCGTGATGATCTTATCATCTAATAATATCGAACAACCATTGTTCTCAAAAACAAATTTATATCCACTAACTGTTAAACATGAAATGGAGATAATGTTTTTGATAATAGAAGGAACAAAATAACATGCATCTAATGCAATAAAAGCTCCACTAGGCAAATGTAGGGCGACCTCGCCAACAGCTAATACAGCAACTTTTGCTCCATTACCCATCTTGAGGTCCATCTCACCTCTCTCTAGTCTCCTAGGCCTTGCCAGAACCTACAACGAATTACATATATGATAAGCACTACCGGTATCTAATACCCATGTGTTATCATAAGAGTCTGACAAATGGAGACTGATCATGAATGTACCTGAAGCTTCATCAAGCTTTTGTTTCGCCCTTTCTGCAAGGTACTCTTTGCAGTTTCTCTTCCAGTGCCCATCTTTACCACAGTGGAAGCACTGGCCTTTGTCCTTTGTTGGGTCTTTCTTAGCAACCTTTGCTTTACCTTGTTTGCCCTTGCCCTTTCCCTTCTTAAGGGACCTTTCTGCTTTCCTTTTCTTTCTGGTCTCACCAGTGTAGAGAACTGGCTTCTCTTTCTTAATAGTACTCTCTGCCTCCCTCAACATATTGAGGAGCTCTGGGAGAGTCACCTCAAGCTTGTTCATATTAAAGTTCATTATGAACTGTGAAAAGGAATCTGGTAGGCACTGAAGCACAATGTCCACACACAAGTTATCCTCTAGGACCATTCCTAGACCTGTGAGTTTCTCTATCCACTCAATCATCTTTAGGACATGGTTCTGAACCGGTGTCCCCTAAGTCATCCTAGCGCGGAAAAGGCTCTTGGATATCTCATATCGTTGAGTCCTTCCCTGTTCCTCAAACAATTTACGGACATGTACGAGAATGGATCTGGCATCCATCTTTTCATGTTGTCTCTGTAACTCTGGAGTCATAGAGCCCAACATATAGCACTGAGCAAGAGTGGAGTCATCAATGTACTTCACGTAGCGAGCGATCTCATCCTCGCTTGCCCCTTCTTCGGGCGTAGGCATCACTGTATCAAGGACGTACACGATTTTCTCCGCTGTGAGAACAATTCTCAAGTTACGGAGCCAATCCGTATAATTTGGACCAGTGAGGCGGTTGACATCAAGTATGCCACGTAAGGGATTTGAAAGTGACATTTTCTGAAAATAAAGATGTAGCAAAAATGAATAACATGCAGATTTTGCAAGAAATAAACTATCAAGATATGGACTTCTATCTTAATATGCTCCCACTATTTTACTAACGAGTCACGCGACACCCTCAGCACGTGAAACGGAAGTCTCCGGCAGACTTCTAGTGGGGATCAGGATCCAATCAGCGTCTTAGTGTAACCTCGAGGGACTCGACCAATCACACTAAGCCTAAAATGTAGACAACTCTTGCCGATCACAACTCCTTGTGATTCCCGTCCTATTCGGCCTCCGAATCACCATGGCCTCGAGGGACTCGACCAACCATGATGCTCGGTTAAGTCAACACCTTCGTTACAAGATGAGTCTGATTTGATGATATACCCTCGAGGGACTCGACCAAGCATATCATGCCCTCAGGTCACTGGTGACATCTCTATGTCGTAAGCAAGATAGCGAATCGCGATATAGGTGAGTCTCGAGGGACTCGACCAACTCAACCTACACCGGGATTCGGTTCCTACTCATAACGATGGAAGGCCACGTGGGTCAATCTAATTGCCTCACGTTTACCGACTTAATATTATCGAGAGATGTTTCTATGATTTGGTCTCCTAATATGACATGTCACACATATGCATATTTAATATATATCTACATCGCATGCAAATATATATACATATCTAGTATGTGTATAAGCAATCACACCAGATGATCATGGACCACAACCTAATATGATTAGGCCCGAGCCAATAGGCCTAATCACTCACATCAAGATCTATGTGTGCAACGGTGCATCTCCATGCCTTGTGATCGTCCATCTCGTCCTCGTCGGTTCCGTCGACATCTTGATGCATCTCCATGCATCACGATCGTCCGTCTCGTGGGTCCCGCTATGGCATCCACGCTCCCGCTGCGCCTCCTCATGTGATTACAACTTAATCATAGGCACGCAGGCCCGACAATAAACGAGAAATATAATGGAGGTTCGCAGACCTCAATAATAATAATCACAAGTACACACATCACACGGTCCATGATCATCCGTCCACACATCATACATCACATGTATAAATAATCATCATCATGTAGGACTACTAGATAATAATAAAAATAATAATCAACTAAACCTTTTAATTAATTAATATTTTCTGAAATCAGGGATATATAGGGAATTTCTCAATTCCTAAGGGTATTTTTGTAATTTGGAAAAAAAGACAGAAACTGGAATTTCTCAAATTCCGGGGGGCAAAACTGTCTTTTGCCCAGAAAACCCTAATACCCTTTGCCCTTTTTGCTGCTGCCGCCGCCGCCACCCTGCCGGCGGCGGCCTGTGCGGCGGGGCGAGGGCACTGCCCTCGCCTGCAGGCGGCACGCCCGCTGGCGACGATGCCGCTGCGGGTGGGCGCCCCCTTCGGACGCCGCTGCCTCCGCAGACGGTGCTATACCGCCGGGCGGCCGCCCCTGTGGGGGGTTTCGCCCGCGGGAGTAGCGGCGGCAGGCGCCGCTTCCTTTCGGCGGCAGGCGCCGCTGCCCTGCGGCGCCTCTGCCCGTGGGTTGCCAGCCCCGCCAGCAGCAAGCCTGCTGCAAGCAGACCGCCGGCCGGCTGCTGCAGGCACAGCGCTTGCGCATGCGCCGGCGCTGTGCTGCCTGGCTGCGGCTGCCGCTGCAGGTGGCTGCAGGTATGCAGATCGAGGGCAGCAACTATTGCTGCCCTTCCTCGCTTTTGCGTCAACGATTTTGACGTCAATATTCTTCCTAAACACAACACACGCAGTTCAAAACCAATCATTCCCACGAACAACCTGGCTATGATACCACTGTTCGGGAAATCATAGGGGGCGACATCGTATGCGCAGCGGATGAACAAGAAAACAAAAATCCCCGATTCCCAAAAAGATGTTCATCGTCGTGCGAAGATTGGTGCGCAAAATCCGCAAAAAACATAAAACTGCGTATAAAGATTGTGTTACCTAGGGAGATCGTATATCCCTGTTTCCTTGCAGATCCTTAGGAGAGGGTGAAGGAGGTCAAGCGTCCTCCTCTCTAGCGGTGATCCACACAGCAGGGTTGCGACGACGCTCCTCAAAACTCCAGGCCTACTCTGAGGGGGAGAGGGAGAGGAGAATAGGAAGGGCAAGCAAAGACTCTAGCCTATGAGGCTGTGAATCCCTCCTATTTATAGAGATCCCGTGTCAAAACCCTAATGGGTCCTTTCCCTAGTGGGTATTGGATCTGCATCCAATAAGACAAGGGCTCCGTCGGATATCTCATATCCGAACCTCTACTCATCGCAATGCCTACCATATGTGTGTGACCCTCTAGGCCCAATATCGAGCTGGCCGTGAGTCATACCTGTCAGAACTCCTTCTAACTCAGTGAATTATTATCTCTGTAATAATTCACTCGACTCATCGACTACGGAAGTACTAGGCCACTACGCCGTAGTCCCCAGACGATACAGGGGAATCCAATCCATTGGACCTGTCTGTCCTCAGTTACCATGTACCTATAGTCCCTCATCCATCTAATATCCCAAAGACCGTATATCGAGCATGGTGCTGTCAGACCCATACGGTTTCTACTCGAGTCTCGCTCTAATCGGATTCTCCCGGAGAACTCTTTCTCTCTCAACCCGAATGACCCTGGCCAGGGATTTGTCTGAGCAAGAACACATAGGATATTCCTCTCATGACGCCGAGAGTGGATGATCCTCTATTGACACTCAATAGCCCTCGTAAGGTCGACTACCACTCCCAATGACCAGCTGTACTAGATCTGGGAACAGCCAAACCTATAAGTCTGGTATCAAAGAGTGGAGCACTCATACAGGACATCCTTGGTGTCTCAAGTCTAAGGACCAGATACACCACTAGGACTACGGAATCACTGTCTGACAATAAGGCATCATCAACCATCCAGCATTCCGTAAGCGGATCAATCAGTGAACTCATTCTCCAATGAGCACCTGTACTGTATCCCTAGTGTCCCTACACGAGCAGCTATGAGACCAGCTGCATCCATCATATGGACGGGTATACAGCACACCAGTCTATCCGGTTATCACGATGTCCCTCTCGAGTAACCTATGACCGGGATTATTTAGGATATGTGTTTAAAGGTGAATCGATCTCATTATCGTGATCTCATCACGATCCGATTCCCATTGCACAAATCCAAGGACATCACAATATATATGCATTTATGCAATAGTTATAAAGTGATATACGCCAAAATATAATAAGCAAAAAGATTCTGTATCAAGTCACACGTGCCATCACTCACGTGATTGGCTTGCTGGGCACTTATGACTAGCACTACCGCCTAGCTCTCGGGCACTAGGCGGTGCCACCGCCCGGCTCTCGGGTGCTGGGCGGTGCAACCGCCCAGTCTAGTAGTGCCACCGCCAGACTCTTTGGTTGACTTGGTTTGGCTTTAAACTTAGCCCAAACCAAGTCTAATTTTGGGCCCAGTTGGCCCTTAACTAGGATATAGGATTGTCTCTTAATCCTAATCCTAATTACAAGTTAACTACATAACAAAACACATCCTAAGCAATTTTTAACTGCGAGCGTCGAGTCTTGATCCGGCGAGCTTTCCGACGAACTTCTTCCAACGGACACCCAGCAAGCTCCCGAACTTTGTGATGACTTTAATGAGTAGCCGAGCCTTCTCGGTGATCTCTGTGAACCTCCGACGATCTCTTCGGTGAACTTTTGAAAATTTCGACAAGTTCCCGATTTTTTCTTGGTTGGTTCCGGCAGCATCTCCGACGATTCTTCGGACTCTTAAACGTCCATCGAACTTGACTCCAGTATCCTTGCTTTGTGTTTTCTAGTTATCATAGTTAATCCTGCACACTTAACTCAATAATATGGATTAGATCAAATAACCCATCAATTGATTTTATCATCAAAATCCGAGATTCAACAGATTGTTATACAAAATGATCACTTTTTGTATACTAGATCATCCCATCTTTTATTTTGAGAGTACTGGGCATGATTTACCTCCTTGCCTGATGTATTTCCAAATGACTTGCCTGGTTTATGTCCAGATAGAGAGGGTGAATTTACTATTGATCTGATCCCCGGGACAACCCAAATATCTAAGCCTCCTTACGGAATGGCACCACTTGAGCTAGAGGAATTGAAAAAGCAACTACAATAACTATTAGATAAGGGTTTCATTCGACCCGGTGCTTCACCATGGTATCACAGACTTAGCTGGTTTTGCCTAAGTCGTGCGGCACCCTTGCGCGTCCGTCCACAAAGGTCAGCCTCCCCGAAGCCTCCCATTGTCCCTTAGGACCAACAAAAGAGAGAACGGGTTAAAGAGCACCTCAATCGGGATCCACAAGCAAACATGTCCGAAAAACACTTCATAGACAATGCAAATTACAAACATACTTTACAAGCTCTGAACAGTGGCACAACAAAGGGTAAAATGGTCTATTACAGATCGAAAAGCTCTCGCATGTGTCCACATGACACAACCTTTATTTACAAGCCTAAAGAGGCCACCAACCCAACTAAAATGGGACTTATAAGCCTTCGGCTGCCCCTCTACACGCTGTACAAGGCATGAACATGCCAACAAACATGGACAGATATAAGCATTACATCAAACATCCTGTTTCAAAGTTTGTCCGTGACATTCTCCCCCACTTATCCCTTCGACGTCCTCGTCGAAGCCTTTGTGAACACTGCAACTCTTCGCCTTTGCTGAGTCTTGAATCTTCTGCTCCAGCTGCAATGCGCCTCCTGGCTCCCAACTGCTCTCCGCTGTTGTTTCTGAGTAGTCGAACCTTTGATCCACCATGCTGCTTCAACTCGTCAATTACTCTGACTCTGGTGTGGGGTTGGCTGAGTTGTATTGATCCTCGTTGATTCCTGCGGATCCACCAAATGAAGGAAAAGACCATCCTTACTGCGCTAGTCTCTCAAAATTTCCACATGCTGCTTGAACTGGGTGGATGCTTGTTGGAGCTTTAACGAGCATCGCCTCGCAAACTTCTGAAGTTTTCGGTCCTTCCTCCACAAAATATGCTCATTGACTCTTCTTTCAGTTAGTTGTCACATCCAAGTAGGTTCGCATCACTTCTGCTTTCGATTGGCATTTCGTTGGGAAATGAGGTGGACAATCTACTCATAGTAGCACTGATCACCGTTGGTGAGGATTTGACAACTATTGTCTTCCATTATCTTCGAAGGGTCTTTGAACTTGTGTAGCGCTCCTCTACTGGATAGATAAGAGAATTGGGGTACTTAGTTTCGCCCATTCTCTTAAGAGTTGAGAAGGCAAAAGTTACTTGACTTCGCCCGCCTCCTCGAGGTTGTACTTCATGCATCGAGCTGGTTACTGGCCTTCGCCTGCTCTTTGCTCACACTTCTGAAGCACTTGAAGTGTTTGCACTCCTTCCGTTGAGTTAGCTACTGTGATTCACCTTCTCAATGCCATCAAACTTCTGGAATGCGGGAAGTTTTCACCCCAACTTGGAGTAATTCTCTGATAGATGAGGTCGCCTCTGGGATTGTACCGTCTTCTCCATCAACCCTGCCGCCTACTCCACTTAGTAGCAAAGGTACAACACCGCGTACTGCCTACTTCGTTCCTTGGTCGTGCACTCTTGCATGACCCGAAGTCCTTCACTTACGGCTATCTTGATGAAAAACTTGTTGACACCGGTCTTACGAAGTTTCTTGGCCTCTGCCCTTCAGCCTTGTCTCGGTACTTGGAGATTGCCTCTGCATGCTCCACCTCCTCGGCCCCTTTCACGACCAAGCGCTCTCCCTCCATGAGAGCAAGGGATCAATGACTTGCACGGAAGTCCCGCCTCTGCGGTACCATGGCGCTGCCATGCCCATGGCCCTACTATCCATCGCCTCGCCTCTATATCCCTTTTCTTCACAATCAGTAGAGATATCTCCGTGGCACTCCTCTGAGTCCACCTCCATTCTAACCGATGCTTGATTTTGGGTAGCTAAGTCCCTCTGGACTCATCGTCGCTTCCTCGCCCCTTTCGACCCCCTGCTTCAACACCTCTGTGTTCTCCAAGCAGTCCGTTTGGTCGATGGAAAGACAGACTGCAACTCCCATGCATGGCCTCTGCCATCATGTTGTAGAGTTTGCACCGATTCTGTTCTCCTTAGCTTCCTTGGTAGCAACGTTCGCTTACTCGACCTTGTCCTCTGACTTGTCGGGCTCCTTTAAGCAAATATGAGCTCTGGAGAAGTCCAACTCTCCAGCTGCTTCGATCATACCTCTGCATGATCAAGTCCCTCCCATGGAACTCACTGGTACTTGCATTCAAACTTTTCCCTTGGTGGAACCCAGCCCCCATATGCTGATGACCAAGGTTTTCATCCGATGCAAAATTCGGTGCACGCCCGGAAGACCCGCCTCTGCGGTACCATGGCCTTCACTCCTTGAATCCATAGCCCTTCTTGCCATCGTGTTGTTCACCAAAGCTAAGCTCCCAGTAGCTCCCGATCATACCTCCATATGATCTCATCCCTCACGGGACCATGTGTGTATCGCATTGCCACGAACTATTCCACCACGATCCGCTACACCATGTCGCCTCCTGGTGACATCTCCATTGCATTCTGATCCTTGTGGAATAAACTCGAATTGTGAACCCTCCATGTGTGGCCTTTGCCAATACATCGCAGGGTCCCTTCCACCTTCGATTTTGTTCGCTCCTCTGGCAATCGACCTTCATCTACCCACTCTTGGATCACACCTACTTGTCGCACCGCTCTAGGACAGTCCGTCGCCTAGTAGCTCTCGAAGTCCACTGACTTCACTATAATCTGTGCACCATTGTCTGGATCCTAGGCCTCTGCCCCTACTAGCACAATCTCCACTACGCACTGCTTCCTTCATAGCAACTCAAATGGCAACACTATGGCAAATTCTTCAAGAGTACCCGCCTCTGCGTCCTCTTGCCCCGTGCTAAGGCCCTTCTGAACCCAACTTCGCCTCCACAAATTGAGTCGCCTTAGTTCCTCCATCAAATGCTTCTCCGAGATAAGGTGCATGTGCCCCGAAGCTCCCTTCGTCTTTGGCACCATGCAAGATGAGTCCGCTCCGTCAGAAAGAAGGACCCATGGAACAACATGATCCTACTCTTGCCTCTGCAAGAGTTCATGTCCTTGACCTCTGTCTAAGGAAAGCACTGTGCCTCTGCTCCATGTTCCAACTTCTATGCTGGCTCCCTTCATGCGGCTTGGGTACTTCGCCAAGTTACACCCAAGTTGCTCCGCTCCTCGTTTTTGCATTGAGTCGATGGTGGCCCTCGCGCCCACCATTCCACGGGTCAACCCTCCCTTGAGTTCAATCTCCACATCGACTCCAAGTGTGCCTTCATTTAAGTTGTTTTAGGTCACTCCCCCACTTAATCTCGCAATGCATCCACCAATGCATTCTCTCGACAAGATCATGCGATAACTCCTCGCCGCTTGCTCAGTCCACCGAGCTTCGTGGAGTTGTTGTTTGTTGAGGTACTCCTCCTCAACATGTGAGGTCTGTCTCACATGATTCTCCCTCTGGAGAGCCGGGACTTATCCCTCCTGGATAACTACCCCATTGGAGCAACATCTCTCTTCGTTTCGGAGACCACCATCCCCTTGGACTACTCCGATCTGCTGAACAAACTGTGCATTGTTCTACCTCCTGCAAACGCACTTGCTAGATTGCGACTCCATGTCCATACAGCCCCCGCTGCACCCCTCAAGGCCTAGCAATATGCTGAACTCATTGCACACTTCAGCCTCCTACGGACGTATCCTTCACATGCCGAAGAGAAAGTTTCAATGCTCCATGGCGCCGAGTCTCGGTCGCCTTGGGATGGCCACGAACATTCCATCGTCCGCATACAAGCCCATGCATGAGTACCAAATTCTTCGAGTTAGCAATTCCCCTCACCTCTGTGAGCTTTTGCATAACTCTTTTGGTCGTTGAGCAACTCATTCCACCTTGGATGGTCTCATTCTTGCCAAGCGCCTCGCTTGCCTAGAGCACCATCAAGTATAGTTGTCAACGTTGAGCCGTAGCTCAAACTCAGCCATCCCAACCTTTGTGCGCTCCAAATTCTTCCAAGCTTGCCTGTTCTCGTGGTGCCTCTTGCGCGAAGGGTTGGCCATTCCTTTGAATGCCAATCTCAGATGCTCGCTCCTCTGAGCGACTCTTTTCCCTACATCTCCATGCCCGTTTTCCCTCTAACAGTCGCGCGTGTGCTGACTGCCCTCAACGCAGCCCCGCTAGGTCCCCCACGTTTGCATGTCAAGTGTTTCTATGAGTGCTTGTCCCGCTCTGATACCATATGACACGGACTTAGCTGGTTTTGCCTAAGTCATGCGGCACCCTTGCGCGTCCGTCCGCAAAGGTCAGCCTCCCCGAAGCCTCCCATTGTCCCTTAGGACCAACAAAAGAGAGAACAGGTTAAAGAGAACGCCTCAATCGGGATCCACAAGCAAACATGTCCGAAAAACACTTCATAGACAATGCAAATTACAAACAGACTTTACAAGCTCTGAACAGTGGCACAACAAAGGGTAAAATGGTCCATTACAGACCGAAAAGCTCTCGCATGTGTCCACATGACACAACCTTTACTTACAAGCCTAAAGAGGCCACCAACCCAACTAAAATGAGACTTATAAGCCTTTGGCTGCCCCTCTACACGCTGTATAAGGCATGAACATGCCAACAGACACGGACATATATAAGCATTACATCAAACATCCTGTTTTAAAGTTTGTCCGTGACAATGGGGTGATGATTGTGAGCAAAGTTTTCAAGAGTTAAAAAGGAGATTGACTAGTGCCTCTATTCTCACTATTCCAAGTGGTGACGAGGGATTTATGGTTTACACTGATGCTTCAAGAAAGGGCCTTGGATGTGTTTTGATGTAAGAAGGGAAAGTGATTGCTTATGCTTCTAGACAACTAAAGAGTTATGAACTGAATTATCCAACTCATGATTTAGAATTGGCAGCAATTATTTTTTTTTTTTCTAAAGATTTGGAGGCATTACTTGTATGGGCGAACATTTAAAATCTTTACTGATCACAAGAGTTTAAAATATATTTTTACTAAAAAAAAAAAAAGAGTTAAACATGAGGCAGCGGAGATGGATAGAACTTCGAAATGATTATGATTGTACCATTCATTATCACCCGGGTAAAACTAATGTTGTAGCATATGCCCTTAGTAAAAAAAAAAAAAAAATCTATAAGTTTTATGATGACTTTGGTTGTGAAGTAATGGAAGTTATTAGAAGAGAATTATAATTTGAATGTTATGCGAGAAGGGCAAGACTCAATGATATTAATAGCCTCCATCCAAGTGCAATATGATCTCATTCAACAAATTAAAGAATGACAACTACGAGATCGACGCTTGATCTGCTTAAGGAATAAAGTGGGAAAGGGATTGAAACTGAATTTTCGAGTTTCAAATGATGGCCTATTAAGATTTGGGGATAGAATATGTGTTCCAAATGACTCAGATATCAAAAAAAATCAAATCCTAAGGGAAGGTCATAATTCAAAGTACACCATGCAACCTGGTTGCACTAAGATGTATAGAGATATCCAAAGTCATTATTGGTGGGAAGGCATGAAGAAGGAGATTGCAATATATGTTTCAAAGTGTTTGACTTATCAGCAAATCAAAGTAGAACACCAAAGACCTGGAGGTTTGTTGCAACCTTTAGATATTCCTGAATGAAAATTAAATTCAAGGAAGCGTGACAGAGTGGGAATGTATTACCATGGACTTTATTTCAAGACTACCCCGAACTTCTAGAAAGCATGATGCTATTTGGGTTATCATTGATAGGTTAACGAAATCTACACATTTTCTACCAATCAATATGACTTATTCTCTTGATAGGCTTACAGATTTATATATCAATAAAATAGTAAGACTTCATGGTGTTCCAAAGGAGATCATCTTTGATAGAGACTCCAGATTTCTACTTAGATTTTTGGAGAAGGTTATAGGAATCTATGGGCGCTAAAGTCAAGTTTAGCACTACTTATCACTCTCAAACTAATGGTCAATCAGAAAGAACCATTTAAACACTTGAGGATTTGCTTCAAGCCTATGTTATGGATTGGAAAGGTAAATAAGATAAAGATATTTCTCTTATTGAGTTCACTTACAATAATAGCTATCATTCAAGTATTCAGATGGCTCCTTATGAAGCTATATATGGGCGAAAGTGCAGGACACCTATATGTTGGGAAGAAATTGATGATAGAAAGTTATTAACACCAGAAAAAGTACAAGAGACTACTGAGAAAATTCAACTTATAAGAAAAATGTTAAAGACTGCTCAGAGTCGTCAAAGGAGTTATGCTGATAACAGAAGATGAAATATTGAGTTTCAAATCGGGGATTTTGTATTCCTAACGGTCTCCCCTTCTAAAGGCATTGTAAGATTTGGGAAGAAAGGAAAGTTAAGCCCAAGATTTATTGGACCTTTTGAGATTCTTGAGAGGGTTGGTTCTGCCGCTTACAGGATTGCCTTGCCACCATCATTATGCCATATCCATGATATATTTTATGTTTCAATGATCAGAAAGTATATACCTGATCCCTCTCATATCATTAAGTATGAGCCAATGGTGATTGATAAAGACTTGTCTTATGTGGAAGAGACCACTCAGATTATTGATAAAAAAAAAAAAAAGATCTTGAGGAATCGGGTCATCCCTCTAGTTAAAGTGATCTGGAAATATCATTCTGAAGAGGAAACAACTTGGGAGCTTAGGAAGAAATGATGAAAGCTTATCCTCATCTTTTCGTTGAATGAGGTATGATAAATTTAGAGGACTAAATTTTTCTTTAAGGAGGGGAGAGTGTAACATGTTAGGATCGAGAGCACTAAGAGGGGGGGGGGTGAATTAGTGCAGCGGAAATCTTACAGTAATTTAAAAACGAAAGCTGCGTTCGTCCGATAAAAAACGATTTCGATATAAAAGCAGAATCACAGTGCAGTTTGCGTCTAAGCGCAGTTTTGCGTCTAAGCGCAGTTTGCGTCTAAGCACAGTTTGCGTCTAAGCGCAGTTTGCGTCTAAACTCAGTTTTACGTCCAAACGCAGTTTTACGTCTAAACGCAGTTTTACGTCTAAACGCAGTTTTACGTCTAAACGCAGTTTTACGTCTAAACGTAGTTTTGCGTCTAAACGCAGTTTTACGTCTAAACGCAGTTTTACGTCTAAACGCAGTTTTACGTCTAAACGCAGTTTTACGTCTAAACGCAGTTTTACGTCTAAACGCAGTTTTGCGTCTAAACCCAGTTTTACGTCTAAACGTAACTTTACGTCTAAATGTAGTTTTGCGTCTAAAAGCAGTTTTGAACCTTGAAAAGCGTTTTACGTAGAAAGCAGTTTGCAGTTATAAATGGAATCCGAATGTAAGCGTAAACTGCAGTGTGAAGATCGTACGAAAACACGATTTACGTTTGAATGCAGATTCTGAAAGATCAGAGCTTAGAAACTCGTTCGTAAAGGCGCAGAGGGCAGTAGCAATGTAGGAGGTTTGCAGTAATGATAAAGTGCTCAAGGTAAAAGCAAACCAGAGATTTAGAGTGGGTCGGTCAGTCTTGACCTACTCCACTTTTGGCTTCCTCCTCCGACGAGGTCACCGACGTCAACTAGCTGCCTTCCTTCAATGGGCGAAGGCTAACTGCCCTTTTACAGTTTCTCTCCTTTTGACAGGCTTAGGAGACAACCTTTACAGATCCTTTCTCTCCTCTCTTTACAACTCAAGACTTAAAGAACAGAAGGAGGAGAACTTTAGGACTTTACACAAATTTGAGCTCTTAGAATCACTGAAAAGATCAACAATTCGGTGTGGATCTGTATCCTTTCAGTGTTGAATGGGTAGGGTATTTATAGGCCCCAACCCAATTCAAATTTGGAGCTCAAAACGATCAAATCCCGGAATTCCGGGATCAGGCGGTTGCACCTCTTGACTGGAGAGGTGGCACCGCCTGGCAGAGCACGAAGACTGAGCTCAGGCGATTGCACCTCTCTGCCAGAGCTCGAAGACTGAGCTCAGTGGTTGCATCGCCTGGCAGAGCTCGAAGTCTGAGCTCGGTGGTTGCATCACCTGGCAGAGCTCGAAACTGAGCTCAGGCTGATGCACCTCTCTGCCAGAGGTGGTTGCACCTCTCTGCCAGAGCTCGAAGACCGAGCTCAGGCGATGCATCACCTGTCCAAAGAGGTTGCACCTCTCTGCCAGAGCTTGAAGACCGAGCTCGGTGGTTGCACCTCTTGGCAGAGCTCGAAACTTGAGCTCTGGCGGTGCTACCTCTTGACAGAGGAGGTTGCACCGCCCAGTCTCGCTTGGAGACTGAGCCCTGGGCGGTTGCACCTCTTGGCTGGGGCGGTTGCACCGCCCAGTCCCGCTGGAAGACATGGCCTAGGCGGTTGCACCTCCTGTCCTAGGCGGTTGCACCGCCTGGTGCAATCAGGGTCCGAATGGTTCGCTCCATTCGGCCCAATTTGAATCTTTTCAGGGGCCCAATTGCCCCAAGATTAAGCTAATGGGATCACCTCCCATTTTCAAGCTTAATCATCGTGCTAACTACGATTAACTCTAAGACAACTTCTGCAGCTATGCTCCGATGCGTCAATCGCTTCTTCCGGCGAGTTTCCGACGAACTTCCGTCGATCATCCGATAAACCCTCGGTGATCCTTCTGCGGACATCCGGCATACTCCTGGACTTTGCGACGATCCGCTTGGCGAGTTCCGACGAGCTTCGCTTGGCAAGCTTCTGGACTTCTCGGATCTATTCTCGCTGAACCTCCGACGACTGTCCAAACTTCCGTCGAACTCTCGAACTCCCAACGTGATCATGATTTTGACTCCGGCGCAACACCTGCTGCTTGTCTTACTCTCATCGTAGTTAATCCTGCACACTTATCTCAACACATAGATTAGATAACAAATGACAATTGACTTCATCATCAAAATCCGAGATTCAACATAACATCCCCCATTTTTGAAAATTTAGTAAAAAGTTTGTTTGTAAAAATAAGAATTGTTTAATAATTATTTTATATTAAATAATATTATATTAAAAGTTTATGACTAGGGACCTAAGAGTAAATATTAGAAGTTTGATATAATTTATGAAATATTCAGATTTAAATTTATATATATATATATATATATATATATATATATATATATATATATATATATATATATATATAAATAGTGGACATGTGTCACTAGCTAACTTAAGAGTACCACTTATCTTTGCTCTAAAGATGACACCTAGCCCCTTTCATGCATGCATGACACCTTGCAACTTTTGCATTAGCCAAAACCCAAATAATTAGATGAAAGTTTAAAGAAAACAAACCTGAAGAGTTGCAGCCAACGTGAGTTTGAGAAGAGAAGGGAAGAAGAAGAAGAAGAAGAAGAAGAAGAGTTTGAGGTTTTTCACCAATTTTCTCACCTTTGGGATTCAAATAATTTTAAGGAAAGTGTTCTAACCCCATCCTACAGTAACCTTAATCTCTGTTTCCATTTTTATTCTGCAAAATTTGAAAGATTTCAACTGAGAACCAGACCACCTTTGGCTTTGATATAAAGCTGTGAATCTGTAATTTTTCGGTAATCTGACCTCTATGCAATTTTTCAGTCATAACATTTTGTAATAAACTCTGATTTAGACAAAACATGTTCCATTTGAAAGTAGACAAAAAAACCTTTATTTTGATACTAAGATCAAACGATTTGGAGTTTAAATACCTACTAAGACTTCTGTTTAAATTAACCCTACAGATTCTGTAAAACAGGGACCAAAATTTCTGACCTCTTGTTGCTTAACTACTTATAACTTTCTGCTGTGAACTCAGATTCATACAAAGTATGATTTATTCGAAGCTAGACTCGAAATACTTTCTGTATATACCTGATTTCAAATTTTTGGAGTACAATTGCTAACTGAAACATCTGCTTTCATCGACCCTATGGATTCAGTAAAACAGAGCTAATATTTTCAGACCTTATGCTACAAAATTATCTGTAACTCCCTGTCGTAAATTCCAATTCTTGTAAAACTTAATTTGCCTAAAACTAGATTGACAAAGCTTTCTAATGACACCTATTTTGTATAAATTGGAGTATAATTGGTTATCCAAATAGTTCATACAATGTTCCTATCAAATTCTGCCAGAATCGAGCTTTGGTCGATTTCGGCTTTCCTTGTTTCTTCTCTTTGGAAATCGATTTTGGAAAAAAAAACTCTTACTTCATTTAAGCTTTACATTATTACCTTAAATTCCTGTATACTTTTATCCTTTATTTATTTGTACATCTACAACTATCATCTAAAGATCATGTTTGCATCGTAATGATTCGGCACATGCATCCCATTGTTCCGCATTTGCTTTCGATATGTGCCTCTTCCAGTTTCATTTCTTTGGATATTGAACTTATCTAACTTTCTTATTTCAATTGAGCTATATATGGTTTCTTAAAATCCTTGTATGCTCTTGCTTTTGTTTCCTTTCAAATCTGAATACATTGTGAAAGATTATGTTTGTATCGTATTGACTCGAAAGGCATATGTACATTTCGTTGTTCCACATGTGCTTCCGATATGTCCCAAATCATTATTCACAATACCCTTTTGTACTTTGGTGTTTGTGGAATTATTTGAACCTTTGCAAGAAATGGTAAAGGGTATGTGCTTAGAGCCCGCGATGCTCTAGATTATGTTTGGTGGTTATTCAGAAATGGATGGACCATATTATGTTTGGAATCCCACTTCACCTTCTATCTATTTGATATGAAATTCAGAGCCAACCTAGCACTTGGGTAGGGTGAGAGGGCTCGAGTAGGAAAGGGCTACCCGTGGATGGAGTCGAGAACTCATCACGGCGTGGAGCCACCACTGAGTTAAACCTCACATGCACTATGCTAGAGTACGACGTCTAAGATTCTATTTCGTATTTGTTCTTTGATATGTTCTGAAATGCTTCTTATGCTTCTAAAATATCTCCATACGCCATTGATATGTTCTGAAGCATTTCATTCACCATTGATATGTTCCGAACTATTTCATATGCCATTGATATCCAAAATGCTCATTACGTCTTTGTTATGCCTTGAAATTACCATATGTCATCGGTATGCTCTTTATGTCAATGATATGCTCCAATTATCTTTCCTCGATTGTATGAACAAAACGTGATTCAAACGAAATGACATCGTAATTCTGCATTCATGATATCCAAATTGCTCCTTACGTCTTTGTTATGCCTTGAAATTACCATATGTCATCGATATGCTCCTTATACCAATGATATGCTCCAATTACCTTTCCTCGATTGTATGAATAAAACGTGCTTCGAACGATATGATATTGTAATTCTGCATTCAAACAAAACATGCTACTGTTTCATCTTGTATCTCTGCTTTGTATTTTGATACCTCATTTGTTTGAAAACTGTCCTCTTTGCTATGGATATTAGTCATTTGCTGAGCTTTATATGCTCACCCCGTTGCTATATAAATTTTTCAGGATAGCTTATCGCTCACTAAAATGTGTAAATTGGGTTGAGGCAGTGGAAGACTAGAAGATTTTGGGGCAAATATTTTGTACTTGATAGGTTGATGTTGTATAAGTTCTTTTTGGGTGTAATGAAATATCAATGACAAATCTAGATTGATGTATCTTGTAAATATTTGAGAAGTACCTCTTATGTCAGGATTTTGGAAATATTAGGTCTAAACTGTGTACTGATATAAACATGTAGTACATGTTGGTTTTGCGATTGCATTAATTGCCACGCTTATGGATTTATGATATAGTTATGGTTTAGTTAAGTTACTTTTGGATTTTAAGAATCTTCTAGTGACATGATGTATGATTATAAACTGCACAAGTTATGTGAATTGTGGATTGTAGAGATGAATGACTTGAATATTTTTCTTAGTGACCTCAAATGTGTGATTGGATCCTGGATTGTTTGTTGAATCATAATATTATCAATCTTGAATTAGGTTCTCACCTCCTAAATGAGAATTAAATTCGGGGGGGGCGTGACACCTACCATACATACAATGCATGCATTAGCCGACTACTCTAACCCGTAAACTATGGAAGTTGGTGAAACTCTGGAACATCAACCTGTTATAGTTTTGATTAATACTGGTAGCACTAATAATTTTATGGACAAAGAGACTTTTGATCGATTGGCCCACCACATTGAAGACTATGACAGATTCGAAGTAAAGATCATTGATGGATGAATTTTTACTTGTGATAGTAAAGGTTCAAAGATAAAATTGATTATATAGGGCCAGAAGTTTCTTGCAACGATTACTTCACTGAAAGACTGATCTATTGCTTACACTATCAAAAAGTGCAAACCATACTTACTTGATCAATGGGTTGTGATACGTTGCAGATAGTATATGGCTAAAGTGCTGAAAGAGAAGCTCCCCGAGATTAATGCTGCTCAACTTTGAGGACAAGACTGATTTGAAGAGGGAGGAACTATTAGGACCCTTTTTCTGAGCTTTTGAATAATGTTTATTGAGTTTGTTTAGTCCAATTTTTTATTAAGTCTATTTAGTTCAGTTAGAGTCGGATAGAGGTTTATTTAATATTTATTTATTATTAAGAGTCCAAGTCCAAGTGGACTCTAGGTGAAACTCGATAAATAGTAATGTAACCCTTTCTTTAAATCAATCAATTAATCAATCAATCAATCAAATGTTATTCCACTCAATGGACAAACCCTATGAGGTCGATCCCCTCGAAGTGATCAATGAGGGCCGATCCCCTTGAAGTTATCAAGGAGGCCAATCCCCTCAAAGCGATCATTATCATTCCCTTTTCTCCGCTTTCTTCCACGATAAGATTTTAGGGTCTTACCATTTGGTATCAGAGCGACGATAATACCTTAGGGTCTTATCAAACAATTCTCATCTTGCGAAGCCAATCCATATAATTCGGACCAATGAGGTGGTTGACATCAAGTATGCCATGTAAGAGATTTGAAATCGATATTTTCTAAAAATAAAGATGCAACAAAAATAAATAACATGTAGATTTTACAAAAAAAATAAACAATCAAGATTTAGATTTCTATCTTAATCTGCTCCCAATATTTTATTGGCAAGTCACATGACACCCTCAGCACATGAAATGGAAGTCTCCGGTAGACTTCTAGTGGGGATTGGGATCCAATCAACGTCTTAGTGTAACCTCGAAGGACTCGACCAATCATACTAAGCCCAAAAGGTAGGCAACTCTTATCGATTACAACTCCTTGTGATTCTCGTCCTGTTCAGCCTCCGAACCACCATGGTCTTAAGGGACTTGACCAACCATGATGTTTAGTTAAGTCAACACTATCGTTAAAAGATGGGTCTGATTCGATGATATACCCTCGAGAGACATGACCAAGCATACCATGTCCTCAGGTCACCGATGACATCTCTATGTCATAGGTAAGATAGCGAATCACAATATAGGTGAGTCTTGAGAGACTCAACCAACTCAATCTATATCAAGAATTGGCCCCTACCTGTAATGATCGAAAGTCATATGAGTCAATCTAATTGCCTCATGTTTACCGACTTAATATTATCGAGAGAGGGGATTTTGATTTGGTCTCCTAATATAACATGTCACATATATACATATTTAATATATATATATATCACATAGAAATATATATACATATCTAGTCGGTGTATAAGCAATCACACATCACATGAGCAATCACACTATATGATAATGGACCATAGCCTAATGTGATCAGGCTAGAGCCAATGGGCCTAAGCACTTACATCAAGATCTATGTGTGCAGTAGTGTATCTCTATGCACTATGATCATCCATCTCATCCTCATCGGTTCCATCGGTATCTCGACGAATCTCCATGCATCGCGATCATTTGTCTCGGTCTCATGGATTCCACTATCGCTTCTATGCTCCCGTTGTGCCTTCTTATGTGATTACAACTTAATCATAGACACACAAACCTAATAATAAATAAAAAAATAAAATGGAGGCTTATATGCTCCAATAATAATAATCATAAGTATACACACATCACACGGTCCATGATCATCCATCCACATATATACATCATATGTATATAATATCATCATGTAGGGCTACTAGATAATAATAATAATAATAATAATAATAATAATAATAATAATAATAATAATAATAATAATAATAATAATAATAATAATTAATTAATTAATTATTATTTTTTTGAAATTAGGGATATATAGGAAATTTTATGAATTGTGAGGGGGTAATTTGATAATTTTTACAAGAGGACAAAAATCAAAATTTATGAAATTCCGAAGGCAAAGCTATCGTTTGCCAAAAAACCTAACCCTCCCCATCTTCATTCCTATGTTATAGTTGCCGCCACTCTACCAGTGGCGACCATTGCAGGATGGGGGGCGGAGGCATTGCCCCTTGAGGGTGACCATTGCACCCCCTAGGTACCACCCTTGTAGGTGGCTAACCGACAAGCGAGTGCCACCCTTGCAAGCGAGTCGCCCGAGGGCTACGCTGCCCTTGCGGGCACTGTGCCCACAGGTAGTGCTCGTGGATGGGGCACCTGTGGGTTGCCATCCCCTGCTGGCCGCAAGCCTGCTATAGGTGCAGTGCCTATGCATGCGGTGGCATTATGCTACTTGCTTGGCAGCCGCCGTTGTAGGAGTCGCACGCACGCAGATGGCTGCATGATGCCATCTACGAGGGGAGTAAGGGCAACAACAGTTGCTGCCTTTCTCACATTTGCATCAACAATTTTGATGTCAAAAGCTTCTCCAAAACATAATATACATAGTTCAAAAATAATCTTTCGCATGAACAAACTGGCTCTGATACCAGTGTAGGGAAATCTAGGGGGTGACACATGCGTAGTGGAAGAACATGAAAAATAAAATCCCCAAATTTCCCATCGATATGTTCGTCATCATGTGAAGATTGTTATGCAAAATTCGTAAAACTTAAAACCTTGTGTATATTAAAGATTGTGTCACCTAGGGAGATCGTATATCCTTGAATCCTTATAGATCTCTAGGAGAGGGTGAAGGAGGTCAAGCGTCCTCCTCTTTAGTGGTGTTCTACACAATAGCACTACGATGATGCTTCTCTAATCTTTAGACCTACTATTTTAGGAGGAGAAGGGGAGAAGAATAGGAGATGACAATCCAAAGAGCCTCTGGCCTATGAATCATTAGTTCTCTCGTATTTATAAAGGTCCCCTATCAACATAACCCTAATGGAACCTGCCCTATTTGGTATTAGATCTCCATCCAACTACCCAAGCCTCTTAGATTAGTGGATCTCTATCCAATAATCTCTCAATGGCTCTTATTGGATCTCATCCATAGGATCCAATAATTCAGGCACTTATTCGATATCCAATAAGATAGGGGCTCCGACGAATATCTCATATCCGAACCTTTACTCATCGTAATGCCTACATCTATGTGTGACCACCCTCTAGGCCCAATATCGAGGTGGTTGTGAGTCATACTTGTCAGAACTGCTTTTGACTCAATGAATTATTATCTCCATAATAATTCACTAGACTCATCGACTACGGACGTACTAGGCCAATGCCGTAATCCCCAAACGATATAGGGGAATCCAATCTATTGGACCTATCTATCCTTAGTTACCATATACTTATAGTCCCTCATCCATCTAATATCCTAGAGACTGTATACCGGGCATGGTGTTGTCGATCTTAAACGAGTTTTGCTCGAGTCTTGCTCTAATCGGACTCTCTCGAAGAACTCTTCTCTTTCAATCCGAATGACCTTGGCTAGGGATTTGTTTGAGCAAGAATACATGGAATATTCCTCTTATGACATTGAGAGTAGATGATCCTCTATCGACACTCAGTAGTCCTCGTAAGGTTAGCTACCACTCCCGATGACTAGTTGTGCTAGATTTGGAACCTCCAAACCTATAAGTCTGGTATCAAAGAATAAATTACTCATACAAGACATCCTTGGTGTCTCAAGTCTAAGGACCAGATACACCATTGGGCTATGGAATCTCTGTCTGATAATAAGACATTATCAATCATCCAGTATTCTGTAAACGGATCAATCAGTGAACTCATTCTCAATGAGCACCTGTACGGTGTTCCTAGTGTCCCCACACAAGCAGCTATGAGACCAGCTACATCCATTATACGGATAGGTATATAGCATACCATTCTATCCTATTTTCTCAATGTCTCTCTCGAGTAACCTATGATTAGGATTATTTAGGATTTGTGTTTAAATATGAATCGGTCTCATTATCTTGATCTCATCACGATCCGATTCCCATTGTACAGATCCATGGATATCATAATATATTTATGTATATATATAATAATTAATATAAAGTGATAAAATATCAAAATATAATAAGCAAAAAGACTACATGTAAAGTCACACGTGTCATCACTCACATGATTAGCTTACAAAGCACCTATGACTAGTAGGTCGAGTCCCTCGAGATTCATGTATATCGTGATTTTCTATTTTGCCTATGACATATAGATGTCACCAATGACCTGAGGAAATAGTATGCTTAGTGTAATTGGTCGAGTCCCTCGAGGTTACGCTAAGACACTAATTGGATCCCGATCCCCACTAGAAGTCTGTCGGAGACATTCTTTTCATGTATTAAGGGTATCATGTGACTCGCCTGAAAAATAGTGGGAGTAGATTATGATAGAAGTCCATATCTTATTTATTTATTTTTTATAAAATCTGCATGTTATTTATCTCTACTGCATCTTTATTTTCAAAAAATATCGCTATTAAATCCCTTACATAGAATACTTGACGTCAACCGCCTCACTGATCCAAATTATATGGATTGGCTCTGCAACTTGAGAATTGTTCTCAAGGCAGAGAAAATCACGTATGTCCTTGATACAAAAATGCCTACACCAAAGGAAGGGGTAAGCGAGGTTGTGATAGCTCACTATGTAAAGTAGATAAATGACTCTACTCTTACTCAGTGTTATATATTGGGCTCCATAACTCTTGAGTTACGGAGACAACATGAAAAGATGGCAGCCAGATCGATTCTCCTACATGTCAATAAACTGTTTAAGAAATAGAGAAGGACTCAGCGATATGAGATATCCAAGAGCCTCTTCCGCGCTAGGATGACTTATGGGATACCGATTCAGAACCATGTCCTAAAGATGATTGAGTGGATAGAGAAACTCACAGGTCTAGGAATGGACCTAGAGGATAAACTATGTGTGGATCTTGTGCTTCAGTCCATACCAAATTCCTTTTCACAGTTCATAATGAATTTTAATAAGAACAAGCTTGAGGTGGCTCCTTGAGCTCCTCAATATGTTGAGGGAGGCAGAGAGCTCTATCAAAAAAGATAAGCCAATTCTTTATACTAATGAGACTAGAAAGAAAAGGAAGGCAGAAAAGTCCCTTAAGAAGGGCAACGACAAGGGTAGATCAGGTAAAGCAAAGGTTGCTAAGAAGGACCCGACAAAGGACAAAGGTCAGTGTTTCTACTACAGCAAAGATAGGCACTGGAAGAGGAACTACAAAGAGTACCTTACAAAGAGAGCGAAATAGAAGCTTGCAAAAGCTTCAAGTACATTCATGATTAATCCCCATTTGTTAGATTTTTGTGATAGTGCTTTGGTATTGGATACTGGTATTGCTTATCACATCTACAATTTGCTGCAGAATCTAGCAAAGCCTTAGAGATTGGCGAGAAGTGAGATGGTCCTCAAGATGGACAGTGGAGCAATAGTTGTTGCAATAGCTATTGGCAAGGTCACTCTACATCTGCCTGGTGGAGCTATTATTGCAAGCACTCCGCAGAAGATAAGAGGAGTTTCACTCTTCTTGAGGAATCGGTTTCAAGAGAATTAGAGGAAGCAATATCAGGGTCAGAAGACACTATTAGTTTTGATGCACTTTGTGTAGTTCTTACGGAAGAATCAGAGCAGATGCTTGATCAATGGAATAAGTCTTGTTATAGTGAGTTCAATTCTGACTTTCCTATCTATTGTATTTGATTCTCATTTCTATTGTAAGTGAGGCCTTGGATCTGTGATTGAGCGAACTCGTGACCTATTTTCTGATAAGGAACAAAATAGAGGAGCCAGATGAGAAGTGTTAGACCTATAGACAGGAAAGTTAGAATGCAATAGGGATAGTTCAGCTTGAAAGAATGAGGTAAGTAGAAAGTACTAGATGCATTCTATTTTATTCTTTCTATTATCAAAAATATTATTTCTATTTCATGTTTAACAATTAGCATATATAAATTAGTTTTTTAGAACAATGATTATTCAATACTATTAGATGTTGAGATCATCATGAGAGAAACAATGTATAATGGTTTGTTTATGCTAGATACTACTCCACATATCATGAATGTAAGTAAGTGTATCCAAAAGAAAACGAGATGAGGTGAATAGTGCATACTTATGGCATTGTAGGCTAGGTCACATCCATGAGGGAAGGATTTAAAAGTTGTTAAAGGATAGATATCTAGATCCATTCGACTATGAGTCATATGCAACTTACGAGCCTTGCCTTCGTGGAAAACTAACCAATTCTCCTTTTAGTGGAACTAGATAGAGAGCCACTAAGCTATTATAACTCATACATAGTGATGTATGTAGACCCATATCAACTCATGCCATAGGTGGTTACTCTTACTTTATTATTTTTATTGATGATTTCTCAAGGTATGGACATGTTGCTTGTCAAAAGTGCCCTACAAACCAATTTTGTGAGTGATGACACATGTAACGTGACATAGTCTTTTTACTTACTATTATTATTTAGCATTTTATCACTTTCTTTTGATACCTTATTGTCAGACAACGATTCTGTAGTCCCAGTAGTGTATTTGATCCTTAGACTTGAGAAACTAAGGATGTCTTGTATGAGTACTCCACTCTTTGATACCAGATTTATAGGTTTGGAAGTTCCGGATTTAGTACAGTCGGTTATTGAGAGTATGATAGGACCCTAGGAAGGTTGGGTCATACTCAACTAAGAAGCAGCTAATAAAAATCTTGTGAAATTATAATAAACTCCACCTAGCCGCTTTTATCCTATAAAGAAGAGTGGCTAGGGTTTATATCTAGGCTTTTAGGCTTTTTAAACACCGCCCCCCCCCCCCTTTTACTAGGCCAATCGTCTAGGGTTGAGGGCAAAAGGGATAACTCACTTAGGAAGTAGCCCCTAGGGCTAGGGTTTGGAGCCCTATATAAGCATGTAGCCTCCATCTCTTTGAGAACAAGACCTATCTACAATTATAGCCATATGACTGACTTCTAGGAGGGTGGAACCCCTATAGCATTCTAAGGATTGATCCCCCTTTAAGATCAGTCTACATAGAATTCCTTTGAGATTCTATCATTTGGTATTAGAGCAGCGATCTTGCTGCTTTTATTGCCACCCCTACCGTCCACTGCCAACTAAGCAATTCCCATAATTTCTCTTAACGTCGCCATCTCCACCATCATATTCTACCGTAGATCAAATCAATTAACTACCGTCACCTCCAATGCGTTAGAGATTTGGTAATTCTCCTATCACCAATACCTTTTACTGCTATAATTGTTTATTTAAAATATCAAGAAGAAGTCTATTTATCTATCCCGTGCAGCAAATTCCTTTCGCTGTAAAAGTTATCATCTTTTCAAATGAGGATCGCTACAAAAAATTTTAGCCATATATTATTGCCTTTAACCGATCTATTTACTATCCTTTTTGAATGAAATTTCTTATACGCTTCATAGATCATCTTGGCTTCCATCTGAGATTGATCTATTGATGAATTCATCTCTAAAACGTTCTTGTGTTGTTGTAAATTTTCGTCGTAAATTATTAAAATTTTTTGACGAGAATTATGCTATCATAACTTGTATCAATTTCCTTGCTGTTATACTACCGAAATCTTTTTAATCAAATTTGTCATCATTGCTATTATCTAAATTGTCACAACCCGGGTTTGATGAGCTAACTAGCCAATAACTCCATTTTGGTCCTCAACGGCGGACCAAAATGCTTAAGCGGGAGGTAACGTAGTACACTCATCAGACCCTTATAGGCTAATCATACACATTCCCCACTTCCGATGTGGGACTAATGGGATATTACATTATCCCCAACTCAATTAGCTTGACGTCCTTGTCAAGGCCCGACATATCCCAGATCGAACCCTAGCATAGTGCATATGAGGTTTAACTCAGTGGTGGCTCCACGCCGTGATGAGTTCTCTGACTCCATCCACGGGTAGCCCTTTCCTACTCGAGCCCTCTCACCCTGCCCAAATGCTAGGTGGGCTTTGATACCAAATGTCATGACCCGGGTCTGATGAGCTAACAGGCCAATAACTCCATTTTGGTCCTCAACGGCGAACCAAAATGCTTAAGCGGGAGGTAACGTAGTACACTCATCCGGCCCTTATAAGCGAATCATACACATTCCCCACTTCCGATGTGGGACTAATGGGATATTACATTAGAACACTCTATCACGCCCCTCCAAAATATCGACAATATTTAAAATTTTTATCACAACTAACCCAGGATCCAAACACACATTTGAGGTCACTGAGAAAACATTCAGATCAAAATTTCACCTCTATAGTCTACAAATTCATCACCCTGTGCAGTTCATAAACATACCACACATCACTCGATAATTCATATAATCTGAACTCAACTCATCAAAATAGTAACCACAACATAAATTTACAAGTGGGGAAGTCTATGTAGTCACCAAACCAACGATTACCATAAGTTCGTATCATTACATAAATTTAACTTAACATTCCAAAATCCTATACATGAGGGATCCTTTATCTTACACAAAATCCACACGTTTAGATTTATCGTCACATTTCATAAGATGCAAAGTATCTTATACGACAAATACACATATGCTAACAAAGATCTGCCCAAAATCTTCAAAACTTTCCACCGCCTAAGCCCAATCTTAACATTTAAGCAAGCAATACGCTATCCTGAAAAATTTATCAACCAACGGGGTGAGCATAAAGAGCTCAGCAAGTGACTAACATATCCATATCAAAATAGTACAATTTCCAAAGAGATACAGTTTCAAAATACAAGGCAGAATATACGATTTCGTAAACATAATATCATTAAGAGTAGAAACACAATTGTCCTTTCAATCTTACATATTTGGTTCCTGTCAGATGGGGCATAGAGTAATTGGAGCATATCAGTAACAAAGGAAACATATCGGAGCTTATCAATGGCATATAAAATGTTCCGAAGCATATCAACGGCATATGGAACATTTCGAAGCAAAATCATCAGTGAATGAAGCATTTCAGAGCATATCAAAAACAAATATCATACAAAAGCTCAAACGTCGTCCTTGACGTTGCAATCATATCATTCTTATCCAGAGCATGAACAGAAACAACTCACCAAAACTTTGGATGTCATATCAAACATATAGAAGGTGTAGTGGGATCTCTGTCAGAATGTGATTCATCCATTTCTGAATGACCACCTGACAAAAGTCTCCCACGTCTGGGAGCTCCATCCACCCACGTCTAGGTGAAGTCAGAGGAGGCCGGTAGAGCATCGCAGGCTCTAAGCACATACCCTTTACCATTTCTGGCAAAGGTCCAGAATATCCCACAGAGCGGGCAATAAGCACATACCCTTTACCATTTCTGGTAAAGGTCCAGACAATCCCACACACCAGAGTACAAGAGGGCAGTTTTAACAATAAGTAGCATATATCGGAAGCACACGCGGAACAACAAAACGTACATGTGCCTTTTCAAGACAATATGATGCAAGGAACAAATCTCTCACAAATGTATTCATATTAGGAATAAAATGGAAGCAAGAGTATACAGGGAATCCAAACAATCATATTTAGCTCAATTCAAATAAGAAGATTAGAAGAATTCAATATCCAAAGGAATGAAACAGAATACGCGAAATCGACCAAAGCTCGATTTCTGACAGAATTTCAATGGCACATAGAACAAATACTTCAGATTATCAATTATGCTCCAATACCCTTAATAAAACTTTCATTGAAAGATATATCAACCTATTTTCTGTTGAAATAAGTTTCGTATGAATCAGAGTTTCCAACAAGGAGTTACCTTTGATTTGGTAACCCAAGGTCAAAACACAATCACTGTTTTGCAGAATACATAGGGTCGGATTCAACAGATACTATGATATGCATTTGGATTATAAAATTTTCAAACTATATGTCAAAAGAAATATTTTCAAGTCTAGTTTCAAATAAAATCCGTTTGGTACAAATCAGAATTTTCAATAGGGAGTTATAGGCATTTCAGTATCAAAAGGTCATAAATCTTAATCCCTGATTTGCTGCGTTGATAGACTCATTTGCAACAGACGTTTGGGTAAGTATTCGGTATTCAAAATCTTCAAAATTTGTGTCAAAAGAAATATATAAGAGTCTAATTTCAAACAAACTAGGTCCTGTTCAAATCTGCATTTCGTACTAAAAAGTATAGCTGGAATCGTATATAGGGGTCAGTTTACCGAAAAATTTCAGAATCGATGGTTCTTTGCCCAAGGAGAGAACATATCGGTTTCTAAATAGAAATCCTTTAGTTTATTTTGAATCAACATAAAAGAGAGACTAAAAATTCTGTAGGATGGGGTTAGAACACTTGCCTTTGAGAATTTTGACCCCCAATTGAGAAGATTGAGTAAGAAACCTCAAAGCCCCAATTTTTCTTCTTCTACTTCTCCCTTTCTTTTCTCTTCTTCTTTCTTTCTTTCTCTATTCTTCCACACAGCAGCTGCCTTCTCTGGTTCCTTAGGAATGAAGGCAGAGAGGCTTAGGCTGTGGGATTTGTTATTTTGTGTATTTTACAGTTTAGTCCTTGTTTTTATTATATTCACGATTAGGTCCTCAGGGTTTACATATAGGTCCTCAGATTCTTTTTTGAACAAATCTCCCAAATCTTAAAAATAAGTTACCTCTAATTCATACTCTATTTCTTTTGTCAATTTAAAATAGATGCTTACATTATCCCTAGAAATTTATACGAACATTCGGAAACGAGGGATGTTACACTCTCCCCCCCTTAAAAGAAAAATTTAGTCCTCTAAATTTATCGTACCTCTATCGGTGAAAAGATGGGGGTACACCTTTTTCATTTCCTCCTCTAGCTCCCAAGTTGTCTCCTCTCCAGAATGATGTCTCCAAATTACTTGAACCAGTGGGATGACCCGATTCCTTAGGACTTTTTCTTTCTTATCAATAATCTGAATAGGCTCTTCCACATAAGATAAATCTTTATCGATCTCTATCAGCTCATACTTAATGATGTGAGAAGGGTCATATATATACTTCCTAATCATCGAGACATGAAATATATCATGGACATGGCACAATGCTGGTGGCAAGGCAATTCTGTAAGCGACAAAACCAACCCTCTCAAGAACCTCAAAAGGTCCAATAAATCTTGGGCTTAATTTTCCTTTCTTCCCAAACCTTATAATGCCTTTGGAAGGGGAGACTTTTAAGAATACAAAATCTCCGATTTCAAACTCAATATCTCGTCTTCTATTGTCGGCATAACTCTTTTGACGACTCTGAGCAGTTTTTAACCTTTTCCTTATTACTTGAATTTTCTCGGTAGTTTCTTGTACCTTGTCCGGTGCTAACACCTTTCTGTCACCAACTTCCTCCCAACATATAGGTGTTATGCACTTTCGCCCATATAAAGCTTCATAAGGAGCCATCTGAATACTTGAATGATAACTATTATTATAAGTGAACTCAACAAGTGAAATATCCTTATCTCATTCACCTTTCCAATCCATAACATAGGCTCTAAGCAAATCCTCAAGTGTTTGAATTGTTCTTTCTGACTGACCATCAGTTTAAGGATGATATGCAGTACTAAACTTAACTTTAGTGCCCATAGATTCCTGTAATCTTCTCCAGAATCTAGAGAAAAATCTGGAGTCTCTATCAGAGATGATCTCCTTTGGAATACCATGAAGTCTTACTATTTCACTGACATATAAATCTGCAAGTCTATCAAGCGAATAAGTCATATTAATCGGTAGGAAATGTGCAGATTTTGTTAACCTATCAATGATAACCCAAATAGCATCATGCTTTTTAGAGGTTCTGGGTAGTCCTGAAACAAAATCCATAGTAATGCATTCCAATTTCCATTTAGGAATATCTAAAGGTTGTAACAACCCTCCAGGCCTTTGGTGTTCTACTTTGATTTGCTGACAAGTCAAACATTTTGAAACATACATTGCAATTTCCTTCTTCATGCCTTCCCACCAATAATGACTTTGAAGATCTCTATACATCTTAGTGCTCCCAGGATGTATGGTGTACTTTGAAGTATGACTTTTCTTTAGGATTTGATTCTTGATATCTGGTTCATTTGGTATACATACCCTCTCCCCAAATCTCAATAGGCCATCCTTTGAAACTTGAAATTGTGGCTTCAATTCCTTTTCTACTTCATTCCTCAAGTAGATTAAATGTGGATCTCGTAATTGTCCTTCCTTAATTTGTTGAATAAGATCGGATTGCACTTGAATGGAGGCCATCAATATCATCGAGTCTTGCTCTTTCCTCAAAGCTTTCAAATCAAAATTTTCTTCTAATAACTTCTATTGCTTCACAACCAGACTAGCCATAAAACTTGTAGATTTCCTACTAAGTGCATCAGCTACAACATTGGCTTTGCCCGGGTGATAACGGATGGCACAATCATAATCCTTCAGAAGTTCTATCCATCTTCGCTGCCTCATGTTTAACTCTTTCTGAGTGAAAATATATTTTAAACTCTTATGATCAGTGAAGATTTCAAACTGTCGACCATACAAATAATGTCTCCAAATCTTTAGAGCAAAAATAATTGCTGCTAATTCCAAATCATGAGTTGGATAAATCAATTCATAACCTTTAAGTTCCCTAGAAGCATAAGTAATTACTCTCCCTTCCTGCATCAAAACACATCCTAGGCCTTTTCTTGAAGCATCAGTATAAACTACAAATCCCTCACTACCACTTGGAATAGTGAGAATAGGGGCACTAGTCAATCTTCTTTTTAACTCTTGAAAACTTTGCTCACAATCATCACCCCACACAAATTTCGTATTCTTCTTAGTGAGTTTGGTGAGAGGTTGAGCGATTCGAGAAAATCCCTCCACAAATCTCCTGTAATAACCTGCCATGCCCAAAAAGCTTCAAACTTCTGTTACATTTGTTGGTACTTCCCATTCAACTACAGCTTCTATCTTCCTTGGATCAACAGATATACCCTTCCCTGAAATCACATGGCCTAAGAAAGCAACTTCATTCAACCAAAATTCACATTTACTGAACTTTGCATACAACTTCTTTTCTCTTAGTATGGACAATACATTTCTCAAGTGTTCCTCATGCTCCTGATTACTCCTTGAATACACCAATATGTCATCAATAAATACAATTACACAGATATCCAAGAGCGGTTGAAATATCCTATTCATTAGTTCCATAAAAGCTGCAGGGGCATTTGTCAAACCAAAAGGCATCACCAAGAATTCATAATGACCATATCGATTTCTGAAAGCTGTTTTTGAAATATCCTCCTCCTTGATCTTCAACTGATAGTAACCTGACCTCAGGTAAATCTTAGAGAATACTTGTGCACCCTGCAGTTGATCAAACAAATCATCAATTCTAGGTATGGGATACTTATTTTTTATGGTCACCTGATTCAACTGTCTATAATCAATACAAAGCCTCAATGTTCCATCCTTCTTCTTCACTAATAGTACCGGAGCACCCCATGGGGATACACTGGGTCGTATGAAGCCCTTATCTAATAATTCTTGTATTTGCTTCTTTAATTCCTCTAGCTTGAGTGGTGCCATTCTGTAGGGAGGCTTAGATATTGGGGTTGTACTGGAGACCAGATCAATAGCAAATTCACCCTCTCTATCTAGAGGTAAACCAAGCAAGTCATCTGGGAATACATCAGGGAATTCTTTGACCACTACAATTTCATCTAGGTGGGTTTCCTGATTTGAATGCTCCTTTACACACAGTATATAACAAAAACAACCTTTCTGCATAAGACGATAAACTTGAAGTGCTGATATCAAGCAAGGAGGCAAATCATGCCTAATGCCCTCAAAGAAAAATATAGGCTGATCTGGTATGCAGAAAGTAATTATTTTTTTGTAACAATCAATACTAGCGTGATGAGAAGATAACCAATCCATGCTAAGTATAATATCAAAGCCCTGGATCTCTAGGAGAATCAAATCAGCAAGGAGTTCGTGGTCTCCAATAGAGATCAAACAAGATGGGTAGACCAAGTTTGTTGCCAATGAATCTCCAACAGCAGTTGTTACATATAACATATAATCCAGGGGTTTAGGTAGAATATCCAAGTGACAAGCAAAGTATTGTGAAACAAATGATAAGTTGGAGCCGGGATCAAACAAAACTTTTGCATTTCTTTTAGAAACATGAAGAATACCTTCCACCACTGATTTAGAAGCTTTAGAATCTTGTTCAGTGATAGCGTACACTCTAGCATGGGCTGAGGGTCTAGGAGACAGTGGCTCTTTCTTCTTCCTCAAAGGGCAATCTTTTATTTGATGATCCAACTTTCCACAACCAAAACATGCTCTAGTCACCCGAAAACACTGACTTGTTTCATGATTTAATCCACATTTTGCACATGACTGAGTCCTCCGTAGTGGTTTCCATTTCTCAAATCTAGATGTCTTAAACCTCTTGTTACTAGCTTCATATTCATTTTCTCTCGTGCTTTTGCTAGTAAATTTGTCCCTTTTGTTCTTGCCAATGATTTCTTGAATTTCCTCCATGTCTCTTTCAATTTTCAAAGCTCTTTCTACCGTATCTGCATATGTTTGTAGTTTTAAAGCTGGCATTCGGCTTCTTATTGCTGGCTGTAATCCCCTTTCAAACCTTCTTGCTTTTCTAGATTCATCATCAGTCATATGTGTGGCAAACCTGGAGAGCTCAATGAATTTAGATTCATACTTTGTAACCGTCATACTTCCCTGGATAAGATTCAAGAACTTCAATTCTTTTTGCTCTCTCATACAATCTGGAAAATATTTATCGTTAAACTTTTCTTGGAATAACTTCCTTGTCATTGGCTCATGTTTGATTTCAGACATCCTCTTAATCATTCTCCACTAGTGTTCAGCTTCTCCTTCCAGCATAAAGGTGGCAAGAAAAACCTTTCGATCATCAGGGTAATTTAAAGCATCAAATATTTTCTCTATCTGCATCATCCATCGTTCTGCCACCATTGGAACAGACTCACCACTAAAACTGGGAGGACTAAGCTTCTTAAACTGTTCAATTCCCAACCCCGTCTGGTTTGATTTTCCAGTTCCATCATTTCTTCCTTGTAGGACAGGTTGTTGTTGTTGTTGCATCACTTGTGTCATAGTCTCCAAAGTCCGCATGATACCACTCAATTGATCAACAGTAGATGCAATAGGAGAACCAGATGATCTCGTCATCCTTGCTTCCTAAAACATCAAAAGAACATTTTCTTTGATCAATCTCTAAATGATAGTTAATAAACCTAAAAAAAAAATAATATTCTTAGTGATTCTCAAACCTAGCTCTGATACCACCTCTGTCACGCCCCTCCAAAATATCGACAATATTTAAAATTTTCATCACAACTAACCCAGGATCCAAACACACATTTGAGGTCACTAAGAAAACATTCAGATCAAAATTTCACCTCTATAGTCTACAAATTCATCACCCTACGCAGTTCATAAACATACCACACATCACTCGATAATTCATATAATCTAAACTCAACTCATCAAAATAGTAACCACAACATAAATTTACAAGTGGGAAAGTCTATGCAGTCACCAAACCAACGATTACCATAAGTTTGTATCATTACATAAATTTAACTTAACATTCCAAAATCCTATACATGAGGGATCCTTTATCTTACACAAAATCCACACGTTTAGATTTATCGTCACATTTCATAAGATGCAAAGTATCTTATACGACAAATACACATATGCTAACAAAGATCTGCCCAAAATCTTCTAAACTTTCCATCGCCTCAGCCCAATCTTAACATTTAAGCAAGCAATATGCTATCCTGAAAAATTTATCAACAAACGGGGTGAGCATAAAGAGCTCAGCAAGTGACTAACATATCCATATCAAAATAGTACAATTTCCAAAGAGATATAGTTTCAAAATACAAGGCAGAATATACGATTTCGTAGACATAATATCATTAGGAGCAGAAACATAATTGTCCTTTCAATCTTACATATTTGGTTCCTGACAGATGGGGCATAGAGTAATTGGAGCATATCAGTAACAAAGGAAACATATCGGAGCTTATCAATGACATATAAAATTTTCCGAAGCATATCAACGGCATATGGAACATTTCGAAGCAAAATCATCAGTGAATGAAGCATTTCAGAGCATATCAAAAACAAATATCGTACAGAAGCTCAAACATCATCCTTGACGTTGCAATCATATCATTCTTATCCAGAGCATGAACAGAAACAACTCACCAAAACTCTAGATGTCATATCAAACATATAGAAGGTGTAGTGGGATCTCAATTAGAATGTGATTCATCCATTTCTGAATGACCACCTGACAAAATTCTCCCACGTCTGGGAGCTCTATCCACCCACGTCTAGGTGAAGTCAGAGGGGGCCGGCAGAGCATCGCAGGCTCTAAGCACATACCCTTTACCATTTCTGGCAAAGGTCCATAATATCCCACAAAGCGGGCAATAAGCACATACCCTTTACCATTTCTGGCAAAGGTCCAGACAATCCCACACACCAGAGTACAAGAGGGCAGTTTTAATAATAAGTAGCATATATCGGAAGCACACGCGGAACAACAAAACGTACATGTGCCTTTTCAAGACAATATGATGCAAGGAACAAATCTCTCACAAATGTATTCATATTAGGAATGAAATGGAAGCAAGAGTATACAGGAAATCTAAGCAATCATATTTAGCTCAATTCAAATAAGAAGGTTAGAAGAATTCAATATCCAAAGGAATGAAACAGAATACGCGAAATCGACCAAAGCTCGATTTCTGACAGAATTTCAATGGCACATAGAACAAATACTTCAGATTATCAATTATGCTCCAATACCCTTAATAAAACTGTCATTGAAAGATATATCAACCTATTTTCTGTTGAAATAAGTTTCGTACGAATCAGAGTTTCCAACAAGGAGTTACCTTTGATTTGGTAACCCAAGGTCAAAACACAATCACTGTTTTGCAGAATACATAGGGTCGGATTCAACAGATACTAGGGTAGGAATTTGGATTCTAAAATTTTCAAACTATATGTCAAAAGAAATATTTTCAAGTCTAGTTTCAAATAAAATCAGTTTGGTAGAAATCAGAATTTTCAACAGGGAGTTATAGGCATTTCAGTATTAAAAGGTCATAAATCTTAATCCCTGATTTGCAGCGTTCATAGACTCATTTGCAATAGACGTTTGGGTAAGTATTCGGTATTCAAAATCTTCAAAATTTATGTCAAAAGAAAGATATAAGAGTCTAATTTCAAACAAACTAGGTCCTGTTCAAATCTGCATTTCGTACTAAAAATTATAGCTGGAATCGTATATAGAGGTCAGTTTACCGAAAAATTTCAGAATCGATGGTTCTTTGCCCAAGGAGAGAACATATCGGTTTCTAAATAGAAATCCTTCAGTTTATTTTGAATCAAGATAAAACAGAGACTAAAAATTCTGTAGGATAGGGTTAGAATACTTGCCTTTAAGAATTTTGACCCCCAATTGAGAAGATTGAGTAAGAAACCTCAAAGCCCCAATTTTTTTCTTCTTCTTCCCCCTTTCTTTTCTCTTCTTCTTTCTTTCTTTCTCTGTTCTTCCACACAGCAGCTGCCTTCTTTGGTTCCTTAAGAACGAAGGCAGAGAGGCTTAGGCGGTGGGATTTGTTATTTTGTGTATTTTGTAGTTTAGTCCTTGTTTTTATTATATTCACGATTAGGTCCTCAGGGTTTACATATAGGTCCTCAGGGTTTACATATAGGTCCTCAGATTCTTTTTTGAACAAATCTCCCAAATCTTAAAAATAAGTTACCTCTAATTCATACTCTATTTTTTTTGTCAATTTAAAATAGATGCTTACATTATCACTAGAAATTTATACGAACATTCGGAAACGAGGGATGTTACATAAATCAAGAATTTTCTATCAAGTTCCCTCCTCAGATCTCTCGAATTTTGCTGGAAATTTCATCATGAAATCGTTGTTTCTTCGACGATAATTCTGCTCTTACAAAACAGCCACAAAAGAAGCCTAAACCGTAACCTACATCCACCAACCCTTTGGGCCATCACTTATCTTAATCAATATATGCCTTTAACCTAACAACAAAAGAGATCTCTTATCATTATAGATCTGGAGGCATATACTATGGCATGAGGAGGCAATCAATGCTAAATTCAAAGCCTTCGAGACACGAATGATGGATAAGATTTAGACTCTGTTTACCGAACTCAGTTTGAGATGACCACCGAGCCCTAAGAAATCATATCAAGGAAAGAGCTCTGATCGAAGAAATGACTTCTAAGAGAGGGGAGGCTTTGTGACTGATCCCTACTATCCACGCATGAGGGTGGACTTCTCTAGATGGGAAGGAGACTCGATTGGTTGGATCTCAGATGCGGAGCGATATTTTCAGTATCACAAAACCATGGACACATCTATGGTGGAACTTGTGACTATACATCTTGATGGGTATGTCTGTTAGGACTCTAGGTAGGTGACTCCTAATTGAGAGGGACATTCATGTAAAACCTACCTAAGCCGACCCCTATTAAAGAGGTGACGAGGCCGGCTAGGGTTAGGAGGTTATTTCTTATAGATGAATTAGGAGTTGTAAAGGAATATGGGTCTTGAGTAGAAGTCCTATTAGGAGTTGGTTAGAAGTAGGACTCTTGAGTAGGAGTCCTATTAGGAGTTAGGGTTTAGAAACCCTATAAATAGCCATGTATTCCTCCTCTTTTGATAAACAATAGATGAATCTTTTCTGTAGCCTTTGAGTAGCAACTTGGAGGGAGGAACCCCTATAGAGTTCCAAGGAGGCCGATCCCCTAAAGAGATCAACCCCAAGTTTAGAATCTGCAAGGGTTCTATCATTTGATATTAGAGCAGCGTTCTTGGCTTCTCGCTACCCTTCCACAGCCATCTATCAACCCTCCACAACCATCCAAAGCAATTCCTACAATTACTTAAAAGATCGTCGCCGAATTCCGCCATCATCTCCACCACCGCAGATCATCCTTTGATCTCGCCGTGAATTGCAATAGGTTCTGGTTTCCTACCTTACTGCTGCTGTAATTTAGTTATCCTTATTCGAAAATCCAAAAAAAAAAAAATTGTTCCTATATTGCTGCATAAACTTTTCGTCACAAAGATTTCATCTCTATGACAAAAGATACATTGCAGAATTCCAACCGCATAGCACCATCTTTTTTATCTTGTAACTATGCTTCTTCTATCCAAATTTCTACAAAATTTTTATGATATCTTTGACACTTCCTAACAGTGGATTTTCCTTTAGTTTCATTGAAAAATTCTCAATATAAACTACTGATCTTTTATGTCCAATCTGCTACACTTGAAAATCTATGCTGCAGAAAATTTCAGCTGCATATTGTTGCCTTAACCCATCTATTGTAATTTTTTTTTAATGAAATTTCTTCTACACATCATAGATCATCTTGGCTTCCATCTAAGATTGATCTATTGAGAAATTCATCTCTAAAAACAATTTTGTGTTGCTGCAAATTTTCATCGTAAACCGCTGAAATTTTTCGACAAGAATTCTGCAATCGCAACTTGCACCAATTTCCTTGCTGTTATACTGCCAAAATTTTCTTGATTAAATTAGACATCCTTGCTGTCATATAAACTGTGATTTTTCTATCAATTCCCTCCTCAATTCTCTCACGTTTTTGGTGGAAATTCGGTCGAGAAACCGTTATTTCTTCGACGACAATTCTACTCTTACAAGACAGCACATATTTGCTGCAACTTCCACTTATTTCTATCAAACCTTTGCCACCATCTACCACAGATCCAAAACTTTCATCCACAGCCCTAAAACTCTACTAAACCATACCCTCAAACTGCACCCAAAACAGCCACAAAACAAGCCTAAACCGCAGCCTACATCTACCAATCCACCAACCCTTTCGACCATCACCTCTCTCAACCTATACACGCCTTTAACCCGACAACAAAAGAGAGATCATAACATCACAAATTTGGAGGCATATACTATGGCATCTGAGGAGGCAATCAATGCTAAATTCGAAGTCTTTGAGGCACGAATGGAGGATACGATTCGGACACTCTTTACTGAACTCAGATTGGGCCGACCACTAAGCCCGAAGAATTCAAATCAAGGAGAGAGCTCTGCCCAATCGCACCAAGCCTGAAGAGATGACTTCCAAAAGAGGGGAGGTTCTATGATCGATCCCAACTATCCACGCATGAGGGTGGACTTCCCTAGATGGGAAGAAGGAGACCTGATTGGTTGGATTTCGCGTGCGGAGTGATATTTTTGGTACCACAAAACCGCGGATGTATCTATGGTGAAAATGACAGCTATACATCTTGAAGGAGATTCTATACAGTGTTTTGACTAGTTTGAATATACTTATGGAGTCCTTTCATGGCGACAATTCAAAGAAGGACTGTTGATCCGCTTCAGACCAACTGATTACGAAAATATTGACGGACAACTAGCAAAGATCCGACAAACCTCCACCATTCAGGAGTACCAAACTAGGTTTGAAAGGTTATCTAATTAAACTTGTGATTCGTCTCAAAATCAGCTATTGAGGACTTTCATTGAGGGCTTGAAGCCGGAGATCCGAGGAGAAGTTAAAGCGCGACAACCGTATAGGCTTATGGCAGCCATCTCTTTCGCACGACATCAAGAGGAGCAATTGAATCATGAAGCTCAGAGGACTAGGGTCGTTCCTCAACTAGCAATATTGAAGCCCTTAGCCCCCCCTACTATTGACCAAGTCCCTACACAAAAGAGGTTAACAAGAGAAGAGCTTCGGGAGCGATATGCGAAGGGGTTATGTTGGTATTACGAAGAGCCGTAGAGCCGCGAGCATCGCTGTAAAAAAGGCAGACTTCTTATGATTGAACCAGTAGAAGAAGAGGTTATTGAACATCCAGAAATGAGCCTTGAACATGAAGAAGAAGATATAGAAGAAGAGCCACAGCCGACCGACATTACGGTACACGTACTAGCCGGCTACTCAAACCCGCAAATGATGAAAGTTGGAGGCCTTCTCAAACAACAGTCGATCACTGTTCTCATCGACATGGGCAGCACTAATAACTTCCTAAATAGTAAGGTTGCTGCTCGGATGGCACTGCATATTGAAGGCTGCAGCAAGTTCGATGTAAAGGTTGTCGACGATAGAATCCTAAAGTGCGACCAAAGATGCCCGCAGGTGAAACTATTACTACATGACCAAGAAATTATCACCGATTTCTTCCTCCTACTAATCGATGACTATGAGGACATGCTTGGCATAGAATGGTTGACTACACTAGGTGATGTCTCTTGGAACTTTTCTAAATTAATTATGAAATTCTACTATAAGGGCAAACATATCATCCTACGCGGGAAGCGCGGAAGCAATGTAACCACCGTTTCGACCCAACGAATGGAGAAAGTTTTGCACAAGGTAAATGGTGGCTTTTTGATGCATCTCCAGCCACAACCAAAAGAGAAAAAAATAGAAATTGAAGATCAAAATCTTGCCCAATTGCTTACTGAATTTGCAGATATATTTGCTGAACCGCGCGGTCTTCCTCCTTCTCGGCAAAATGATCATCGAATTCCAATCCTTCCGGGCAAGCCACCAGCGAACACTTGACTGTACCAATATCCTCACCTCCAGAAAGATGAAATTGAAAAGATGGTAAAGGAGATGCTTGAAACAGGGGTGATTCGGCCAAGTTCCAGCCCCTATTCCTCACCGGTGCTACTTATACGCAAGAAGGACGGAACTTGGCGGATGTGCATCGACTACCGAGATTTAAATAACATCATCATCAAGGACAAGTACCCAATACCAGTGGTGGATGAACTTCTTGATGAATTGAAAGGAGCTCGAGTCTTCACGAAGTTGGACCTCCGATCCGGTTACCATCAAATTCGGGTATGTGACGATGACATTCCAAAAACTGCATTTCGCACACATGATGGCCATTATGAATTCTTGGTAATGCCTTTTGGACTCACTAATGCTCCTTCAACCTTTCAAAGTCTCATGAACGATATTTTTTGGAGTTTTCTTCGTAAATTTGTGTTGGTATTTTTTGATGATATTCTCGTTTACAGCCCTTCTCTTGAGACTCACTTTCAGCATTTACGGATTATTTTGACGATCCTTCTGGAGAATACTCTTTTTGTTAAGCAACCAAAGTGCAGCTTTCTCTAGCAAAAAGTAGAGTACCTTGGGCATATAATATCATAAGAAGGAGTGGCGGTAGTCCCAACAAAAATTGAAGCAATGCAAGGCTGGCCGAAACCTATAAACGTGAAATTACTGCGCGGGTTCCTTGGACTAACGGGCTACTACCGAAAATTTGTTAAGGACTATGGGAAGATCAATGCACTACTTACTTTCTTACTGGAAAAAGATGTCTTCCAATGGTTAGATAGAGCCTCCGCTGCCTTCGACAAACTTAAGGCAGCCATGACGACGACACCGGTGCTAACACTACCAGATTTCAACCGACCCTTTATTATTGAGGCCGATGCATCTGGAGTCGGAATTAGAGTCATTCTCATCAAGATGGTCGACCACTCGCATACACTAGCAAGGCATTATCTCCCTCCCATCAAAATAAGTCAACATATGATAAGAAGATGCTCGCCATTGTGCGCGCAACAACGAGATGGAGACCCTACTTGATTGGTCGACGATTTCAAATTAAAACCGACCATAAAAGCCTCAAGTACTTTTTGGAGCGAAAGATATCATCCCCTGAGCAGCAAAAATGGGTAATAAAACTTCTTGGATTTGATTATGAAATAACTTACAAAAAGGGGAAAGAGAATGTTCTTGCAGATGAGCTTTCGTAGCTACCCGAGCAAGCTGAAGTTTCAGCCATTTCACCTCCGACCAGCGACTTCCTTAAGGATATTAAGATGGAATGGCAAGAAGATTTAGAGACTAGTAAGATTATAAAAAAATTGGAGGAAGCACCAAGCTCCGTGGCTCATTACAATTGGAACTCAAAAGAATTACACTATAAGGGATGCATTGTGCTTATGATAAATTCTACTTGCATCTTCGCGAGCAGATTTTGGACAAAGTTATTCCATATGCAGGGTACTAAATTGAAAAGGAGTATGGCATATCATCCACAAATCAACGGCCGACAAAAGTTTTAAATAGGTGCTTGGAGACAACTCAAAGCCACCCACCAAATATAACTATCCAAGGAGAACTCCAGACCCAGCCAAGTGCCATTATTGATCGATGGATCATGACTCGACGACGATGACCCACTACTAAAGTGCTAATACAGTGGGTGAACCTACCAACAGAAGATGCCACTTGGGAGAACTATGATGACTTGAAGATCAAATTTCCAAAATTCATGAATCGTCAGCCTCGAGGACAAGGCTGATTTGAAGAGGGCGGGTCTGTTAGGACTCTAGCTAGGAGAGTCCTAATTGAGAGGGGAATTCATGTAAAACCTACCTAAGCTGACTCCTATTAAAGAGGTGAAAAGGCCGGCTAGGGTTAGGAGGTAATTTCTTAGAGATGAATTAGGAGTTGTAAAGGAATAGGGGTCTTAAGTGGAAGTCCTATTAGGAGTTGGTTAGAAGTATGAGTCTTGAGTAGGAGTCCTATTAGGAGTTAGAGTTTAGAAACCCTATAAATAGCCATGTATTCCTCCTCTTTTGATAAGCAATAGATGAATCTTTTCTGCAGCCTTTGAGTAGCAACTTGGAGGGAGGAACTCCTATAGAGTTCCAAGGAGGCCGATCCCCTAAAGAGATCAACCCCAAGTTTAGAATCTGCAAGGGTTCTATCAATGTCATATAGTGGTTTGACTAGTTTAAACACATTCATAGAATCCTCTCATGGCGATAATTCAAAGAAGGACTGCTGATCCACTTCGGACCAACCGATTACAAGAACATTGACGGACAACTTGCAAAGATCCGACAAACCTCCACCATTCAGGAGTACAAAACTAGGTTTTTAAGGTTATCTAATTAAACTCATGATTGGTTTAAAAAATAGCTATTGGGGACCTTTATTGAGAGCTTGAAGCCAGAGATCGGGGAGAAGTTAAAGCACGACAATAGTACATGCTTATGGCAGCCATCTCTTTCGCACCACTTCAAGAGGAGCGATTGAACCATGATGCCTGGAGGACTAGTGTCACTCCCCGAACTGCAATATTGAAGTCCTTAGCCCCCCCCACTATTTGCCGAGCCCTTGCACCAAAAAATTTAACAAGAGAAGAGCTTATGGAGTGATCTACGAAGGAGTTATGTTAGTATTGCGACGAGCCATGGAGCCGTGAGCATCGCTGTAAAAAAGGGAGACTTTTTGTGATTGAACTAGTAGAAAAATAGGTTATTGAATATCTAGAAGAGAGCCTTGAATATGAAGAAGAGGTAGAAGAAGAGCCGCAACTGACCAACTTTATGGTGCACGTGCTAGCCAACTACTCAGACCCACAAAAGATAAAAGTTGGAGGCCTTCTCAAACAACAATCGATCACTATTCTCATCGATACGGGCAGCACTAATAACTTCCTAATAGTAAGGTTGCTGCTTGGATGGTGCTCTACATTGAAGGTTGTGGTAAGTTCGAAGTAAAGGTCACCGAAAGCAAAATCCTAAAGTGCGACCAAAGATGCCCGCAGGTTAAACTATTACTGCAAGACCAAAAAATTGTCGCTGACTTCTTCCTCTTACCAATTGATAATTATGAGGCTATGCATGGCATAGAATGACTAACGACACTAGGTGAAATCTCTCAAAAATTTTCTAAATTAATTATAAAATTCTACTGCAAAGGCAAACATATCATCCTATACGAGAAGCGTGGAAGCAACGTAACCACTATTTCAACCCAACGAATGGAGAAAGTTTTACATAAGGTAAATGGTGGCTTTTTAATGCATCTCTAGTAGCAACCAGGGGAGAAGAAAATAGAAATTGAAGGTCAAAATCTAACCTAATTTCTTACTGAATTTGCTGACATTTATGCTGAACCGCGCGGTGTTCCTCCTTCTCGGCAACATGACCATTGGATTCTAATTCTTCCAGGCAAATCACCAGCGAACACTCAGCCATCCCATTATCCTTAGCTCCAGAAGGATGAAATTGAAAAGATTACAAAGGAAATGATTGAAACAGGGGTGATTCGGCTAAGTTGTAGTCCCTATTCCGTACCGATGCTACTTGTAAGCAAGAAGCACGGAATATGGCAGATGTGCATCGACTATCGAGCTTTAAATTACATCACCATCAAGGATATGTACCCAATACTAGTGGTGGATGAACTTCTTGATGAGTTAAAAGGAGCTCGAGTCTTCACGAAGTTGGACCTTCGATCTGGTTACCACCAAATTCGGGTATGTGAAGGGGACATTCCAAAAACTGCATTCCACACACATAACTACCATTATAAATTCTTGGTAATGCCTTTTGGACTTACTAATACTCCTTCAACTTTCCAAAGTCTCATGAACAATAATTTTTAAAGCTTTTTTCACAAATTTATGCTGACATTTTTCGATGATATTCTTATTTACAGCCTTTCTCTTGAGACTCACTTTCAGCATTTACGGGTTATTTTGACTATCCTTTGGGAGAATACTCTTTTTGTTAAGTAGCTAAGGTGTAGCTTTCTCCAGCAAAAAGTAGAGTACCTTGGCCACATAATATCATAAGATGAAGTCGCGGTAGACCTAACAAAAATTGAAGTAATGCAAGACTGGTCGAAACATATAAATGTGAAATTACTGCATGGGTTTCTTGGACTATCGGGCTACTACCAAAAATTTGTGAAAGACTATGGGAAGTTCAATGCACCTCTCACTTTTCTACTGAAAAATAATGCCTTCCAATGGTCAAACAAAGCCTGTATTGCCTTCGACAAACTTAAGGCAACCATGATGATGACGTCGATGCTAGCGCTATCAGATTTCAGCCGACCCTTCATCATTGAGGCAGATGCATCTAGAGTCAGAATTAGAGCCATTCTAATGTAAAATGGTCAACCACTCACCTACACTAGCAAAGTGTTGTCTCTCTTCTATAAAAAAAAAGTCAATATATGATAAGGAAATGCTCGCCATTATGCACATAGTAATAAGGTAGAGACCCTACTTGATCGGCCGATGATTTCAAATTAAAACTGACCATAGAAGCCTTAAGTAATTTTAAAAATAAAAGATATCATCCCTTGAGTAGCAAAAATGGGTAACCAAACTTTTAGGATTTGATTATGAAATTATTTATAAAAAAGGGAAAAAAAACATTGTTGCAAATGCACTCTCACAACTACTTGAGCAAGCTAAATTTTCAGCCATCTCCCTTCCTACCATTGGCTTCCTTAAGAACATTAGGGAGGAATGAAAGAAGGATCTAGAGAGTAGCAACATCATAAAAAAATTGGAGGAGGATCGAAGCCCAATAGCCCACTACACTTGGGATTCAAGGGATCTATGCTATAAAGGTCGCATTTTGCTTATACCTGACTCAACTTGCATCAAAATCATCCTACACAAAATACACTCTATACCTTTAACAGGGCACTCCGGATTTCTAAGAACCTACAAAAGAGTGAAGCAAAATTTTTATTGGAGAAAGATAAAAAAATTATTTCTAAATACAATGTGATGTATGTCAATAGCAAAAGGGTGAAATAGTGGCGAGTCTAGGGAAGCTACAACTACTACCCATACCGAACTCGGTATGGACTGACATCTCCATGGACTTTATCGAAGGGCTGCCACCTTCTAAAGGTAAAAGCACAATCTTCGTGGTGGTTGATAGACTTACAAAATATGCTCATTTTTGTGCTGTATTGCTAGTATTTCTACACTAAAAGCATAATCCTTACACTACTGCTAGTATTTCTCGGATTTTCATAGAAAATATTGTTAAACTATATGGGATGCTAAAGTCCATTGCAAGTGATTGTGACAAGATCTTCACTAGTAAATTTTGGACTGAGTTATTTCAGTTATAAGGCACCAAACTCAAGAGGAGTACATCATATCATCCACAAACGAACGACTAAACAAAGGTGGTGAATAGATGTTTATAGATATACCTTCAGTGTTTCATCAATGACCACCCAAAGAAGTAGGCAAAATGGCTTCCTTGGGCTGAATGGTGGTATAATACTACATATCATTCATCTACAAAATGTGCCCCATATGAAGCACTGTATGGTTGGCTGGCCCCTGTGATTCCAAAGTATATAATTAGCTCGGCCAAGGTAGATCAAGTCGACTAAGATTTAATTAACAGGGACGAACTCCTATAGTTGCTAAAGGATAATCTCTCTATCGTTCAAGCCAAAATTAAGCAGCAAGCTAACACATGACAAAGCGAAAGAGAATTTTCAGTAGGAGATTAGGTTTATCTTCGCCTATAGCCATACAAGTAACTCTCCATCAACTCACGAGCCTCCATGAAGTTATCCCCATTTTTTTATGTGCCCTATCAGATCATAAATCGTATTGGAGCCATGGTGTACAGACTTAAATTGCCTGAGGATACCAAAATTCAGCTTATCTTCCACATGTCATGCCTGAAGCCCAAGTTGGGAGAAAATGAGTCACCCCAGATCCAACTGCCCAACACCACTAATGATGGAGATATTCAAGCCTAACCATAAGCCATCCTTAACTGCAAAATCATGATACATCGATGATACATCGTCGACGTTCCTCTATAGAAGTACTAGTGTATTGAAATAATTTACCACTCGAAGACGCCCCATAGGAATCATATGAGGAGCTGAAGACATAGTTCCCTAAGTTCATGAAACTTTAGCCTTGAGGACAAGGCAGATATGGAGAGGGCAGGCTTGATAGGACCGTAACAGGGTTGGGTCCTACTCAACCAAGAAGTAGCTAATAAAAACATAATAAGATTGTAATAACCTCAGCCTTACGGACCTCAACCTTCCTAGCTGCCACACCCATAAACCCCCCCCCCCCCCCCTCCCCCCCCCCCCACTTTTTTACTGGGCCGGTTGGCTAGGGTTGAGAGTAAACGGGGTAACTCACTTAGATAAGTATGTAGCCCCTATCTCTTTGAGAACAAGATCTATCTATAATTGTAGCCATATGGCTGACTTCTAGGAGGGTCCCCTATAACATTCCAAGGATTGATCCCTCTCAAATATCAATCTACATAGAATTCCTCTTGGGTTCTATCAAAGTGGCAACCAACCTTACGAGGGCTATTGAGTATCAATAAAGGATCATCCACTCTCGATATCATGAGAGGAATATCTTATGTGTTCTTGCTTCGACAAATCCTTAGCCAAGGTCATTTGGATTGAGAGAGAAAAAGTTCCTTGAGAGAATTCGATTAGAGCAACAATCGAGTAGAAACCGTATGGGCTTAACAGTACCATGCCCAGTATATGGTCTCAAGGATATTAGATAGATGAGAAACTATAGGTACATAGAAATTGAGGATAAATAGGTCCAAAGGATTGGATTCCCCTATATCGTTTGGAGACTACGACGTAGTGGCCTAGTACGTCCGTAGTCGATGAGTCGAGTGAATTATTATGGAGATAATAATTCACTAAGCCAGAAGAAGTTTTGATATATATGACTCAAGGTCAACTCGATATTTGGCCTAGATGGTTATACACATATGGTAGATGTTGCGACGAGTAGAGGTTCAGATATGAGATATCTATTGGAGCCCCTATGTTATTAAATATCCAATAAGCTTCTGAATTATTGGATCCATGGATGAGATCTAGTAAGAGAAAATAAATGATTATTGGATAGAGACCCACCCACTAATCTAAGAGGCTTAGGTAATTGGATGGAGACCTAATAGGACATAATCCATTAGGGTTAACTGGGGGCCTCTATAAATAGGAGGGAACTAAAGGCCCATAGGTTGGGGCTTCTTAATAGCCACCTCCTATTCTCCTCTCCCCTTCTCCTCCTTAGATAGCAGACATGGAGATTTGAGGAGTGTCGTCATAGCCCTACTGTGTGGATCATTGTTAGAGAGAAAGACGCTTGACCTCTTTCATCCACTCCTACAGATTTATAGGGATTCAGGGATATACGATCTCCCTATATAACACAATTGTCTCACACGTGGTTTTCAGTATTGTGGGTTTTGTGCACCAATCTTAGCACGACGATGAACATGTATTGTGAAATTTAGGATTTTTATTTTCTATCCTTTTGCTGCATATGTGATCTCACCCCTAGATTTCCCAACAGTGATATCAGAGACAAGTTGTTCATGTGAAAGCTTGGTTTCAAACTGCGTGTGTTATGTTTTGGAGAAGCTTTTGACGTCAAAATCATTGACGAAAAGCAAGAAAGGGCAGCAATAGTTGTTGTCCTTGCTGCCCTCGCAGATGGTAGCCGTGGCTGCCATCTACGTGCAAGGGGGTGATGACCGATACGCTACTATCGTTGGTTTACGGTCGATGGCCTGCCTGCAACAGGCACCACCTGCGGGATGGATGCCCGCAAGTAGGGCAGCTTGCAATGGCAGCCACGTTGGCGGCTCTTGTGGGCACTACCCCGGTAAGGGTCAGTGCCTGCAGGCAAAACTACCAGCAGGGGCATCCACCCGGTAGGGCAACGACGCTTGTGGGAAGAGGCGAAGCAAGGAAACAGCATCGGTGATCACTGCGCTCGCGAGTAGAGGCGTCGTAGGGCAACGGCACTAGCGGGCTCTGCACCCACGAGTAGAGTCACTCGCACAAGCACCCGTCGACGAGGGGCGCCCATCTACTAGGGCGGCACCGCTCGTAGGTTGGGGCAGTGCCCCCGCCCCCTACCACAAAGGGCGCAGACAAGAGTGGCCTTATTATTTGGTATTTTCCCTAATTTGAGAAAATATTAATTATTTAAACAGTTTAATTGATTATTATTATTATTATTTTTATCAAGTAATCCTACAATAATATTTACATGTGATGAATGATGTGTGGATGGATGATCATGGACCGTGTGATGTGTGTACTTGTGATTATTATCATTGGGGCCTATGAGCCTCCATTTTATTTCTCGTTTATTATCGGACCTACGTGCTTATGATTAAGTTGTAATCATACGAGGAGGCATAGTAGGAGCTTGGAAGCGATAGTGGGACCCATAAGACGGACGATCTCGATGCATGGAGATGCGTCGAGATGCTGACAGAATCGACAAAGACGAGATGGACGATCATAGGGCATAGAGATGCACCACTACACACATAGATCTTAATGTGAATGATTAGGCCCATTGGCTCGGGCCTGATCACATTAGGTTGTGGTCCATGATCAGCTAGTGTGATTGCTCATTTGATTTGTGATTATTTATACACCTACTTTATATATATATATATATATATATATATATATATATATATATTCTTTTTTTTGCATGTAGTGTAGATATATATTAAGTATGTATATGTGTGACATGTCATATTAGGAGACCAAATAAAAAATCTCATATCTTTATAATATTAAGTCGGTAAACATGAGGCAATCAGATTAACTCACGTGGCCTTCCATCATTATAGGTAGGGATCGATTTCTGATGTAGGTTGAGTTGGTCAAGTCCCTCGATGCTCACCTATTTCGTGATTCATTATCTTGCCTACGACATTGAGATGTCACCAGTGACCTGATGACATGATATGCTTGGTCGAGTCACTCGAGGGCATATTGTCAAATTAGACTCATCTTATCACGATGGTGATGACTTAACCGAACACCATGGTTGGTCAAGTCACTCGTGTCACGCCCCCTGAATTTAATTCATATTTAGGAGGTGTGAACCTAACTCAAAATTGATAATATTATAATTCAACAATAATTCAGGATCCAAACTAACATTTGAGGATACTAAAAATTATTCAATCAAATTCACATCCATAAAACCTGTGCAGTTTAAAATCATACATCACATCACTCGATAATTCATATTTATGGAAACCCAAGCCAACTTAACAAAATATTAGTAACACTTACAAATCCACAAGCTAAACAATTTATACAATCAAGACTCCAACCATTTACCACCAATTCACATCATTGTAAACTAAACTTAACATTTCGAAATTCTAAACATGAGAGAATTTTTTTAACACTTTTACACAACGTATCAATTCAGATTCATCAACAACATTTCATTTCACACAAAATACACTTATACAACAATAACATAATAACCAACAAGATTTGCCCACAATTCTGAATAGCTCCCACTGCCTCAGCACAATACAAACATCTCAAAGTGTGACAAGCTGACCTGAAAATTTTATATAACAATATAGTGAGCTAAAAATAGCTCAGCAAGTGACAAAATATATCTAGAATGAAAAAGGATAGTTTCAAATAAATAAGGTATCACAATGCAAGGTAAAATACAAAAACTCTCAGGATATCATCTAATTAGATACAGAATCGTAAATGTCATATCATTCAAAACATATTTGGTTCATAACAAATGGAGCATAGAGTAATTGGAGCATATCAACAGCGTATGAAATGTTCCAGAGCATATCAACGACATATGGAACATTTCGGAGCATATCAAAGGTATATGAAATGTTTCGAAGCATATCAATAACAAATGAAATATTTCGGAACATATCAATGGTATGTGAAATATTTCAAAACATATCAACGACATATGAATCATTTCGGAACATATCAAAGAATGAATACATAACAAAATCTCAAACGTCAAATTTGACGTTACATTGATATCAGTCTCATCCAAAGCACATATAGAAACATATAACCAAAGCTCTGGATATCATATCAAGTAGATAGAAGGTGAAGTGGGACCATAACATAATATGGTACATCCATTTCTGAATGACCACCAAACATAAGTCTTCCACGTTTGGGAGATCTATCCACCCACGTCTGAGTGAAGTCATAGGAGGCCGACAAAGCATCGCGAGCTCTATGCATAACTCCCTTTACCATTTCTGGCAAAGGTTCATAATATCCCACAAACTCTAGAGTACAAAAGGATAGTATAAGTAATAAAATTAGCAATTATCGGAAGCACATGCAGAACAATGAAACGTACATGTGCCTTTCGAGTCAATACGATGCAAACATAGTCTTTCACAAATGTATTCCGATTTGAAAGGAAATGAAAGCAAGAGAATACAAGGATTCCAAGCAATCACATATAGCTCAATTGAAATAAGAATGTTAGATGAATTCAATGTCCAAGGAAATGAAACTGGAAGAGGCACATATCGAAAGCAAATGGGGAACAATGAGATATACAAGTGCCTATACAAGTTGATACGAAATTACATAAACTTTACACAATAGGTTTCAAGAATGTAAATAATTTAAGAACAAGAGCATACAATAATTCAAAGTAGTAATATAAAGCTCAATTGAACAAAGAAAACTAAATGAAATTAATTTCCAAAGGAATGAAACCAGAATATGCGAAGTCGACCAAAGCTCGATTTTTGGTAGAATTCGAGTGGTACATTGAACAAATGATTCAAACTATTAGTTGTGCTCTAATATACTCAATAAAGCTATTGTAGAAAGATATTTCAATCTACTTTCAGATAAAATAGGTTTCCTATGAATCGAAGTTTCCAACAAAGAGCTACATTTACTTTAGTAACCCAAGGTCAGAAAACAAAATAATTATTTTGTAAAATTCATAGGGTTAGCTTTAATAGATAATCGGGCAGGCATTTGGACTCTAAATCTTTCAATCTTAGAATCAAAAGAAAGATCTACAATTCTAATTTCCAATGAAATAATTTTTGATTAAATCAAAGCTTCCAACGGGTACTTATAGGCAGTTTAGTATCAAAAGTTTAGAAATTATGATCCCTGTTTTGCAGAATATGTAGACTCATTTGAAACAGAAGTTTGGGCAAACAAACTTACTCCAAATTTTTAAAAAAGCTATCAAAAGAAAGATTTATGAGTATATATTATGATCAAATAAGTTTTTTTCCAAATTAAAGGTCAATGCATGAAGTTATAACCATAACAAAGAAGAAAGGTCAGAATCTCGGATGTTTCATAGATTCAAATCGTTACGTCTAGATAGAAGATATATCAAATGCAAGGCTAGAACAATTCAATATTTCTCATATTCAAAGCAAATGTAGAGATAAAAATTAGAGAAAAGAAGGATCAAGAGACTTGCTATAGGAAAGATCAGAACACTTGCAATAGAAAGGATTGAAACACTTGAAATAGGAAGGATAGGAACACTTGCCTTCCGAAGGTTTTGATCCAAAGATCAAAAGAAGGTGCACACCTGAATCCTTCTTCTATTTTTCCTCCATGTCCTCTCCTTGTTTCGTTTTCTACATCTGCCTTCTTTTTTTTCCAACCGCTATTGCCACTGCCACAGTTGCAGCCGCAACCCCAGCCACGGTCGCAACCGTAGCGACCGCCGCAGCACCTTTCATTGTGCTACTTCCTCCCTTCTCTCATTCCTTCTTTTTCTTTCCCAAACACAGCTGCCACAACCACCGTCGCTGCCGCAGCCACAACCGTACCGATACCGCTGCCGCAGCCATGCCGCTGCCACAACCACTGCCACCTTCTCCTCTTCCTCTTCTTCCCTCTTTTCTCCCTTGCCTTCTTCCTTTCCTTCTCTTCTTTCCCAGCTGCAACTGCTGCAGTCGCAGCTGCAGCCACAGCCACAGCCAAACCACAGCCCCTGCTCTTCTTCCTCTCCTTCTTCTCTTCTAGCTGTAGCTGCCATCGCCGCAGCCACAGCCCCTTCTTCCCCTTCTCTTCTTCCTCTCCTTACTTTCTTCCTTCCTCTTTCTCTTTTCCTGCCATAGCTGCCATAGCCGCAACCGCAGCTCTCCTTCCTCTCTTCTACTTCAATTGTTCCAATCCTTCCTATTTCAAGTGTTTCGATCCTTTCTATTGCAAGTGTTCTAACCCTATCCTACAGTAACCCTAATCTCTATTTCCATTTTAATTCTACAAAATTTGAGAGATTTTATCTGAGAACCAGACCTTTTTTCGTTTTGATACAAAGCCATGAATCTGAAATTTTTTGGTAATCTAACCTCTATGCATTGTTTTGGCCCTAACTTTTTGTAATAAACTCTGATTTAGGCAAATCCTATTCCATTTGAAAGTAGACTCAAAAATATTTATTATGATACCAAGATTGAATGATTTGGAGTTTAAATGCCTACTAAGACGTCTATTTCAAATGAGCCTACAGATTCTGTAAAACATGGATCATAATTTCGAGAGGGAAGATGGAGAGGAGAGAGAGGTGGCAGCAGCTAGGGCTGCAACACCTTTATTTCCTACAGGAGGAAACAAAGGAGAGGAGGCACTGTGCATTGGGGAGGAAAGGGGAAGAAGACGAGAAGAAGAGAAGGGAAAGAAGAAGAGGCTGGCACTGGGGCTGCGGCGGTGGTAGCTGTAACTGGAAGAGAAGAAGGAGAGGAAGAAAAGAAGGTGAGGTAGAAGAGAGGAAGGAGAGCTACAGCTGCAGTTGTGGCAGCTGTGGCAGGAAAAGAGGAAGAGGAAGGAAGAAGGGAAGGAGAGGAAGAAGAGAAGGGGAAGAAGGGGCTGTGGCTGCAACGATGGCAGCTGCAGCTAGAAGAGAAGAAGGAGAGGAAGAAGAGCAGGGGAGGAAGAAGAGGTAGCGGCTATGGTTTTGCAGCAGCTGTGGCTGCAGCTGCGACTGCAGCAATTGCAGCTAGGAAAGAAAAGAAGGAAAGGAAGAAGGCGAGGGAGAAAAGAGGGAAGAAGAGGAAGAGGAGAAGGTGGCTGCGGTCGCGGCAGTGGCAGTGGCAGCAATACGATTGTGGCTGCGGTAGCTGTGTTTGGGAAAGAAAAAGAAGGAACGAGAGAAGGGAGGAAGGAAGTAGCACAGTGAAAGGGGCTGTGGCGGTGGCTGCGGCTGCGACTGTGACTACGATTACGGCTACAACTGTGATAGTAGCAGTAGCGGCTAGGAAAAAAAGAAGGCAGATGTAGAAAATGAAATAGGAAGAGGACACGGAGGAAAAATAGAAGAAGAATTCAGGTGTACACCTTCTTCGGATCAAAACCTTCGGAAGGCAAGTTTTTCGATCCTTCCTATTTCAAGTGTTTCGATCTTTTCTATTGCAAGTGTTCTGATCTTTCCTATTGCAAGTCTCCTGATCCTTCTTTACTCTAATTTTTATCTCTATATTTACTTTGAATATGAGAAACTTTGAATTGTTCTAGCCTTGTATTTGATATATCTTCTGTTTAGACGTAACGATTTGAATCTGTAAAACTTTTGAGATTCTGACCTTTCTACCTTATTACGGTTATAACTTCATGCATTGATATCTGATTTGGAAAAAAACTTATTTGATCAGAAAATAGACTCATAAATCATTCTTTTGATGCTTATTTTAAGAATTCCGAGTAAGTTTGCCTACCCAAACTTCTGTTTCAAATGAGCCTACAGATTCTGCAAAATATGGATCATAATTTCTGACCTTTTAATACTAAACTCCCATAAGTCCTTGTTGGAATCTTTGATTTATTCAAAAATTATTGCATTGGAAACTAGACTCATAGATCTTTATTTTGATTTTGAGATTGAAAGATTTAGAGTCCAAATTCCTGCCCGATTATCTATTAAACCTGACCTTGTGAATTCTGTAAAATAATTATTTTATTTTCTGACCTTTAGTTACTAAAGTAAATGTAACTCTTTGTTGGAAACTTTGATTCATACGAAACTTATTTTATCTAAAAATAGATTGAAATATCTTTCTAAAATGGCTTTCTCGAGTATATTGGAGCACAACTGACAGTTTGAATCATTTGTTCAATGTACCTCTCAAATTCTACCAAAAATCGAGCTTTAGTCGATTTCAGATATGCTGGTTTCATTCCTTTGGAAATTGATTTCATTCAGCTTTCTTTATTCAATTAAGATTTATATTACTGTTTTAAATTTTTATATGCTCTTGTTCTTAAATTATTTATATTCTTGAAACCTATTGTTTAAAGTTTATGTTGTATCGTATCAACTTGTATAGGCACATGTATGTCCCATTGTTCCGCATTTACTTTCGATATGTGCCTTTTCCAGTTTTATTTCCTTGGATATTGAATTCATCTAACCTTCTTATTTCAATTGAGCTATATATGATTGCTTGGAATCCTTGTATTCTCTTACTTTCATTTCCTTTCAAATCTGAACACATTTATGAAAGATTATGTTTGCATCGTATTGACTCAAAAGGCACATGTATGTTTCGTTGTTCCCCATGTACTTCGATATGTGCTAATTTTATTATTTATACCATCTTTTTATACTCTGGTGTTCATGGGATATTATAAACCTTTGCTAGAAATGGTAAAGGGAGTTATGCATAGAGCCCGCGATGCTCTACCGGCCCCCTATGACTTAACTCAGATGTGGGTGGATGGAGCTCCCAGATGTGGGAGACTTATGTTTGGTAGTCATTCAGAAATGGATATACCATATTATGTTATGGTCTCACTTCACCTTCTATCTGCTTGATATGATATCCGGAGCTTTGGTTATATGTTTATATATGTGCTTTGGATGAGAATGATATGAATGTAACGTCAAATTTGACGTTTGAGATTTTGTTCCGTATTCATTCTTTGATATGTTCCGAAATGAGTCATATATCGTTAATAAGCTTTGAAATATTTCACATACCATTGATATATTCTGAAATATTTTATTTGTTATTGATATGCTCCGAAACATTTCAAACGCCTTTGATATGCTCCGAAATGTTTCATTTGTTATTCATATGCTCCGAAACATTTCATACACTTTTGATATGCTCCGAAATATTCCATATGTCATTGATATGCTTCGGAACATTTCATACGCTATTGATAAGCTCCAATTACTGTATGCTCGATTTGTTATAAACTAAATATATTTTGAATAACATGACATTTGTGATTATGTATCTAATGAGATAGTATCCTGAGAGTTCTTGTATTTTACCTTGCATTGTAATACCTTATTTGTTTGAAACTATATCTTTTCATTCTATATATATTTTGTCACTTGCTGAGCTGATTTTAGCTCACTCTGTTGTTATATAAATCTTTTAGATCAGCTTGTCACACTCTGAGATGTTTGTATTGTGTTGAGGCAGTGGAGAGCTATTCAGAATTGTGGGCAAATCTTGTTGATTGTTATGTTATTGTTGTATAAGTGCATTTTGTATGAAATGAAATGTTGTCGATGAATCTGAATTGATACGTTGTGTAAAAGTGTTAAAAAAATCTCTCTTATTTAGAATTTCGGAATGTTAAGTTTAGTTTACAATGATGTGAATTGGTGGTAAATGGTTGGAGTCTTGATTGTATAAATTGTTTAACTTATGGATTTATAAGTGTTGCTAATATTTTGTTAAGTTGGCTTGGGTTTCCATAAATGTGAATTATCGAGTGATGTGATATATGATTATAAACTACACAGGTTTTATGGATGTGAATTTGATTGAATATTTTTCAGTATCCTCAAATGTTAGTTTGGATCCTAGATTATTATTGAATTATAATATTATCAATTTTGAGTTAGGTTCACACCTCCTAAATAAGAATTAAATTCAGGGGGGTGTGATAGAGGTGGTATAAGAGCATGGTTTGAGGATCACTGAGATATTTGATTTGTTTGATGTGCAAAATATATTGTGGTCTATTAAATAATAGTGATTAGTGAAAATGTTCTTTGATGTTTTTTAGGAATCTAGGATGATGAGAACATTTGGTCCTCCTACTTCATCTGCTTATGATTAATTAAAAGGGATAAAAGGGTTGATCGAGGGTATTAAATTAGAGTGGCACAGTGGAAGTGTGGTGAACATAACCCATTGGTGGCAGAATAGTGGCAGAGTAATATGTGATGTGAATGAAGAAAATATTTGATATACGAAATTGTTCTGACGATCAAAAGATTTATTTTGCCACTTTGTGTTGGAAGTAGAGGCTGAGTCCTAATGAAAAATAATAATAAAAAAAAAGATTAGAAATGAATTAGAAAGTGATAACAAGAGGGTCAAGACATCATCGATTTGAAAAGGAAAGTCATCACAAAAGATTCAATCCTGTGTAAGGTGCAAGTTAAATTATAAAACAAGTTTATATTTATGGGTGACTGGAGCCTATTTTGCTTGTGAAAAATTCGATCACTGTCTCATAAATCATCAGTCCATATTAGAGTGTATGTTATCACGTAATATGATTCTAAAGCTTCTGAATTAATGGTCGAATGTACTATTCATGTTTATGAAAGAATGCAAATATTTGTTTGACCATGTGTCTCATCTATGATTTGATTCACAATATTTTACTTATCACTTGGGCATTCAACCTAGACCACTATATTATATACTATATGTAAATACGGCTATTGGGGATTGTTTGATAACAAACTCGATTTGGTCATCTTGTTTGATTTCTATTAGAGAACACAAACTTCATGCTGATTTGGTTCTCCTAGATATTTGAAGTTTTGATATTATACTAAGTATAGATTAACTATCTTCCAATTATACCAGTATAGATTGTTATACAAAATGATCACTTTTTGCATACTAGATCATCCCATCTATTATTTTGAGAGTATTGGGCATGATTTACCTTCTTGCTTGATGTATCTTAAGATGACTTGTCTGGATTACCTCTAGACAGAGAGGGTGAATTTGCTTTTGATTTGGTCTTTGGGATAATTCCAATATCTAAGCCTCTCTACAGAATGACACAATTTGAGTAAGTGGAATTGAAAAAGCAACTACAATGACTATTAGATAAGGGTTTTATTTGTGCCAGTGTTAAATCATCGGGTGCTCTGGTGTTAGTTAAGAAGATGGATGGAACATTGAGACTTTACATTAATTATAGACAATTGAATTAGGTGACTATCAAAAACAAGTATCCTCTACCCAGAAGTGACGACTTGTTTGATCAATTATAGGGTGCATAAGTATTTTCCAAGATTGATCGGATATCGGGTTACCATCTATTGAAGATTAAGGAAGAGGATATTTCAATCACTCTTGGATGATTGTGTAATTGTATTATATTAATGTATTTAGGAGCTGGAGGAAGAAATGAATAAAACGTATCATCATCTTTTCATCGATTGAGGTATAACCAATTTAGAGGCCTAAATTTTCTTTTAAGGGGGGGAGAGTGTAATATCCTTCATTTCTGAAATTTATGTAAGGGACTTATTTTTAAATTGGAGGACCTATGTATAAATATAGATATTTCAAAGATTAAATTGTTAGGTTAAAAAAAAGGGGGGGGGGGGGGGGGGGGGGGAGGGCGAAAGGGTGGCGGTTTTATCCCACCACCTCCCACGCTCTCTGTTTCCCATGCCCACAGAGAGAGAAGCTATGGGGCATTGGGGAGAGAAGAGAAGAAGAGAAGAAGAAGAAGAGGGAGAAGAAAGGGAAGAAGAAGAAAAGAGGAGAGTTGCTGTGGCAAGGGCTACAGCGAGGAGGTGTGGGGCATCGAGAAGGTGCTACAGCGAGGAGGTGTGGGGCATCGAGAAGGTGTTGGGTCCAAATCGAGAAGGTATGGGCTTAGACAATTGAGCTTTTTGAGCCCAAATTGATAATTAAAAGCAAAAGAAAAGGGTTTACTGTGAGAGTGCAGTGAGTGAATGAGGTGAGCGCGCAACGAGCAACGGCGGCCCACAAAGAGAGAGAAAGATTAGGATTTTGAGTTTTCTACTTGATGATCAGTGGCCAAATATTATCAATTTTAGCCCAAATTTTATGTGGAGAATCCTTGTAGAAAACTCTACAATCCTAATGTGTTGATCTATAGTTTACCCTCTCTAAGGTACTTTTCTGCTATACCCATTTTGTGAGACCTAGAATTCTCTTACGAGGAGATCCATCTTATGTTCTTGATGTTTTTATGATCCTCTAGTTATTCTAGAGAAGATTTACTATAAACCTATTATTATTACTATTGATAATGGAAGTTTGAGGTGGACTATGGTCCAATGGTTTTTCCCACATTGGGTTTTCCACATTAAAAGATTTGGTCTCACTATGTGATTGATTTATTACTCTATTGTTTATGCTGTGTTAGTTGATATTAGCATTTTGATATCAAGTTGGTATTTTGATGAGGAACCCATTTTGATACACAAAGAGGGAAAAGAATTATTCGGCTTTAAATGGTTTTTCCCAACAATTGGTATTAGAGCAACAGGTTTTTTAGTGCTAGTTTTCTTGTGTAATTGAAATGGAGCAGTCAGATGGTATAATTAAATTGAACTCATCAAATTATTCCACTTGGAGGCATATGATGGAAGATTTATTTTCTTGCAAAGATTTGTATAAGCCTATCAAGATTAAAGATAAACCTTCTACTATGGACGATGAAGAATGAGAAGTTCAACATAGAAAAGCTATTGCTTATATTAGAAGATGGATAAATATAAACTTGCATAAGCATATTTATGATGAAACCAGAGCTAATATTATTCAGCAAATGTTAGAAAATATCTTTACGAAAAAGATAGCGGGAAATATAATTTCTCTCCTTAGAAGGCTTGTAAATTTGAAGAATAAAGATGGTGGTAATATTATTGAGCAAATAAGCCTATTTCAAAGTCTTACAAACAAGCTGGTTGCAATGAAAATAAATATAGATGATGAGATGTAAGGATTACTACTTCTCAGCTCTTTACCAGAAAGTTGGGAAATGTATGTGGTGACTATTTGTAATTCCATGCCAAAGGGGACTCTAACTATAGATATAGTTAAAGATGTTGAACCTCAAATTTTAATGATGAAGTCAATTGTCAAATGATGAAGTCAATTGTCATTTGTTATCTAATCTATATGTTAAGATAAGTGTGCAGGATTAACATTTGACTACGATGGTAGTAAAATATGTAGTAGGAGTTGCGCTAGAGTCAAGACCATGATCACGTTGGGGGTTCGAGAGTTCGACGGAAGTCCAAATGGTCGTCGGAGGTTCTACGGGAACAAATCCAAGAAGTCTAGGAGCTTGCCAAAGAAGCTCATCGGAACTCGCCAAGTGGATTGTCGCAAGTCTAAGAGTTTGTTGGAAGTCCACCGAACCATTGCCGAGGGTTCGTCGGATGTTCGCTGGAAGTTCGCCGAAAGAATCAATTGATGCACTAGAGCAAATTGCAGTATTAATGTCTTAAATATTATAGTTAGTATATAGATTAAGTTAGGAATGGGAGGTGATCCCATTAACTTAATCTGGGGGCAATTGGGCCCTTGACAGACCCAAATTAGACCGAATGGATCAGTCCATTTGGACCCAGAATTCCTACCAAGCGGTGGCATCGCTAAGGCCGGCGATGGCACCGCCCAGGAGACTTGGTCTCCCAGGAATTCTGGGCGGTAGTACCGCCCCTGTCAGGCGGTGGTACCGCCGGTAATTATTACTACCAACGGTGGTACCGCCCTTGTCAAGCGATGGTACTACCTGAGCTCAATCTCCGAGCGATGTCAGGTAGTAGTACCACCCAGACTGAGTGGTAGTACCACTCAATGATAGATGACAAGCGGTAGTACCACCCAGTTATGGTGGTAGTACCGCCAGGACCTTGAAAAATTGGGAGATGACACTTTTCAGCTTCAAATTCAAACCAGTTTGGGTCGATATAAACCCCAAAGCTTGATCTTACTCTGTGATTTTAGAGCTCAAAAGTGTTGTAAAGGCCAAAAGTTCTCCTCCCTCTTTTCTTCCAAGTTTTGATCATTTAAGAGAGGAGTGAAAATTCTGTAAGGGTTGTCTCCTAAGCCCGTCAAAAGGAGTAAAACTGTAAAAGGGTGATTGACCTTCACCTATTAAAGGAATGCCTCTAGTAGACGCTGGTGACCTCATCGGAGGAGGAAGCTGAAAGTGGATGTAGGTCACGTTTGATCGAACCACTCTAAAATCTGGTTTGCATTTCCTTTATGTTATTTATCTTAACTGCAAATTGCCTTCCTTACTTTACTTCAAATTCATTTCTGTAAGCTTTCAAAGTTATTATCTGCATGAATTGACTTTTACATCAGAATCATATTTCAACATACGAACGTCGTTTCAAATCGTCGAAAGTTTTCCGCTGCACTAATTCACCTGCCCCCCTCTTAGTGCTCTTGATCGTAACAATTGGTATCAGAGCGGGGTTAACTCTCAAACAGATTAAAACCTAAGAGAGATGGCATACGCCGGAAACCAAGAGGGCCACTCTATTACATGTCCACCCATGCTCAATGGGACAGACTACACCTATTGGAAGACCTAAATGAGGATCTTCCTTATTTTAATGGATTTTGAACTTTGGAATCTTATCGAAAATGGATTTTCAAAGTCTTCTCTTCCAATGATCGATTGGAACGAATTGGAGAAGAAGACTTTCACTCTTAATGCAAAGGCTCTGAATGCCTTATTTTGTGCGCTTGATAAAAATGAGTTCAATCGTGTTTCAGTTTGTGAAACCGCATTTGATATTTGGCATATACTCGAAGTAACTCATGAAGGCACAAGTAGAGTGAAAGAGTCAAAAATCAATCTTTTGATACATTCTTTTGAACTTTTCCGAATGAAACTGAGTGAGACTATTAGCGACATGTACACCCGTTTCACGGATATCGTCAATGGTCTAAAAGGATTCTGCAAAAGTTTTTCGGATTTTGAGCTCGTAAATAAGATTATAAGATCCCTTCCTAAGAGTTGGGACTCTAAAGTCACTGCTATTTAAGAGGTTATAGATTTAAACAACTTCCCTCTTGAAGAACTAATCGGGTCATTAATGACCTATGAAATGAGTTGCAAGGCTCATGAAGAGCAATAAGACGTCCTTCCAAAGAACAGGAAGGATATGACACTTAGAACTTTAGATGACCACTTGAGAGAAAACTCAAGTGATGAGGACTATGACGATGACTTGGCACTTCTAACAAGAAAATTTAAAAAATTCATTAAGAGAAACAAGTTTAAAAATGACACAAAAATTAAATTTGAACCCAAAAAGGACCAAGTTATTTGCTACAAGTTTAAAAAGCTGTGATACTACAAAAGTGATTGTCCCCAAGCCAAGAAGAGAACATCAAAAAAGAAGGCGCTCAAAGCAATATGGGATGACTCAAGTGCATCCGAAGAAGATGAGTTCAACACCGAGCAAGTTGCTCACTACGCCCTAATGGCCATCGGAGAGGAGGTAACAAATTTAATTGATACAGATTTATCATTTGATGAATTATTAAATGTCTTCCATGACTTATTTGATGAATGCAAAATAATTAGTAGAAAATATAAATTGTTAAAAAAGGAGCATGTTAGTCTTATTAGTAATTTTGATAAATTAAAAACTGAATATCATGATAGTTTATCTCCATGAATAAAATGCTATGATCTAGAAACTCTCCATAAGGAGATCTTATTACTTACGGACACCTTGAAGAAATTCGAGATTGGTAGCAAGTCTTTAAATATGATCCTTACAAATAAGAGTCACATTCCAAAAAGAAATAGAATTAGATTTGTGAGAAGTCCTCACCAAAATCCAACTGCCTTCATTAAAGGCCCTATCTTGCATGTTCAGCACCAAAGCAAATACAACTTTTGTTGCAAACATGGACATAGAACTTATCATTTTTCATTCAAGAATGTTAGTCCGAACAAACTGATTTGGGTTCCTAAAGGAACCATGATAAATTCTATGCAATATGATTAATAATTTAAATTAGTTTTTGAGGCACCCAAAATTAAATGGGTACCTAAAAATCATCCTTTCTTGTAGAAACATATACCATCACAAGCTAGGAGCAAGAGATGGTACTTCGATAGTGGATGTTCAAGGTATATGACCGGAGATCCATCTCAATTCTCTAAGCTCACTAGCATAGACGAAGGCTATGTCACCTTCGGAGACAACAACAAGGATAAAATCATTGGCAAAGGAACCATAGGTAATAAATCAAACTTCTTTATTAAAGATGTTTTGTTAGTTGATGGTTTAAAACATAACCTCTTGAGCATTAGTCAACTATATGATAAAGGATATATTGTCAAATTCGAATCTAATGCTTGCATCATTGAAAAACTACACAAAAACACATCTATGATTACATTAAAACAAAATAACGTATACACCATTGACATCAATGATCTTTATAATGTAATGTGTTTCTCGGTTTTGAATGAGGATGCTTGGCTTTGGTATAGGAGATTAGGTCATGCTAGTATGAAACTAATCACTCAAATATCATCCAAAGAACTTGTAAGAGGAATTCCTCTTATCAAGTTAATCAAAGATAATTTATGTGATGCTTGTCAACTAGGAAAACAAATTAAAGGTAGTTTCAAATCTAAGAATCAAATAAGAACCTCTAGGACCTTGCAATTGATCCATATGGACTTGTTCGGACCAATCTCTACATCAAGCCTATGAGATAGCAAATATGCATTTGTTATTGTAGATGACTATAGTAGATACACATGGACTTATTTCTTGAAACACAAAAATGAATGCTTTAGATATTTCACCAAGTTTTGTAAACTTGTTCAAAATGAAAAGTGTTTTATGATTTCATCAATTCGAAGTGATCACGGTGGTGAATTTTAAAACCGTGATTTCCAAGAATTTTATGAATCTAATAGATACAACCACAACTTCTCTACTCCAAGAAATCCTTAACAAAATGGAGTAGTAGAAAGAAAGAATAGAAATTTATAAGAAATGACAAGAACCATGTTGAATGAACATAGCCTACCCAAATACTTTTGGGCCGAAGCTGTAAACACTGCATGCTATATTTTGAATAGAGTTCTAGTAAGACCCTTACTCACCAAAACTCCCTATGAGTTGTGGAACAACAAAAAACCCAATGTTTCATATTTTAAAGTTTTTAGATGTAAATGTTTTATTTTGAATGAAAAAGAAGCCTTAGGAAAATTTGATGCTAAATCCGATGAAGGAATTTTTCTTGGTTATTCTTCAGTTTCTAAATCTTTTTGCATCTTCAATAAAAGAACTTTAATTATAGAAGAATCCATTCATGTTGTTTTTAATGAGATTTACGAAATCAAGAAAAATGATTTTGATGATGATGTTAATTACGATTCTTTGAATTTAAATGAAACCCCTTCTCCAACTAGCAACTTGGATACATCCACTTCCGAAACATCCTTACCCAAGGATTGAAAGTATGTATATGCTCATCCTAAGAAGCTAATCCTAGGAGACACATCTAAGGGGGTTCAAACACGTTCTTCTCTTAAAAATTTTTGTGTCAACGCTGCTTTTCTCTCCCAAATTGAACCTAAATGTATTGACAAAGCCATGAAAGATGAGTTAAATTAATTTGAAAGAAATGAGGTATGGAAGCTTGTTCCTAGACCAAATGACCATTTAGTTATTGATACTAAATGGGTCTTTAGAAACAAGCAAGATGAATATGGTATCGTGGTTTGAAACAAGGCTAGATTAGTGACCAAAGGTTTCAACTAAGAAGAAGTATTGATTTTGAAGAAACCTTCGCTCCTATGGCTCGATTAGAAGCCATAAGGATGCTCCTTGCCTATGCTAGTAATAACAATTTTAAGTTGTTTCAAATGAATGTTAAAAGTATTTTTTTAATAGCTTTATTTCCGAAGAAGTTTATGTTGAACAACCTCTCGGATTTAAAAATAATAACCTCCATAATTATGTGTTTAAATTAACCAAAGCTCTCTATGGTTTAAAATAAGCCCTAAGGGCTTGGTACGAGAGACTTAATTCTTTTCTTATTGAAAATAATTTCAAAAAAGGCAAGGTCAATACTATATTATTTATCAAGAATTTTAAAAATAATTTTCTCATTGTTCAGATTTATGTTGATGACATTATCTTTGGTTCTATGAATGAATCTCTTTGTCAATCTTTTGCTAAAACTATGAGTCTCGAATTTGAAATGAGTTTGATGGAAGAATTAACCTTTTTCTTAGGCTTATCAATCAAGCAACTAAGCAATGACATCTTTATTAGTCAAACTAAATATACTTTAGATCTACTGAAAAGATTTAATATGTGTTGAATCTCGTATTTTGATGATGAAACTACTTGATATATGTTTATGATTTAATCTGCGTTTTGAGTGACGCAGGATGCTTCGATCAGGATGAGACAATTAAAGCAGGAAAATCATGTTGTGCCGAAGGATCATGTCAGAAGATTGGACGTCGGGCCGGTGGATCGGTCGACGTATCGACAGAAGGCTTCGGGCCGTGGACTCGGGCATCGGGCCAAGAAGAGCGGGTATTGTGCCAAGGATATCGGAGTTGCGGAGTCAACTGGCCGATTGGGCAATAGGCTGCACGAGAGGACGATGCGCCGAAGAATCGGACGATGCGCCGAAGAATCGGACGAAGCGTCGAGGGACCAATGACATGTCGGACAACTTGGTTAATTGCTTAGGATTAATTGTCTCGATCGAAGTTTTGATTTATTGTGCAGGATTAACTACGATGAGAGTAAGACAAGCAGCAGGAGTTGCGCCGGAGTCAAGATCATGATCACGTTGGGAGTTCGAGAGTTCGACGGAAGTTCGGACGGTCGTCGGAGGTTCAGAGAGAACAGATCCGAGAAGTCCAGAAGCTTGCCAAGCGAAGCTCGTCGGAACTCGCCAAGTGGATCGTCGCAAAGTCCAGGAGTATGCCGGATGTCCGCAGAAGGATCACCGAGGGTTATCGGTTGATCGACGGAAGTTGGCCGGAAACTCGCCGGAAGAAGCGATTGACGCATCGGAGCAAGCTGCAGAAGTTGTCTTAGAGATAATCGTAGTTAGCACGATGATTAAGCATGAAAATGGGAGGTGATCCCATTAGCTTAATCTTGGGGCAATTGGGCCCCTGAAAAGATTCAAAGTGGGTCGAATGGAGTGAACCATTCGGACCCTGATTGCACCAGGAGGTGCAACCGCCCCAGCCAGGAGGTGCAACCGCCTGGGCTGTGGGGTTGAGAGGTGCAACCGCCCCAGCCAGGAGGTGCAACCGCCTGGGCTGTGGGGCTGGGAGGTGCAACCGCCCCAGCCAGGAGGTGCAACCACCAGGGCTGCATGGCTGGGAGGTGCAACCGCCCCAGCCAAGAGGTTGCACCGCCTGAGCTCAAGTTCCGAGCTCTGCCAGGCGATGCAACCACCAAGCTCAGTCTTCGAGCTTTGGCAGAGAGGTGCATCAGCCTGAGCTCAGTCTCGAGCTCTGCCAGGTGATGCATTCACCAAGCTCAGTCTTTGAGCTCTGGCAGAGAGGTGGATCAGCCTGAGCTCAGCTTGGAGCTCTGCCAGGTGATGCAACCACCGAGCTCAGTTTGGAGCTCTGCCAGGTGATGCAATCACCAAGCTCAGTCTTCGAGCTCTGCCAGGTGATGCAACCATCGAGCTCAGTCTTCGAGCTCTGGCAGAGAGGAGCAATCGGCAGAGCTCAGTCTTCGAGCTCTGCCAGGCGGTGCCACCTCTCCAGTCGAGAGGTGCAACCGCCTGATCCCAGAATTCTGGGATTTGATCGATTTGATTGTTTTGAGCTCGAATTTTGAATTGGGTTGGGGCCTATAAATACCCCACCCATTCAGCACTGAATTGAGCAAGAACTGACCCGAAATCTTGATCTTTTCAGTGGTTCTTAGAGCTCAAAACTGCTAGTTTTCCTCCTCCTTCTGTTGTTCAAGTTTGAGTTGAAAAGAGAGGAGAGAAAACATCTGTAAAGGTTGTCTCCTAAGCCTGTCAAAAGGAGAGAAATTGTAAGAGGGAAGTTTGGCCTTCGCCCATTGAAGGAAGGCACCTAGTTGACGTCGGCAACCTCATCGGTGGAGGAAGCCAAAAGTGGAGTAGGTCAAGGCTGACCGAACCACTCTAAATCTCTGGTTTGCGTTTATTTTCGAGCACTTTATCATTACTGCAAACCTCCCTCATCACTACTGCTCTCTGCGCTTTCACGAACAAGTTCTAAGTGCTGTTCTTCCAAATCTGCATTCAGACGTAAACTTGTATTTTCGTACATTACAGTTTACGTTTACGTTTGATTCTGCAGAACTGTTTTCCGCGCTTTTACGAACGAGCTTCCTTGCAGTTTACGCTTACATTTTAATCCTATTAATAACTGCAATCTGTCCTCTACGATTTTACGAACGAGTTTCAACATTTAGACGTAAAACTGCATTCGGACGTAAATCGGCTTTCTTCGCTCAATCATCAGATTTCAGTTTACGTTTACATCTTGATTTCAACTGCATACTGCCTTCTGCGAATATACAAACGAGTTTCAAAGTTTAGACGTAAATCTGCGTCTAGACGTAAAACTGCGTTTAGACGTAAAACTGCGTTTAGACGTAAATCTGCGTTTAGACGTAAAACTGCGTTTAGACGTAAAACTGCGTTTAGACGTAAATCTGCGTTTAGACGTAAAACTGCGTTTAGACGTAAAACTGCGTTTAGACGTAAAACTGCGTTTAGACGTAAATCTGCGTTTAGACGTAAATCTGCATTTAGACGTAAATCTGAGTTTAGACGCAAAACTGCGCTTAGACGCAAAACTGCGCTTAGACGCAAAACTGCGCTTAAACGCAATCTGCGCTTAGACGCAAACTGCACTTAGATACAAACTGAGAATTTGCTTTTGCATCATAATAGTTTTTGAACGAACGCAGCTTTTGGTTCTTAAATTATTATAAGATTTCCGCTGCACTAATTCACCCCCCCCCCCTCTTAGTGCTCTTGATCCTAACAATTGGTATCAGAGCGGGGTTTTTCTCATTTCGGATTTACACCCGAGAGAAATGACTTTTCAAGAGGGCTGTTCGGTCTTTCGTCCACCGTTCTTTAACGGATTGGACTACACTTATTGGAAAACTCGAATGAGAGTTTTCTTAATTTCTCTAAATCTGGATTTATGGAATATCATTGAAAACGGTTTTCAACTTCCCTCCAAACCGATGAACGAATGGTCGGTTTTGGAGAAGAAGAATTTTTCTTTAAACGCAAAGGCTATGAATGCCTTATTTTGCGCATTGGACAAAAATGAGTTCAATCGGATTTCTACGTGTGAAACGGCTTTCGATATTTGGCGCACTCTTGAAATCACGCACGAGGGAACTAGTAGAGTCAAAGACTCGAAAGTTAATATTCTACTGCTTGATTTCGAGCTTTTTCATATGAAACCAAGCGAAACCGTTGTTGACATGTACACCCGTTTTACGGATGTCGTCAATGGTTTAAAATCACTTGGTAAAAGCTTTTCGGATTTTGAACTCGTTAACAAAGTTTTGCGCTCACTTTCTAAAACTTGGGATTCAAAAGTAACTGCTATTCAAGAATCGAAAAACTTGAACCATTTTCCACTTGAAGAACTAATTGGTTCATTGATCACATATGAAATGACGTGCAATGCACGTGAAGAACTTGAGAACCACCTTCCAAAGAACAGGAAGGATTTGGAACTCTGGACAAATGAATGCCACTTGAGCGATGACTCAAGTGATGAGGACAATGATGAACAAACCAACCTTCCAAAGAACAGGAAGGATTTGGGACATAGAACATTTGAAGACCACTCGAGCATAAGCTCAAGTGATGGTGAACTTAAAATGAAACGAAAATTAAAAAGCAAAAAGAATGGAACTACTTGCTTTAAACGCAAGAAGAAGAACAAAAATTGGGATGAATCGAGCTCCTCCGAAGAAGAGAAAGTCAACAAAAGCAAGGCGGCAAACTACGCCTTAACAGCCTACAATGATGAGGTAATCGAAATCCCCCTAATTTACTTCGAAATTACATGATGCTTTTCATGATGCACTTTTCTTTTTCTTTAAATTTTGTTGAAAATTATAACAATGCAAAAATATGATCATGCTTGTAATCTTGAAAATGATAATGAAAATTGCATGTCTTATGTTAATGCAAGATAGAAATCTAATGATTTTACACCTAGTGAGATTAATCTTATAGAAGCAAGAATGTATATTTTGATGATTTTCATATTGCTTTTCAATGACGATACATGGCTTTTGTCTGGAAGGCTTGATATTTTTCATTATCTTCGTTTATTAAATATAATGTATGGTTTTGACATAAAAATAAATATTTGAGCATGCTATTATAAAGTCAATCATAAATTAAAACTAAAGAAGTTTTAGGCATTTATAAGAATCATTCAAAATTATGTTCAATGAAACCTTGCTTAATGTTGCAATGAAAATATTAAAGTTATACTTGATGATTTCAGATTTGACAAATGCTACACTTTAAATATGAATCGTTCTTCAATCAGATTAAATGCTTCAATCATTTTCTATCTCTAAGAGTTTTCGATTTTGGTGAAATACAAGTGATAAATTCATTTATGATATCTTGTAAATCACTTGAATTATGAATGAGTTTTTCTTTTTTATGATGTGTTAAAAGAATCACTTAAAAAGAAAATGTTTTTCCCATTTTATCGAGATTAATGATTTCATGATATTATGTGAATCTCGAAACTGATTTTGATGAAATAGTAATAACGTTATTCATGTTATGAATCTTAAAAATGATAATATGCTTCATGTGATAATATGGATACATGAAACACTTATGATTTTCTGTGTATTCATAAAATATTTATCTCATCATCCAATAACTCTTCTTGATATTCCTTATGAGATGAAATGAAATAATGCATGAAATACAAATGAGGAGTTAATAATCATGCATAATAGGATGTAATGAATTCTAGATACCATCGTTTGAATATCTATGATCATGCTGCCAAAATGATATATCACGAATGCTTGAATATCATGTTTGATATGCTCATGATGATGATTGATTTTTCGGTATCATGCATAAATTTTTTGAAATGTAATGTTAATGAATCTGTGCATTGAAACTATAATGATGCACAAATAAAAATGATTACTTACCTTTGTCATGATTTAGAAATTGATGTAAAGGGTTTTTCCCTTGTTGACAATGATAAAGGGGGAGATAGCTAGCTTGTACAAGTCAAGAAGATGAAAAAACTTGATTGCTAGCTTGCCTATCTCAAGAGGCAAAAATGCTAACTTGTACATCTAGCAAAACTTGACAAATTTGCATATATCAAGAAGCAAGAGTTGCTTTCTTGAACATCTCAAAATTGCTAGCTTGCGGGCCTTAAAATGTACAATTTTTTTTTTTTTTTTGCTAGCTTGTATATGGTAAACCTGCTATCATACTATCATGATGATGAGTATGTCTTATCTTTATGATTGAATCACTTAACTGGCATAATGATTTTACACAATTACATGTTGAAAATTATGTGCTTGAATACAAAACTTCCATGATAACAAGCATGCTTTACCTTCATGATTGTAATTGAATATCTATAGCAAAACCTTGTTCGAATGGAAGAAAGACTCAAATTTCATTTTCGGATTCTCTTGAGTCTAACATATCAAGTTCACTCTCTTCCAAACTTAACAAGCATATGCCATATCAAGTTTAGTTCATATCATTGATTTTTGACATATGTAATTGACTAGCAAATACATCTCTCATACACACATCATGTGAAAAATATTTTTTGAGAAATGGATTTGATGAATATGGATGAAAGTGTTTTTACTTGCAAGGATTTATTTCACATACATAACAACAAGCACTTATGCTTAAAATTTGCTTATATCGTTCTCCGTTTTGTTGATGACAAAGGGGGAGAAATATATGAATTGATGATGTTAGGCTTGCATCATCAAGAGATATATGAATTGATATGATTGCCATATTTGCAATGCTTGCATCATTAAGAGATATATGAATTGATGCTATGATTGCCAAACTTGTATTATGCCATGTTTTCATCATGCGTTAAGATATCAAGAACTTATATCGTAATTTTACGCGTTGATATCCTACCATGTGATGAAATGCTATAATTGATAAACACTTGAAATGTTTGCATTATGATATCAAAAGCCTACATCGCAATTTTTCATATTGGTATTTGATATTAGCAAACTTGCATGATGATAAAACTTGATATTATGATTTTCATGCAATGAGTTGAACCAATATCACACACACTTGATTGTGATACTTCTCCTTTTTGTTGATGACAAAGGGGGAGAAGTATGTTGATGACATGACATGTGATGCATAAGTTTATGCATAAGTTCATGTTGACGTGTTGCAAGTATTCATGATGAATATTGCAATGACTTGAATTCAGTGTGAATTCAAGGTTCTATCAATATGGCATATTGATAGGGGGAGTTTGTTTAAACTCCGGGAGTTAAGGTTAACTCCGTTTATGATGACATGTTGCTTAGATTTTTGAATCTAAGAGGTTCTATCAATATGGCATATTGATAGGGGGAGTTTGTTTAAACTCCGGGAGTTAAGTTTAACTCCGTCATCAAGTAGTTGTCATCATCAAAAAGGGGGAGATTGTTGAATCTCGTATTTTGATGATGAAACTACTTGATATATGTTTATGATTTAATCTGCGTTTTGAGTGACGCAGGATGCTTCGATCAGGATGAGACAATTAAAGCAGGAAAATCATGTTGTGCCGAAGGATCATGTCAGAAGATTGGACGTCGGGCCGGTGGATCGGTCGACGTATCGACAGAAGGCTTCGGGCCGTGGACTCGGGCATCGGGCCAAGAAGAGCGGGTATTGTGCCAAGGATATCGGAGTTGCGGAGTCAACTGGCCGATTGGGCAATAGGCTGCACGAGAGGACGATGCGCCGAAGAATCGGACGAAGCGTCGAGGGACCAATGACATGTCGGACAACTTGGTTAATTGCTTAGGATTAATTGTCTCGATCGAAGTTTTGATTTGTTGTGCAGGATTAACTACGATGAGAGTAAGACAAGCAGCAGGAGTTGCGCCGGAGTCAAGATCATGATCACGTTGGGAGTTCGAGAGTTCGACGGAAGTTCGGACGGTCGTCGGAGGTTCAGAGAGAACAGATCCGAGAAGTCCAGAAGCTTGCCAAGCGAAGCTCGTCGGAACTCGCCAAGTGGATCGTCGCAAAGTCCAGGAGTATGCCGGATGTCCGCAGAAGGATCACCGAGGGTTATCGGTTGATCGACGGAAGTTGGCCGGAAACTCGCCGGAAGAAGCGATTGACGCATCGGAGCAAGCTGCAGAAGTTGTCTTAGAGATAATCGTAGTTAGCACGATGATTAAGCATGAAAATGGGAGGTGATCCCATTAGCTTAATCTTGGGGCAATTGGGCCCCTGAAAAGATTCAAAGTGGGTCGAATGGAGTGAACCATTCGGACCCTGATTGCACCAGGAGGTGCAACCGCCCCAGCCAGGAGGTGCAACCGCCTGGGCTGTGGGGTTGAGAGGTGCAACCGCCCCAGCCAGGAGGTGCAACCACCTGGGCTGTGGGGCTGGGAGGTGCAACCGCCCCAGCCAGGAGGTGCAACCGCCAGGGCTGCACGGCTGGGAGGTGCAACCGCCCCAGCCAAGAGGTTGCACCGCCTGAGCTCAAGTTCCGAGCTCTGCCAGGCGATGCAACCACCAAGCTCAGTCTTCGAGCTTTGGCAGAGAGGTGCATCAGCCTGAGCTCAGTCTCGAGCTCTGCCAGGTGATGCATTCACCAAGCTCAGTCTTCGAGCTCTGGCAGAGAGGTGGATCAGCCTGAGCTCAGCTTGGAGCTCTGCCAGGTGATGCAACCACCGAGCTCAGTTTGGAGCTCTGCCAGGTGATGCAATCACCAAGCTCAGTCTTCGAGCTCTGCCAGGTGATGCAACCATCGAGCTCAGTCTTCGAGCTCTGGCAGAGAGGAGCAATCGGCAGAGCTCAGTCTTCGAGCTCTGCCAGGCGGTGCCACCTCTCCAGTCGAGAGGTGCAACCGCCTGATCCCAGAATTCTGGGATTTGATCGATTTGATTGTTTTGAGCTCGAATTTTGAATTGGGTTGGGGCCTATAAATACCCCACCCATTCAGCACTGAATTGAGCAAGAACTGACCCGAAATCTTGATCTTTTCAGTGGTTCTTAGAGCTCAAAACTGCTAGTTTTCCTCCTCCTTCTGTTGTTCAAGTTTGAGTTGAAAAGAGAGGAGAGAAAACATCTGTAAAGGTTGTCTCCTAAGCCTGTCAAAAGGAGAGAAATTGTAAGAGGGAAGTTTGGCCTTCGCCCATTGAAGGAAGGCACCTAGTTGACGTCGGCAACCTCATCGGTGGAGGAAGCCAAAAGTGGAGTAGGTCAAGGCTGACCGAACCACTCTAAATCTCTGGTTTGCGTTTATTTTCGAGCACTTTATCATTACTGCAAACCTCCCTCATCACTACTGCTCTCTGCGCTTTCACGAACAAGTTCTAAGTGCTGTTCTTCCAAATCTGCATTCAGACGTAAACTTGTATTTTCGTACATTACAGTTTACGTTTACGTTTGATTCTGCAGAACTGTTTTCCGCGCTTTTACGAACGAGCTTCCTTGCAGTTTACGCTTACATTTTAATCCTATTAATAACTGCAATCTGTCCTCTACGATTTTACGAACGAGTTTCAACATTTAGACGTAAAACTGCATTCGGACGTAAATCGGCTTTCTTCGCTCAATCATCAGATTTCAGTTTACGTTTACGTCTTGATTTCAACTGCATACTGCCTTCTGCGAATATACAAACGAGTTTCAAAGTTTAGACGTAAATCTGCGTCTAGACGTAAAACTGCGTTTAGACGTAAAACTGCGTTTAGACGTAAATCTGCGTTTAGACGTAAAACTGCGTTTAGACGTAAAACTGCGTTTAGACGTAAATCTGCGTTTAGACGTAAAACTGCGTTTAGACGTAAAACTGCGTTTAGACGTAAAACTGCGTTTAGACGTAAATCTGCGTTTAGACGTAAATCTGCATTTAGACGTAAATCTGAGTTTAGACGCAAAACTGCGCTTAGACGCAAAACTGCGCTTAGACGCAAAACTGCGCTTAAACGCAATCTGCGCTTAGACGCAAACTGCACTTAGATACAAACTGAGAATTTGCTTTTGCATCATAATAGTTTTTGAACGAACGCAGCTTTTGGTTCTTAAATTATTATAAGATTTCCGCTGCACTAATTCACCCCCCCCCCCTCTTAGTGCTCTTGATCCTAACAATATGGATAGTTCAAAAGCTATTAACACTCCTATGAGCACCTCCACTAAGTTAGAAGTTGATGAAAGTGGAGAAAGCTTCAATCAAAAAACCTATAAGGGTATGATAGGAAGTTTACTTTACCTCACTACAACTATACCAGATATCATATTCAGTGTAGGACTTTATGCTAGGTTTCAATCGAACCCAAAGATATCTTATCTCAAAGTGGTTAAAAGAATACTTAAATATCTTAAAGGTACCACAAATCTAGGATTATGGTATCTAAAAATCAAGAATTTTGAGTTAATTACTTATGCTGATGCGGATTTTGTTGGGTGTAGACTAGATAGAAAAAGTACAATAGGAACATGTTAATTTTTGAGACATTCCCTTGTTTCCTGGTCATCTAAGAAATAAAACTCGGTTGCACTATCAACAACTGAAGCTGAGCATATTGTAGTTAATGCATGCTGTGCACAAGTTGTGTGGATAAAAAACACCTTAGAAGATTATAAAGTCCATCTTAAAAATATTCCCATTAAATGTGATAACACAAGTGCAATATGTTTAACAAAGAATCTCATTTAACACTCAAGAACAAAACATATTGATATTAGACATCACTTTATATGAGATCATGTCACTAATCATAATGTAATCATAGAGTTCATTGATACTAAGCATCAACTAGCTGATATTTTTACAAAACCTCTAAGTGAAGAACAATTTGATTTCATTAGAGGAGAATTAAGAATGTTAATGTGTCCAAATACATGAACTTGTTAAGATTATTTTTCGAACTTTCTTGATTTAATGATCAAATCACTTAATTGCCATGATGAATTTTTACGATTACATGTATTAATAATATGTTGAAAATTATGTGTTTTGGATACAAAAATTTTCATGATGATAAGCATGTTTTATCTTTATGATTATGTTTGAAAATCTATAGCAAAACCATGTTCAAATGCATGAAAGTGTTAAATTTCATTTTCGGATCTTCTTGATCCTAACAATCAGATTTTCTTGATACATTATTCTCTTCCGGACTTAATAAACATATGTCATATCGAGTTTTGATTCACATCATTGATTTTTGACATATGGAATCAACTAGCAAATGTATCTCTCATAGACTTATCATGTGAAAAATATCTTTCGAGAAATGGATTTGATGATTCCTTCTTATATCTTTTGAGAAATAGTTTTATATGCAAGGATTTGATTCACACACATATCTTGATTCTTGTAAAAATAAAGCATGCTTTAATATCTTATCAATTTTAACTTCATTCGAGTAAGCTCACAAATGACTTTCCTCCTTCATGCAAAAAGATAATAACAAATAAAGAGGAAGAAGTAATGAAAGTTATCTCCATGTCATGTTTTCCTTGAGATGTTTGTATAATTGGTATCCTACCACTCATTGTTGAAAAATGACATATACCTAGTTAAAATTTGCTTATATCGTTCTCCTTTTTGTTGATGACAAAGGGGGAGAAATATATGAATTGATACTATGAGTGTCATATTTGAATGAGAAATATATGAATTGATGCTACGAGTGCCATATTTGAATTCAATGCTATATGAATTGATGCTATGAGTGCCATATTTAAATTTGAATTATGTTAAGATATCAAAAGCTTGCATCAAAATATATGATAGATTGGTGATAGAATTGCTATGATTGCCATATTTGCACTATGTTATTGCCATATTTGCACTATGTTAAGATATCTAGAGCTTACATCGCAATTCTACAAATTGATATCTTGTCATGTGATGAAATGCTATGATTGCTAAACACTTGAAATGTTTGTATTATGTTAAGATATCAAGAACTTATATCGTAGTTTTATATGTTGATATCTTACCATATGATGAATTGCTACGATTGCTATCTTTCACATTTGAAATGTAAAACCTAAAAATGGATGTCAAGCCTTGACATCATTTTCAGAGAAATACATCAGAATAGGAATCATGATGGGAGTATTGATAAGGTTAAATGATCTTAACTTATCAATATGTATCTTAAATTCAAAGGCTTTGAATTCAAGAATGACTTATCTCAAGTATGACATATAGATAGGGGGAGTTAAGGTTAAATCCATTATCAATAGATTGTCATCATCAAAAAGGGGGAGATTGTTGAATCTCGGATTTTGATGATGACTCAATTGTCATTTGTTATCTAATCCATATGTTAAGATAAGTGTGTAGGATTAACTACGATGGCAGTAAGACATGTAGCAGGAGTTGCATCGGAGTCAAGACCATGATCACGTTGGGGGTTCGAGAGTTCGACGGAAGTCCGGACGGTCGTCGAAGGTTCTGGAGGAACAAATCCGAAAAGTCTAGGAGCTTGCCAAAGAAGCTCGTTGGAACTCGCCAAGTGGATCGTCGCAAGTCCAAGAGTTTGCCGGAAGTCCACCAGAGCATTGTCGAGGGTTTGTCGAATGTTTGTCGGAAGTTCGCCGGAAGCTCACCGAAAGAAGCGATTGACGCACCGGAGCAAGTTGCAGTGTTAATGTCTTAAATATCGTAGTTAGCATATAGATTAAGTTAGGAATGGGAGGTGATCCCATTAACTTAATCTGGGGGTAATTGGGCCCTTGACATACCCAAATTGAGCCGAATGGATTAGCCCATTCGGACCCAAAATTCCTGCCAAGTGGTGGCACTATTAGGGCCGGCGGTGACACTGCCTAGGAGACTTGGTCTCCCAGGAATTCTGGGCGGTAGTACCACCCCTGTCAGGCGGTGGTACTGCCGGCAGTTATTACTACCAACGGTGGTACCGCCCCTATCAAGCGGTGGCACCGTCTGAGCTCGGTCTCCGAACGATGTCAATCGGTAGTACCACCCAGATTGAGCAGTAGTATCACTCAGTGACAGATGACAAGCGGTAGTACCGCCCAGTTATGGCGGTAGTACTGCCAGGACCCCGAAAAACCGAGAGATGACAATTTTCAGCTCCAAATTCAAACCAATTGGGGTCTATATAAACCCCACCCTTTCCTGTATGAAAGGGCACCGAAAGCTTGATCTTAGTTTATGATTTTAGAGCTCAAAAGTGTTGTAAAGGCCAAAAGTTCCCTCCCTCTTTTCTTCCATATTTTGATCATTCAAGAGAGGAGTGAAAATTTTGTAATGGTTGTCTCCTAAGCCCATCAAAAGGAGTGAAACTGTAAAAGGGTGATTACCCTTCGCCTATTGAAGGAAGGCCTCTAGTAGACGCTGGTGACCTCATTGGAGAAGGAAGCCAAAAGTGGATATAGGTCACGTTTGACCGAACCACTCTAAAATCTGGTTTGTATTTCCTTTATGCTATGTATCTTAACTACAAATTGCCTTCCTTACTTTACTTCAAATATGTTTATGAAAGCTTTCAAAGTTATTATCTGCACGAAACGACTTTTACGTCGAAATCAGATTTAAACGAACGAACGTTGTTTCAAATCGTCGAAAGTTTTCCACTGCACTAATTCATCCCCCCCTCCCCCCCCCCCCTTCTTAGTGCTGTTGATCCTAACAAAAGACGGTTTGTTAATTGAAGATGCTAGAAGGAAAGAACAGGGTGAATCTTTTTTTGGGGCATTTGTTACTGAAAAACAAGAAATACATGGAAAGAAGTCATAGCAGAAATCTACATGGTTATAGAAGAATATCCATGTCTAGAAGAGATATCAAATGTTTTCACTGTAATAGACTAGGTCGCATGAAGAAAGAGTATAGGTTTTGGAAGCGAGAACAAAATGAAATGAAGAAAATGAGAAAGAGACCAATATAGTTGCTACTGAAGGTAATATCACTATTGTTTGTGATGACGGTTGTGTTAGTCTTGCAGCTCAGGACAGTAACTGGGTAATTGACTCTGGTGCTTTATTTCATGTTACTTCTCATGGTGATTTCTTTAGATCTTACACTACTGGTGATTTTGGCAATGTCAGAATGGGAAACAAAGGTACATCTAAGATTGTGGGCATTGGAGATATGTGCTTGGAGACCAGTATTGGGAGCAAATTGATACTCAAATATGTAAGGCATGTTCCAAATATTCGTCTTACTTGATATCTACAAGCAAACTTGATGATGAGGGCTTTGCACATTATTTTGGTGAAAGCAAATGGAAACTCACTAAAGATTCTCTAATTATGTAAAGAGGAAAGAAGCTTAACTATTTTTATGTCATGAAAGCTAAGCTACACAAAGGAGAGATTAACGCAATTCAAAAATGTGAAGGTATAGATCTTTGGCACAAGAGGTTTGGTCATATTAGCGAGAAGGGACTTCAAACTCTTGCTAGAAAGCAGTTTTTACCAAAGTTGCAAGGTACATCTCTTAAATCTTGTGATCATTGTATAGCTAGAAAAACACATAGAGTTGCATTTAATGTATATTCATCATCTAGAAGATCAAATATTATTGATTTAGTTCATACTGATGTTTGTACTATGTAAACTAGAACTCTTGCAGGTGCTCTTTATTTTGTTACTTTTATTTATGACCATTCTAGAAAAGTATGAGCTTTTGCTTTAAAATCTAAAGATCAGGTACTTGAGGTTTTCAAGGAGTTTCATGTCAGTGTTGAAAGAGAAACTAGCAGAAAACTCAAGTGTGTTCGATCAGATAATGGTAGCGAGTACAGGGTACTTTTGAGAATTATTGCAGGTTCCATTATATTAGGCTTGAGAAAACAGTTCCTAAAACTCCTCAATAGAATGGTGTGGCAGAAAGGATGAACAGAACCATTGAAGAAAGGATTAGGTGTATACTTTCTCACGCCAAGTTACCAAAGTCATTTTGGGGGGAGGCTATGAGAACTACAATTGACTTGATAAATCTTTCTCTATCAGTTCCTCTGAAAGATGATGTTCTAGAGAGAGTATGGAAAGGAAAAGATATATCTTATAATTATTTGAGAGTCTTTGGGTGTAAAACATTTGTTCATATTCCCAAAGATGAGAGGTCCAAGCTTGATAATAAGGCAAAAGCATGTATCTTCTTGGGATATGTTCATGAAGAGTTTGGGTACAGATTATGGGATCCAATGAACAAGAAGATTATCAGAAGCAGAGACGTTGTATTTCTTGAAGACTAATTGTTTAATGATGGTAATAATGTTGAGAAGCCAGAAACCTCAGTTTATGTTCCTTGGAGTCTGGGTCCAATTCCTTCACCTGTAGTTCATGATGATCATGGGGGAGATGAACAAGAAGATTGTGATGAGAATGTCAATGATGATACTCCTACAGTTGATGATGCTGAACCAACTGAACAAGCACCTCCACTACCAGTTGAGATTCTATTGAGAAGATCCACTAGAGAGCGACAACCATCTATTAGATATCCTCCACATGAGTATGTTATGCTTACTGACGGGCGAGAGCTAGAAACTTACCAAGAAACTATTCTACATGAGCATAAGAATGAGTGGGTTAAAGCCATGCAAGAAAAGATGAGATCCTTGCTTGAGAATCACACCTATGACTTGGTAAAGTTGCCTAAAAAGAAAGCTCTCAAGAATAAATGGGTCTACAAATTAAAGACTAAAAACAATAGCTCACAACAAAGATAAAAGGCACGACTAGTTATAAAAGGATTCAGTCAGAAAAAAGGTATTGATTTTGAAGAAATATTTTCTCGAGTTGTGAAAATGTCCTCTATCTGAGTTGTTCTTAGTTTAGCTGCCCGCTTGAATTTAGAAGTTGAGCAACTTGATGTGAAAATAGCATTTCTTTATGGTGACTTAGAAGAAGAAATTTACATGGAGCAACTAGAAGGTTTCAAAGTCAAGGGAAAAGAAAATATGGTATGTAAGCTTAAGAAAAGCTTATATGGACTCAAACAGGCACCTAGATAGTGGTACAAGAAGTTTGATTCCTTTATGATGAGCCAAGGGTATGATAGAACCACATCTGATCATTGTGTGTTTATGAAGAAATTTTCAGATGATGATTTCATTATTCTCCTGCTATATGTTGATGATATGCTGATTGTTGGCCATGATATAGGAAAAATTGAAAAGCTTAAAAGAGAGCTAAGTAAGTCTTTTGCCATGAAAGAATTAGGATCGGTGAAACAAATACTTGGCATGAAGATTCTTCGCGATAGGAAGAAAAAAAAGATTTGGCTATCTTAGGAGACTTACATTGAAAAGGTTCTTGAAAGATTTAATATAAGTAAAGCCAAAGCAGTTTGTTCTCCACTTGTAGGTCATTTCAAGCCTAGTTCAAAATAATATCCTACAAGCGAGAAAGAAAAATAAGAAATGTCTAAAGTGTCTTACTCATCTGTAGTAGGTAGTTTGATGTATGCTATGGTTTGTACTAGGCCAGATATGGCTCATGCAATTGGAGTTATCAATCGATTTCTCTCTAATCCTGGAAAGGAACATTGGGCAGTAGTGAAATGGATATTAAGATATCTAAGAGGTACTTCCAGGTTATGTTTATATTTTGGCAATGATGAACCTATGTTAGAAGGCTACATAGATGCAGACATGGCAGGTGATACTGATTCCAAGAAGTCCACTCGGGGTTCTTGATGACATTTGCAAGGGGAGTAGTCTCTTGGTAATTTAAATTACAGTATTGTATTGCTCTATCAACCACAAAAGCAAAATACATAGTAATTACTGAAGCCTACAAGGAAACGTTATGGATGAAAAAGTTTCTATAAGAATTGGGCTTGAAATAGGATAGATATACTATTTACTGTGATAGTCAGAGCGCCATTCACCTCTCTAAGAATTCAACATACCATTCTAGATCCAAGCATATTGATGTGAGATATCACTAGATTCGTGATGTGCTTGAGATGAAAGAATTACAGTTGGAAAAAGTGTATACTAATGAGAATGGATCAGATATGTTGACAAAGTCTTTGCCTAAGGAGAAGCTTAAAGCATGTAAGCGAAGAGCGGGCTTGGTACAACCCACCATATGAGCTAGAGGGGAGAATTGTTGGGTCTAGCCCATATGTGGTCTTGGACAATTAGGCTTTTTGAGCCCAAATCAGTAATTAAAAGCAAAAGAAAAGGGTTTTCTGTGAGAGCGCAACGAGTGAACGAGGTGAGCACGCAGCGAGCAACGACGGCCCGTAGAGAGAGAGAAAAAAAGGAGAGAGAAAAATTAGGATTTTGAGTTTTCTACATGACGATCAGTGGTCAAACATTATCAGTTTTAGCCTAAATTTTATGTGGAGAATCCTTACAGCAAACTCTATAATCCTAACGGTGTTGATATATAATTTACCCTCTCTAAGGTACTTTCCTGTTATACCCACTTTGTGAGACTTAGAATTTCTTACAAGGAGACTCATCCTATATGATGATGATATGCTATCCTTGAGTCAAGATCTATATTCTTGATGTTATTGTGATCCTCTAGTTATTCTAGAGAAGATTTATTGTAAACCTATTATCATTTCTATTGATAGTAGAAGTTTGAGATGGACTACGGTCCCATATTTTTTCCCACATTAGGTTTTCCACGTTAAAAGATTTGGTCTCACTGTGTGATTGATTTATTGCTCTATTGTTTATGCTATATTGGTTGATATTAGTATTTTAATATCAAGTTGGTATTTTGATGAGGAACCCATTTTGATACACAAAGAGGGAAAAGAATTATTCCGCTTTAATAAGTTTTTCCCAACACAAGGAGAAGGGAATAAGAAGAGAAGAAGAAGAGAAGAAGAGAAGAAAAGAAGAAAAGAAGAAGAAGAATGAGAAGAGAGGGAAGATGGAGAGGAGAGAGAGGTGGCAATAGCTAGGGCTGCAACATCTCTGTTTCCCGCAGGAGGAAACAAAGGAGAGGATGTGTGTGGCATTAGGGAGGAGAAGGGAAGAAGAGGAGAAGAAGAGAAGAAGAGGAGGGAAGAGGTGGTTGTGGCACCTCTGTTTCCCGCAAGAGGAAACAGAGGAGAGGAGGCGCTGTGTGTTGGGGAGGAAAGGGGAAGAAGAGGAGAAGAAGAGAAGGGAAAGAAGAAGAGGCTAGCGTTGGGGCTACGGCGGTGGCAGCTGCAGCTAGAAGAGAAGGAGAGGAAGAAAAGAAGGTGAGGTAGAAGAGAGGAAGGAGAGTTGCAGCTACCACCGCCGCAGCCCAAGTGCCAGCCTCTTCTTCTTTCCCTTCTCTTCTTCTCCTTTTCTTCCCCTTTCCTCCCCAACGCATAGCACCTCCTGTCCTCTGTTTCCTCCTGCGGGAAATAGAGGTGCCGCAGCCACCTCTTCCCTCCTTTTCTTCTCTTCTTCTCCTCTTCTTCCCTTCTCCTCCCCAATGCCACACACATCCTCTCCTTTATTTCCTCCTACGGGAAACAGAGGTGTTGCAGCCCTAACTGCTACCACCTCTCTCTCCTCTCCATCTTCCCTCTCTTCTCCTTCTTCTTCTTCTTTTCTTCTCTTCTTCCTCTTCTTCTTCTCTTCTTCTTCCCTTCTCCTTCTCGACGCCCAACACCTCCTCGCTGCAGCCCTTTCTGCAGCCACTCTCCTCTTTTATTCTTCTTCCCTTTCTTCTCCCTCTTCTTCTTCTTCTCTTCTCTCCCCAATGCCCTATAGCTTCTCTCTCTTTGGGCATGGGAAACAGAGAGCGTGGGAAGTGGTGGGATAAAACCACCACCCTTTCGGCCCCCTTTTGTTTTCTTTTTTTTTTAACCTAATAGTTTAGTCCTTGAAATTTCTATATTTACACATAGGTCCTCTAATTTATAAATAGGTCCCTTACATAAATTTCAGAAATGAAAGATATTACAACTCGAGGCCTTAGTGGTTTGGAAGTCGAATAGGACAGGAATCACAAGGAGTTGTGATTGGCAAGAATCGCTTACCTTTCCAAGCTTAGCGTAGTTGGTCGAATCACTCGAGGTTACATTAAGACGCCGATTGGATTCCGATTGTCACTAGAGATCTGTCGAGGTTCTTCGATTCACATATTAGAGGGAATTGTGTGATTCGTGAGAAAATAGTGAGAGTAGATTAAGATATAAGTCCTTACCTTTATTGTTTATTTTTCTACAAAATCTATATATTATTTATTTCTACTACATCTTTATTTTCAAAAATATGTCACAATCAAATCCCTTATATGACATATTTGATGTCAACCGCCTTGCTAGTCTAAATTACACTAATTGGCTTCGTAACCTGAGAATCATTCTCACGGCGGAGAAAATCGTGTATGTCCTTGATATAGTGATACCAATGCTCGAGAAAGGGGCAAGCGAGGATGAGATTGCTTGCTATATAAAGTACATAGATGACTCCACTCTTGCTTAACGTTATAGTTAGGCTCTATGACTTCTGAGTTACAAAAACAACATGAAAAGATGGATGTCAGATCCATTGTTTTATATCTCCAAAAATTGTTTGAGGAATAGGGAAAGACTCAATGACATGAGATGTCCAAGAGTCTCTTCCGTGCTAGGATGCCTGAGAGGCTATCGGTTCAGATCCATGTCCAAAAGATGATTGAGTGGCTAGAGAAACTCATAGGTCTAGGGATTGTTGAATCTCGTATTTTGATGATGAAACCAATTGATAAGTGTTTATGATTTGATCTACGTTTTTAGTGATGCATGATGCTTCGATCAGGATTAGACAATTAAAGCAGGAAGAATCATGTTGGACCAGTGGAACATGTTAGAAGATTAGACATCGAGATGGAGGATTGGTCGACGTAGTGACAGAAAGCTTCGGGCCATGGATTCAAGCATCGGGCCAAGAAGAGCGGATATTGTGCCAAGGATATCGGAGTTACAGAGTCAACTGGCTGATTGGGCAATAGGCCGCAAGAGAGGATGATGCACCGAAGAATCAAACGAAGCGTCAATGGACCAATGACATGCAAGACAATATGATTCATGCTTAGTATTAATTGTCTAGATCGAAGTGTGTTTTTACATGTGCTGGATTAACTACGATAGCAAGGCATAAAGCAAAATGATGTCCCAGAGTCAATAACGTGATTTCGTCGGAAGTCTGAACATTCTTCGGAAATTCTACAGGAACCAACCGAGAAGTCCAGGAGCTTGCCAAAGAAGCTCATGGAACTCACCATGAAGATCGTCATAAAGTCTAGGAGTTTGTTTGGAGTCCGCTAGAACATTGCCGAGAGATCGTCGGAAGTTCGCCGAAAGATCGTTGGAAGCTCGTCGGAAGAAACTAGACTTATCGACTTGTTTAGCTTAAGAAATGTATTAGAATTTATAGTTAGCACATAATTGAGATTGGAATTGGGCCAATCTAATTAGGGGCCAGTTGGACCCATATAAGGACTGAGTTAGGCCCAATGAAAGGCCCAAATAGTGACCCAAGAAGTGGCATCATTGTGGCACAGTCTTCGAGACTATGTCAAGCGGTGGTACCGCCAGTTTGGGCGGTGGTACCACCCAGTGGGCTAGTGCCAAGCGGTGGTACCTCTAGACTGGGCGGTGGTACCACCCAATGCAGTATCAATGTCAGACTGACATTGGCGGTGGTACCGCCTGAACCCAGGAAACCCAAGATGAGATGTTTTTAGGCTCCAAGTTTAAATCAACTTGAAGCTTATAAATACCCTCTCATCCCTGGTTAATAACACAAGTATTTGAGTAAAAAGGAAATAAACACTACTGTAATCTTGTGTGAAACTCCTCTCAAAGTTTTAAGTGTTAGAATAGTTTGAGAGAGAAGTGAGTGGGGGTGTAAGGGTTATCTCCTAAACATGGTAAAAGGAGAAAGAGCTGTAAGAAGGAGGCTGATCTTCGCCTATAAACAAAGATCGATAGTGGATGTCGGTGGCATCGACGAAAGAGGAATCGGTGGACTGAATGTATTATACAGTTCCAATCTTGTTGGTGCCTAAGAAGGATGGTTCTTAGAAAATGTGTGGGGACAATCGCACCATCAACAAAATCACAATGTACTATTGTTTTTCTATTCCAAGGTTAGATGATTTACTTGATCAATTATGTGGTGCTTATATTTTCTCTAAAATTGATTTGAGGAATAGCTATCACCAAATAAGAATGAGGCCCGGAGATGAATGAAAAATAATATTTAAAACTAGAGAAGGCTTATATGAATGATTGGTTATGCCATTTGGGCTATCTAATGCTCCTAGCACTTTCATGAGATTTATGAATCACATACTTAAGCCATGCATTTAAATATTTATTGTAGTTTACTTTAACGATATATTGGTATACAACAAAAGCGAAGAGGAGCATATGAATCATCTGAAAGAGATCTTTCTTATTTTGAGGCAGCAAAATCTTTATGCTAATTAAAAGAAGTGTGATTTATTTACTTCTAGTGTTATATTTTTGGAGTATGTTGTTTCAAAAGATGAAATCATGATGGATCAAAGTAAGATAGAAGCTATTCTCAATTAGCCAACACTTGCTTCAGTACATGATGTGAGGAGTTTCCATGGCTTAACTTCCTTTTATAGAAGATTCATCAAGGGTTTCAGCTCTATTATCGCTCCAATCACCGAATGTCTGAAATGTAATAAATTTAAATGGACTAATGAGGCTAATGATGCTTTTGAGCTTTTAAAAAGAAAGGAGACCAAAGCTCCTATCTTAGTTCTACCAAATTTTGATAATGTGTTTGAGGTTGAATGTAATGCATCTAATGTGAGAATTGATGCTGTTTTGAGTCAAGACGGAAAGCCCATTACATTTTTTAGTGAAAAGCTAAATGATACGAGAAAGAAATATTCTACCTATAACAAGGAGTTTTATGCCATTTATCAAGCTTTATCTCATTGGAGTTAATATCTTCTTGATAAGCCATTTGTCTTATATTCTGATCATGAGACATTAATTAATCACTAGCACAAGCTAAACAAGAGGCATGCACCTTAGGTGGACTTTTTACAATCTTATAACTTTATAATCAAGTACAAATCAGGTGTTCAAAATATAGTTACTGACGCATTAAGCAGAAAAATTTCTTTATTATCAGCAATGAAAGTCAAAGTAGTTGGATTTGAAACATTCAAAGATCTCTATAAGTATGATGCGGATTTCGGCTCAATATGATAGAATTACAAATCAGGTTCCTTTCAATAATTTTTTTTATCTTTAATGATTTTCTTTTTCGAGCTAATGCTTTATATGTTCCATCTTGTTCTTTGAGATAAGTAATTATAGTTAAAGCTTACGGTAATGTTTTGGGTGGACATTTTAGTAGAGACAAGACTTTAGCTCTTGTACAATCAAACTTCTATTGGCCTAAGATGTTTAGAGATGTAGAGAGATATGTAAAGCAATGCCGAGTGTGTCATTTGGCAAAACCACAAAGTTAAAATTTTGGATTGTACACTCTATTGCCTATGCCAAATGCTCCATGGGAGGATATGAGTCTTGATTTCGTTTTGGGACTATCAAGGACTTAAAGGAACAAGGATTCTATCATGGTTATTGTTGATAGATTTTTAAAAATATCTCACTTTGTTCCCTACAATAAATCTAATGGTACATCTCATATTGTTGATTTGTATATTAAGGAGATTGTTAAATTGTATGGTATCTAAGAACTATGGTATTTGATTGAGATTCAAAATTTCTTAGTTATTTTTGGAGAACTCTTTGGAGGAAGCTAGGTACTTCTTTGAATGTCAACAGCTCACATCATCCATAAACCGATGGGCAAACTAAGGTAACGAACAGAAGCTTAGGAAATTTGCTTAGAAGCTAAGGAAATTTGCTTAGAAGCTATGTTGGCAAGAATATTAAGTACTGGGGTCTCATTCTTCCATAAATTGAGTTTACATACAATCGTTCTATACATCATAGCATTGGTAAGAGTACTTTAGAGGTTGTTTATGGTACTAATCCTATTGGTCCTTTAGATTTCGTCCCTCATTCGACAACTAAGTAATTTAGTGGAGATACTGATGAGAGAGTAAAGCAGATAAAGAAGCTACATAGGGTGTTAAAGCAAATATAGAAAAGCGAAATGAGAGGTATATAGAAGCTGCTAACAAACATAGAAAACATATGAAGTTTAATGTTAGTGATTTAGTCTGGATTCATCTAAGGAAGGAGAGGTTTCTACCAGGTAAATTTAGAAAACTGAAACCAAAGGCTAATAGTCTATTCAAAGTGCTTAAGAGAATCGGTAAAAACGCTTATAAGATCAAGCTACCTGAAGATTATGGAGTATCCCCAATGTTTAATGTTGTTGATTTAAGTCATTTTCATAATTATGTTGACGAAATAAATAAAGACTTGAGGACTAGTCTTTTTCAACCAGAGGAGATTGACACGAGAGTGCCTAATTTGCTACAATATACTCATATGGACCTTGTTGATGATATGATATTTTTTTCAGCCAATAATATTGCTTCATAATCTTTAACTCAGCCCACTAAAAAATGACAACTCATCAGCATATTCCCTATATAAAGTTAAAGTTGTTTCAAGTTACTTTTCTTCATGACTAAGGAATGCATTAAAGGAGTTGGTTAGCATTTGTAAAACACTTAATTTCGAAATTTCCTATGCATGAGGGGATGTTTCATATACTAGTATTTATTTTAGTATTTAGGGCTTAAAAAAGATTTTAGAAACTGATGATATTTTGCAGAAGCTCTTTTGGAGTACTCTCTTAAACTCTATATCTCTTGGATGTATTTTTGAGTAGTGAGTCTTTTTGTTTTCAGTTCTGTATCATCGTTTATAATCCTTGGGGTGGTGAACTTTCTATATCCCTTTATGATTTTAACTTGGTGGTGAGCTATTTTTTGATCTTATGTAAGTCTTATCGTGAGTTCATGTCTTTTTCATTTCAAACACTCATTCCAGCAAATATAACTGTAACTTTTTTTCAAGAGTTTGTTTTTTATCTACTATGATTTTTCTATCCGAAATACTCATTCCAACAAACATAGTTCTACTGTTATTTTTTTTTTTCAAAATTTATTTTATATTTTCAATCCAAAACTATATCATCAGTTTTCTTTTAAAATCCATTATACTTTACGTATTTTTATTTTATTAGATGTTTATTACGGAAAAATAACAAAACGAAATATCTTTCGTCGCTTTGGCCGAGTGGTTAAGGCGTGTGCCTGCTAAGTACATGGGGTTTCCCCGCGAGAGTTCGAATCTCTCAGGCGACGAATTTTTTTTTAATTATTTAACTAAACTTTAGTTAAAATCATTAATCTGCGCTTTGTCTATTTCAACTCGTGAGACATCACATGATCATGGGTGCTTTGATCGATGATATTCGTAGATTTTTGTTTTTTTGCAAATTTATAAAAAGAAAATAAATCTTGAAAATAACCCCTCCGATTATTTTCTCTATTTTGCTTTTGGGATCGGGTAGGATGACGAAATGATATCCTCAAATTAACGCGATTTCTCCTTTTTCCTTTAATTTTTCTTGTTTTAAATGGCCACACTTTTACGTATGATAGCGTCATCGCCCCTATTCGACTTGTAAGTGCAATTCTTCTCTCTGGGCCCATGTTAGTTTGTAGACCTTACGCTTACCCGTTCTCCGACTGGAGGACACGTTGGGCAAACGGACCATTATTCTTGAGCGGACGCCGGGTAGATTCGAGCGCTGTGGGTAAAGCTTATTAAAAATAGGTTGACATTCAATTATTTCTGCGTAACATTCCTGAAAGGCTACGTTAAAATGACCAAATCACTCTCGTCAAATGGAAAATATGGATGACAAAATAGTCATTTTAATATTGGCAAGCGGCTAGTGGGGATTGAATCTTGACGAGGGATCTGCAATAACCCATTCCTTAGGGATCTTAATCGCATCCTCCAGAGAATGGTGGCCCTGTTCTCAAAGATGATCGAAACCATCTATTCTCCGTTCTGTAAAACTCGATGGTCAGGATCATCCTGGGGCATCGCTCCAGCTCGAGCACCGGCTAACGGAGGCCGCTCAATCCCCGTTGATCCCGCACGTGGAAATCATGCCATCGCGCATCACAGGACCGCCACGTACGCATCAATGTTCGTGCATTCACGACCGTGGCAGAGTAGCGGCTAACGTACGGGTCCTCTTTTGCTGCAACGCCCCCGTGAATCGATGAAATCCGAGAGACTGAGTAGAATGATATAACATTGGTCGGTTACGAGGACTTGTAATTATCATTTTTCTCCCAGGGATTAATGAGACGAGATCAAGTCTCGCCAACAAACACCTCCCCCACACCGTCCATCTCGCCCTCGTAACCCCGCCTCTCCGATTCCGATCGCCTCCGCCGGCCACAAGGATTCAATCCGATCCCTTCGATTCCTATCTGAAGGCCCTCCGATCGCCGTCCGGATCCCTGCTCCCTCGCTGCCGCCTTCGCCACCGCCACCGCCATCGCCCACGGTCCCTTCGCCTCCTGTCCGCCTCGGATCCCTCGGCCGCCGTGGATGGAGAGATCGAGGAGAGTCGGATCCGCGAGGCTTTGCTGCTGAGGAGAGGGGTTGAGAGGAGAAGATGCCCGGCCTCTCGACGAGGAGTGCTCAATTCGGCAGTGCCCCGCCGCCCGTCCGATCCGCCTCCCCCGATGGCATCTGGTCCAAGCACCTTGATAGCATCACCTTCGATCAGCTGCACAAGGTAATCCGTCGGATCGACGGTTTTGGTGTTGCTTTGGGTTGTTGTCGGTTGTGCCTAGTCCTTGATCCGGTTTTGGTCTGGATCATTTTGTTGTTCTTTTTTTTCTGTGAGGTGTGCATTGATTGTTTGAGTTCTTCATGCGAATCGATCTAGTTTTGTTTCAAGCTTGTTTTTATTGGATTGGATTAGGAATTCAATTTTGCATCATATAATGCGCTTCCTTTATGAAAAAATGGCCCAAGACCTAGGGCCGAAGCAAGAAATTATTAGCATATCCGAATGTGTTCACTGTATGCTTAGTACAAATTCGGAACCAACAGTCTCTTTTGCTTGTGGTTGATAAATATTAATTGCTGAATAGACTGGCATGCATCTTTTAACATTCAGTGAACGATGAACAGAGAAAATAAAAGATGTCTAATTTGCAACTCCTATGTTATTGATAGAGAAATTCACCAACTGAGAAAATTTTGTTTTCTGTTTGTTCTTGGTTAATGAATTTATTATTTTATTCTTATATTCTAAGCATTAATATTTTCATCAATGCAATTGAATTAGTTTTGGAGTGAGCTACCACTTCGTGCACGAAAGGAGCTGCTGAGGCTAGATAAACAGACCCTATTTGAACAATCTAGGAGGAACCTCTACTGTTCAAGGTGTAATGGGTTGCTTCTGGAAGGCTTCTCACAGATAATCACTTATGGGAAGTCATTGCAGCAGGAAGATCCCAGCTTTCAGCAATCTGATAGAGCTGGGACCCGCCAATCCCAGAACACCAATGATTTTGAGGTGCTGGATCCATCGTTGCATCCCTGGGGAGGCCTGACAACGACTAAGCATGGAATTCTGACAGTTCTCGACTGCTTTATGTGTGCAAGATCACTGAAGACACTCCAAAATGTATGCATGCCATGCTATTGTGATCCTTTCTGAAACATAATTTTATGTTTCAAACAATCAAATTGCTGATTATCTTTTTTCATATTTAATGTCTGTAAACTTTTCAGATCCTCTTTATCTGTGAAGTTTTCTCTTTCTTACTCCTGGTCTTCTATTGCATGCTTTTCTACATATATCTTTAATCTGGTTAGGCTTTTGTAGTTAATGCTGAATCCCACCAAGAATGTTATTAGTTTCAAAATGGTAGACTAAGATTCCATATGAGTTGCCGACTTTCTTTTCTTATTATTATATTCTGGAAATGCATGGCCTTTCATTTTTTGGTCGTTCTGTAGGTATTCGATAATGCTCGAGCTAGGGAACGTGAACGGGAATTGCTTTACCCTGATGCATGTGGTGTCGGAGGCAGGGGTTGGATAAGCCAAGGGATGGCTAATTATGGCAGGGGACATGGACATGGAGCCCGCGAAACCTGTGCTTTGCATACTGCAAGGCTTTCATGCGATACACTTGTGGATTTCTGGTCTGCCCTAGGTGAGGAAACTAGATCATCCCTCTTGCGGATGAAGGAGGAGGATTTCATCGAGAGGCTTATGTACAGGTGGGATTTTTTTTTGTTTTCCTTTAAGTTTTGGCTTTCTTTTTGGGAACTTCTTTTTCATAGTGGATAAATGATTTGATAATTTAGTATCAAAATAGAAAAGAAAGGAGTTGGTTGGTCCTTAGTTGCTATAAACATAGTAGTACACAAATCCTTACATTTATGGTCTAAAAAGTATTTAGATAAAATAATGTTGCTATAGCTTATAGCTTTTAATATTGTTCCACCAAAGAATCTAAGTAATTTGATAGTTGGTTTTGGTACAGAAGATATTCTTTTGAATGAAAAAAGGAAAAAGGGAGGCCTTTGCTAGACTGAACCGCAGAACCTTTAAGATCAAGCTTATGCATATTGGATGTCGAAGTATAGGATCCTAAGTGTGTTTCCAATGGAAACAGAGCAGAAAATGAAGCTTTTATGTACAAGATTTTTGGCTCTTAGGTCGACAATGACATTAAATACAAATAGCTGAAACCAACTGTAGGTGTATTTGGTTGCAGAAAATTGAAAATGGAAAAGGATTTTAGGAGAAAAGTCAGGTCAGCAAAGGGAAATGAATGCAGTGTTTTGAAAAACACTAGGCGCTATGGTCCTAAAACACCCGAGGCGCTAAGCCCTCGCCCAAGAGAAGCGAAGTGCTCTCGAATATTAAAATATAAAAAATATATATTACAATTGATAAATATGATTTAAAATGAAATCTCATCAAATATTTCTTATGGAAGCCAATTTAAATTTTGTCATATATTAGAGGAACCTATTAGTGCAAGGTCAACTAATTTAAATTTTATCAAATTGGTATGTTGTTGATATTGTTTTAACTAGTGAAATTACAAAAAATCATAATATAAGATAAAATCAACTTTCCCATTAGGGGCAAGTTTGTAGCTTCTTGCTGATGATGGCGAAGGAATTTTTGAAAATGTCCCTCGTTGGCGGAGGGAGTTGCGCACGAAGGCAGCGGCGGTGGAAGAAGCTGTGGATGGCAACGTTGGCGGAGGGAGCTGCGCATGAGAAAAGCAGTGGCGGAGGAAGTATGATGAATGGGATTGGGAAGTCGATGGCAGAGGGAGTTGCGCACGAAGGCAGTAGCGACGTACCAGAGGTGGGTCAAGCGGCGACATAGGTCTAGGGTTTCACTGGGTCGGTGGTGTCGAGGGGCGGGGGTGGGGGGGGGTTTGGGGTTGGGGTTCAGTGATAGGTTTAGTTGGTTTGATTGAACCAAGCTATATGTTCAACTGGAACGACGCTCACATTCACTACAGAACTCGCCCGAGGCGCTCGGTGCCTAGGCTCAGGTGACCACCCAAACGATGCTTTATTGAAGCATGTCACCCAGATTATGTGAGGCACTCGGGCCTTGCGTCACTTCAGTGCCCAGGCTGTCACGAACGGTCGTCGTGCACTCACAACAACTTCGTTCAACGAATCGTTTGTCGCTTTTGCATGCTTGTACAAAGACATAACAACTTGTTTTGCCTTAGTTTTGTATGTTTTTGCTTGTAAAGCGCATGTTCGAACAGGTTGCAATGTTGTCGTGCGACCGCTCGTTGCGCCGGGTCGAAATGCCCCAAAATAGCTCTATTTTCGCGTGCCACGGCTTGTTTTCTGCAAGCCGCAGCAGCACACCAAAACATCAGCCATCTCAGCACCTTGGAACCCCCCGGGTGGCACAGGGCTGGATGAGGCTTCGGTATATTGTCGGGCATTGGAAAAATCTTCAAAAGTTCACACATTAACTTGGCAGGAACTTGCCTTCGCACCTGGCACCCGGTGAGCAGTTGTTTGTGGACTTGCAACTGTTCGTTCTACCTTTTAAAGTCTTTGTTTTCTCCTTCCTCTCTTTTCTCTCTTGCACTCAAGGTGCTTGCTGAATTGCTTGTAAAGCTTCCCTCTTCGCGAGACATCGGGACTTGTCCGTTGTAAAGTAACGGTTTTCAGTCTAATCAACTTTTTGTTTTACAGGTCCTTCGGGACCTGTACAAGGTTACAACTAGGCTGAACCTTTGCAGATGCATATGTTGTAAGGGCGCCTCATGACCTTAGGCGATCCCAGCTACGTCCGAGAAGTTGGCGTAAGGGTGTGTTGCGACTTAGGCAACTCAAGCTAAGTTCGCGACTTAACCGCAAGGGTGCCTCACGACTTAGGCAATTCCAGCTAAGTCCGTGGCAATATGGTATCAGAGAAGGCAAGCGATTCAAGCAAGCAGCGAAGAAACTTCACAATCTCACCATGGCCAAGCATCGTGGCGAATCGAGCAAGGCGGGGCAAGTCGGACCATTGCCCCAAGCAATCGCAGGTGGGCTGCAAGTGCAAACTCGCTCTCATATTGGTGGAGCTACATTGGTGGATCGTGGTAGCGAATATGATGAGCGAGAAGTTGGCTACTCTTCGTGATCGGAGGAGGCGCAATCTGGAGCTCCAATCGGGAAGAAGAGCCATAAGGAGAGACTCACAATGGAGGAAACCTGCTTGGATGTTCTTGAAGCGAGCTTGAAGGAACTTTACCAAGGCCAATGAAAGCTTCTTGGGGTAGAGAGCTCGCAAGAAGAAGCTGAATCTCGAATCGACAAGGTTGAAGCCCTAGTCGATTGATTGACGGATGATACCAAAGACTTCGTGCAACATTTGCACGAAGTTGTGGCAGAACTCACTTCCAGAGTGGCAGCGCTCACAAGGGCACTAAATGCAGTAGGGAGCAACACCCGCATTGTGCCGCCACAAAACTTGAGGGCACCTGAGCCTCATCGCGATTGAGGTGTTAGGGACACAAAAGAACTCGAGAATTTCTTGTTCTAAAGCCATGAGCTAAAACCATGAGCTAAAATCAAAGTGAGCTAAAATCAGCTCAGCAAGTGACAAAATATATATAGAATGAAAAGAGATAGCTTCAAACAAATAAGGTATTACAATGCAAGGTAAAATACAAGAACTCTCAGGATACTATCTCATTAGATACATAATCACAAATGTCATGTCCGAGAAGGATAAGCTGTTCAGCTTTCTCGATGGCCTAAAACCATGAGCTCAACAGGAATTACATTGAAGGAATGTCACCAATATGATCGGGGCAATTGCGGCTGCAGAAAGGCTCACCGACTTTGTTTCCTCGGAGGACTCGGGGAAAAGGAAACAATCTTCAGGAAATTGCCTTCCAAAATATTCTTGAGGGAAGGAGCTTGGGGGCGAACAAAGGAAGAAGAGTTCCCACAAAGGGCCAAGCTCAAAAGACAAGGCCCTAAAACCTGGCGAATGCTTCTTGTGTGGAGGGCCGCACATGGTGAACAGGCACTCAATGCTTTAATAGTTTCCATCCATCCCCCCAAATCAGACAAGGGTAAAGTCGTCGTCCTCAGTTCAAGTAGTTCTGAATCCAGCATCGACGATAAGGAGTCACAAGGTCCCCGAACGGGAGCAATGCGTTTGTTGAATGCATTGTGGGGTTAAGTGGGGGAGAACATGAAGGCAAAGCCATTGAAAGCAGGGAGTAGTGAACTGATGTACGTGGATATTAAGCTCAACGGCTAAACAACCCGTGCAATGGTGGACATGGGTGTTAGGATCGGAGCGGCACTAAGAGGGGGGGGGGGTGAATTAGTGCAGCGGATTAAAACGTTGGTTTCGACAAATCTTTCGTACGATAAAAATCGAACTTGAAAAGCTTAACTTGAACGTAAGAAGGTAATATCCACGTAAGAAGGTAATGATGAAATAAAGCACGTAAGAAGGTTTGCAGTAATGTAAATAGCAATAAGAAAATGCAAACCAGAGATCATGTCGATTTTAAAGTGGTTCGGTCAAATGACCTACATCCACTTGCGAGGCCCTCTTCGATGAGGCTCCCACCTTCCACTAGCAAATCTCTTGAAAGGGAAGGGCAAATACCCCTCTGACAACCTTTTCCAAGCAGTTCACACTCTTACAAATTTTCAGCAAGAAAGAAGGAGGTGAACACTCTAGCAAATTGAAAACAAGACTTGCTAAGACTTTTCTAAGACCTTTTTCTCAATCTTTGCTACTCAAAAAGTTATAATCTCAGCTGAGATTTGAGGAGTATTTATAGGCCTCAAGTGGATTCAAATTTGGGCTCTAAAATTTGAATTCTCTTTGGTTCCCGATGTTGGCGGTGCCACCGCCCGTCAGTGGCGGTGCCACCGCCTATCAGTGTCTGACACTTACAGTGGACTTGCGGTGCCACCGCCCAGCCAAGCGGTGCCACCGCCTGGCTCTCGGGTGCTGGGCAGTGCCACCGCCCAGTCTGGCGGTGCCACCGCCAGACCCTTCGATTCACTGGTTGGGCTTTAATTTTAGCCCAAACCAAGTCTAATTTTGGGCCCAATTGGCTCCTAACCAGGATATATGATTATCTTTTAATCCTAATCCTAATTACATGTGAACTACATAACTTAAAACATCCTAAGCAAGTTTTCAACGTCGAGTCTTATTCCGGCGAGCTTTTCGACGAACTTCCGGCGGACTTCCGATATGCTCTCGGGTTTCTTCCGACGGACTCCTAGCAACCTCCCGATCTTGTGACGACTTCAACGAGTAGCCGAGCCTTCTCAGTGATCTCCGCAAACCTCCGACGATCTCTTCAGCGAACTTCCGAAAATTCCGACAAGTTCCTGATTTCTTCTCGGTTGGTTCCGGCAGCATCTCCGACGATTCTTCGGACTCTTAAACGTCCATCGAACTTGACTCCGGTATTCTTGCTTTATGTTTTCTGGTTATCGTAGTTAATCCTGCACACTTAACTCAATAATATGGATTAGATCAATTAACCCATCAATTGATTTTATCATCAAAATATGAGATTCAACAATCTCCCTTTTTTTTATGATGACAATCAATTGATGACGGAGTTAAACATAACTCCCCTTATCTATATGCCATATTATGAGAAGATAAAAAACACTTGAATTCCATCCCATTGAATTCAAGCATAAATCGATAAGTTCTAACCGTAGAACTTATCATTATTCTCATTAAGCAATAGTAAATACGAAACTTCGATGAAAATCATTTTCAAGTCAAATGATAAGGGACGATTTTTACTACGACAGGAGATAAAGATTTTCAACATGAATTTCATGATATAGATATAAGGCATGCTTTCAATATGATCAATCAATCTTGCGATATTCTTAAAGATTTTGCAAGGCATATAAGACATTCATATCACACAAGCTTTTGTAATTCATATAAGTCATGTTATCGATGCGCATAAGACATTTTCATTAAGTCATGCTATCGAAGTGGTATAAGTCATCACTTAGTCATCACTTCTCCCCCTTTGTTATCAACAAAAAGGGAATGAGACTTGAAGCACATAATTTGTAATTATAATATCAGGAATTCAGCATTGATCATACAAAAATTTATCATTCAAAATTAAGTATGCTAAAATATTTACGTAGAGTTCATCTTAAAGGAAAATTCAGCATTCATCCATTTTATCAAATCTCTTCTTTCTATAAATAACAAAAATTGTAGGTGTACAAGGAAGAGATTGTGATAAAAAAAATTTCAAGTAGTAACTCCAATAAGTCAAGATCATAATTCGAATACAAACTCATTCAAATTCAAATCGTCAACTTGAAACTCATAATCAAGCCATCAAAATCAATTTCGAGATTCACAAAATATCATAAAATCATTAATCTTGATCAGATGGGAGCGGTGTTTGACTCAAGATAGGATAAGGTAATTTAACGTGTCATTTAGAATCGAAAGAGAAGGATTAAATTCACCGAGGAACGGAGAGAGGATGAAAAACTTTACGAAAAATCCATTCAAACAAGTTTATTCTTAGGGATAATTTAACATACCTAATTCCCTTCTAATGAATTCAAATTGGTCTTCATTTAAAGCTTTTGTAAATATATCTGCTAATTGATGCTTTGTGTCAATGAATTCTAGAACAACATTATTGTTAAGGACATAATCACGTATGAAATGATGCCTAACGTCGATGTGCTTAGTTCTAGAGTGCTGAATTGGATTTTTAGTAAGACATATGGCACTAGTATTATCACATTTTATGGGAACGTTTTTGAAGTGAATTCCATAGTCTTCTAATGTATTTTTCATCCAAACAACTTGTGCACAACATGCACTTGCAGCAATGTATTCGGCTTTCGCCGTAGATAGTGCAACTGAATTTTGTTTCTTGGAAGTCCAAGAAACAAGTGCATGTCCTAAAAATTGGCATGTTCCGGATGTACTTTTTCTGTCTATCCTGCATCCGCCAAAATCGGCATCTACATAAGCTATTAAATCGAATTTTTCAGATTTTGGATACCACAATCCTAGATTTGGAGTTCTTTTAAGATACCTAAATATTCTTTTAACACTCTTAAGATGAGATAATTTAGGATTAGATTGAAACCTAACGCAAAGTCCTACACTAAACGTAATATCCGGTTTAGTCGCGGTGAGGTAGAGTAGACTACCTATCATTCCCCTATATGTTTTTTGATCGAAATTTTCACTATTTTCATCCAAATCTAACTTAGTCGAAGTACTCATCGGGGTGTTTGTTGCTTTTGAATTATCCATGTTAAATCGTTTTAACAATTCTAATGTATATTTAGATTGGTTAAGAAATATACCATCACTAAGTTTTTTGATTTGTAATCATAAAAAGAAAGTTAATTCACCCATTAAACTCATTTCAAATTCATGACTCAAACATTTGGCAAATGATTCACATAGTGATTCATCCGAAGAGCCAAAAATAATATCGTCAACATAAATTTTGACAATAAGAAAATTATCTTCAAAGTGTTTGATAAACAATGTAGTATCAACCTTGCCTTTGGTAAAATTATTTGAAATAAGAAAGGAACTAAGCCTTTCGAACCAAGCTCTAGGAGCTTGTTTTAAGTCATAGAGAGCTTTAGTCAATTTGAATACTTGATTAGGTAGAAGAGAATTTTCAAATCCGGGAGGTTGTTCAACATATACTTCTTCTGAAATAAAACCATTCAAGAAGGCACTTTTGACATCTATTTGAAACAATTTAAAATTATTACTACTAGCATAGGCAAGGAGCATCTAATGGCTTCTAATCTTGCCACAAGAGCGAAGGTTTCTTCGTAGTCGATACCTTCTTCTTGGTTGAAACCTTTGGCCACTAATCTAGCCTTGTTTCTAACCACGATACCATTTTCGTCTTGCTTGTTTCTAAAGACCCATTTAGTACCAATGACTAAATGTTCACTGGGTCTAGGAACAAGCTTCCATACCTTATTCTTCTCAAATTGATTTAATTCCTCTTGCATTGCAATGACCCAAAAATCATCTTTTATGACCTCGTCAATACATTTAGGTTCGATTTGAGAAAGGAAGGCGGTGTTAGCACAAAAATTCTTGAAAGAGGAACGAGTTTGAACCCCTTTTGATGTATCTCCTATAATTAGCTCCTTTGGATGAGCATCTATATACTTTCATTCCTTGGGTAAGAAAATTTCGGAAGAAGGTGCATCCAAGTTGCTATTTTGAGGAGGGGGTTCATTTAAATTCAAATTATCAAAACCAAGATCATCATCAAAATTATTTTTCTTTAAATTAGAAATTTAAATAAAAACTACATGAATATACTCTTCTATTACTAAGGTTATTTTGTTAAAAACCCGAAAAGTCTTAGAAACGGAAGAGTAACCAAGAAAGATGCCTTCATCGGATTTAGCATCAAATTTTCCTAAGGCATCCCTTTCATTAAAAATAAAGCATTTACAACCGAAATTTTTAAAATAGGAAATATTTGGTTTTTTGTTATTCCATAATTCATAGGGAGTTTTTGATAGGGACAGTCTTATTAGAACCCTATTCATGATGTAGCAAGTTGTATTTACGGCTTCGGCCCAAAAATATTTGAGTATATTATGTTCATTTAACATCGTTCTTGCCATTTCTTGTAGGTTTCTATTTTTTCTTTCAATTACTCCATTTTGTTGGGGATTCCTCGGAGTGGAGAAGTTGTGATTGTATCCATTAACTTCACAAAAATTTTGAAAGTCACGGTTTTAAAATTCGCCACCGTGATCACTCCGAATTGATGAAATCATGAAACCTTTTTCGTTTTGAGTGAGTTTACAAAATTTAGAGAAACACTTGAAACAATCATTTTTGTGAGCTAAGAAATAGGTCCAAGTGTATCTAGTATAGTCATCCACAATTACAAACGCATATTTACTTCCTCTTAGACTTGTCGTGTCAATTGGTCCAAATAAGTCCAAATTAATCAATTGTAATGGTCTAGTGGTGCTAATTTGAGTTTTTGGTTTGAAACTAGTTTTTATTTGTTTACCTAGTTGACATGCATCGCATACTTTGTCCTTAATAAACTTTATATTTGGAATTCCTCGCACTAATTCTCTAGATGAGATCTTAGATATTAGTTTCATGCTTGCATGGCCTAGTCTCCTATGCCAAAGCCAAGCATCATCATTTAAAGCGGAGAAGCACATTTCATTACTTAGTTCATCAAGTTGATGGTGTAGACATTATTTTGTTTTAATGCAATCATAGTTATGTTATGGTTTGGTTTTTCAATAATACACACATTTGATTCAAATCTAACGATATAACCTTTATCGCATAATTGACTAACACTCAAGAGATTATGTTTCAATCCATCAACTAGTAAGACATCATCAATAGAAAAATTTAATTTGTTACCTATGGTTCCCTTGCCAATGATTTTGCCTTGGTTGTTGTCTCCGAAGGTGACGTACCCTTCTTCTTTGCTAGTGAGCATAGAGAAATGAGATGGATCTCCAGTCATATGTCTTGAGCATCCACTATCTAGATACCATCTCTTGCTCCTAGCTTGTGATGGTGTATGTTTCTACAAGAAGGGATTATTTTTAGGTACCCATTTTCTTTTGGGTGCCTTAAAAATTGATTTGACTTGTTCATCATATTGCATAGAATTGATCATGGTTCCTTTAGGAACCCAAATTAGTTTGTTCGGACTAATTTTCTTGAATGGACATTTATAAGTTTTATGTCCATATTTGCAACAAAAGTTGCAATTGCTTTGATGCCGAACATGTAAGACAGGGCATTTAATGAAGGTGGTTGGATTTTGGTGAGGACTTCTCACAAATTCGATTTCACTTCTTTTAGGAACATGACCCTTATTTGTAAGGATCATGTTCAAAGACTTACTACCAACCTCGAATTTCTTCAAGGTGTCCTTAAGTAGCAAGTTCTCCTTTTGGAGAGTTTTTAGATCATGACATTTTATACATGGAGCTAAACTATCATGATATTCAGTCTTTAATTTATCGACATCACAAGTGAGACTATCATGCTCCTTTTTTAGCAATTTGTATTTTCTACTAATTGTCTTACATTCATCAAATAACTCATGGAAGACATTTAATAATTTATGATATGGTAAATCTGCATCAATTAAATCCGTTACCTCTTCTCCGATGGCCATTAGGGCGTAATGAGCAACTTGCTCGGTGTTGGACTCCTCTTCTTCGGACGCGCTTGAATCATCCCACGTTGCCTTGTGCGCCTTCTTCTTTGATGTTCTCTTTTTGGCTTGAGGACAATCGTTCTTGTAGTGTCCCAGTTTTTTGCACTCATAGCAAATCACTTGGTCCTTCTTGTGTTCGAATTTATTTTTTGTATTATTTTTAAATTTGTTTTTTCTTAAATATTTTTTAAATTTTTGAGTCAAAAGTGCAATGTCATTGTCACTGTCCTCATCACTTGATGTTCCTTTCAAGTGGTCTTCTTGTGATGTGAGTGCCATATCCTTCCTGTTCTTTGGAAGGGGGTTCTCGAGCTCGTCATGAGCTTGACATGTCATTTCGTAGGTCATTAGAGATCCAATAAGTTCTTCAAGAGGGAATGTTTTAAGGTCTTTGGCCTCTTGAATGGTCGTAACTTTTGGATCCCAACTTTTAGGGAGGGATCTTAAGATTTTAGTTACTAGTTCAAAGTTAGTAAAATCTTTACCAAGAGCTTTGAGTCCATTGATGACATCCGTGAACCGGGTGTACATGTCTCCGATGGACTCACTTGATTTCATTCGGAAGAGTTCGTAAGAGTGCACAAGAATGTTGGTTTTGGACTCTTTCACTCGGCTAGTGCCTTCATGAGTGACCTCAAGAGTTCTCCAAATATCAAAAGCCGAATCACAAATTGAAGCACGATTAAATTCATTTTTGTCTAGTGCACAAAACAAGACATTCATAGCCTTTGCGTTTAAAGCAGAAACCTTCTTCTCCGATTCATTCCATTCGCTCATCGGAGGAGAAGGTTTTTGAAATCCATTTTCAACAATAGTCCAAAGCTCGAAATCCATGGAAATGAGGAAGATTCTCATACGAGTCTTCCAATAAGTATAATCCGACCCATTAAACATGGGTGGACGTGTGATAGAATGACCCTCATGTATGCTGGAGTAAGCCATCTCTTTTGGGTATCAAACCAAATATGAGAGTGAGCCTTGCTCTGATACCAATTGTTAGGATCGGAGCGGCACTAAGAGGGGGGGGGGTGAATTAGTGCAGCGGATTAAAACGTTGGTTTCGACAAATCTTTCGTACGATAAAAACCGAACTTAAAAAACTTAACTTGAACATGTGTTCGTAAAGGTGTGCAGCAAAGGTAATGATGAAATAAAGCACGTAAGAAGGTTTGCAGTAATGTAAATAGCAATAAGAAAATGCAAACTAAAGGTCACGCCGATTTTAAAGTGGTTCGGTCAAATGACCTACATCCACTTGCGAGGCCCTCTTCGATGAGGCTCCCACCTTCCACTAGCAAATATCTTGAAAGGGAAGGGCAAATACCCCTCTGACAACCTTTTACAAGCAGTTCACACTCTTACAAATTTTCAGCAAGAAAGGAGGTGAACAATCTAGCAAATTGAAAACAAGACTTGCTATGACTTTTCTAAGACCTTTTTCTCAATCTTTGCGACTCAAAAAGTTGTAATCTTAGCTGAGATTTGAGGGGTATTTATAGGCCTCAAAAGGATTCAAATTTGGGCTCCAAAATTTGAATTCTCTTTGGTTCCCGATGTTGGCGGTGCCACCGCCTGTCAGTGTCTGACACTGACAGTGGACTGGCGGTGCCACCGCCTGGCTCTCGGGTGCTGGCCGGTGCCACCGCCAGACCCTTCAGTTCACTGGTTGGGCTTTAATTTCAACCTAATCCTAATCCTAATTTTGGGCCCAGTTGGCCCTTAACCAGGATATAGGATTATCTTTTAATCCTAATCCTAATTACATGTGAACTACATAACTAAAAACATCCTAAGCAAGTTTTTAATGTCGAGTCTTGTTCTGGCGAGCTTTCCGATGAACTTCCGGCGGACTTCCGATATGCTCTCGGGTTTCTTCCGACTTCAACGAGTAGCCAAGCCTTCTCGGTGATCTCCGCAAACCTCCGACGATCTCTTCAGCGAACTTCCGAAAATTCTGACAAGTTCCTGATTTCTTCTCGGTTGGTTCCGGCAGCATCTTCGACGATTCTTCGGACTCTTAAACGTCCATCGAACTTGACTCCGGTATTCTTGCTTTATGTTTTCTAATTATCGTAGTTAATCCTGCACACTTAACTCAATAATATGGATTAGATCAATTAACCCATCAATTGATTTTATCATCAAAATCCGAGATTCAACAACGGGCGCTACCCACAACTTTATTGCCGATCGAGAAGCAAAGCGACTTGGGCTAATCTTGGAGAAGAACCTAAGTCGGATGAAGGCGGTGAACTCAGAGGCCAAGCGGATCTCTTGGCTGGCAAAGGTAACCCCATCAAGATCGGAACATGGAGCGGGAGCACAAACATGATGGTGGTGCCATTGTACGACTTCTAAGTGATTCTTGGAATGAAGTTTATGCATGTGGCGAAGTTGTTGCCAATGTTGTTCCTAAACTCCCTATGTATGATGGGAGGTGACGACCCTTTTGTGATTCTCGTCTCTCGGAGAGGAACCAGGGACCCCCAACAGATATCGACATTACAACTTGAAGAAAGGGGTACGAAAAGGCGAATTGACATTCATGGCTGCTGTGAAGCTAGAGCCACTCGACGAGGAGGCCATTCATGAACTTGCTGTGGTGGCGAACGTTTTGAAAGAGTTTACAGACGTTATGCCACCAGAGTTGCTGAAGACTTTGTCGCTACGCAAAGGCGTGGATCATCATATCGAGTTGGAGCCAGGAGTGAAGCCTCCAGCGAGACCACCCTACCGTATGTCCCCTCCAGCGAGACCACCCTACCGTAGAGCTCAGAAAGCAATTAGATGAATTACTAAGTGGTGGTCTCATCCGTAGTTCCAAAGCACCATTCGGAGCTCCAGCTCTCTTCCAAAAGAAATAAGATGGGAGCCTCCGACTATGCGTTGATTATCGAGCCCTCATTAAAGTGACGGTGAAGAACAAGTATCCCATCCTGCTCATCGCGGACTTGTTCGACCAATTGGGCAAAGCCAAGTATTTCTCCAAACTCGACCTCTGGTCGGGGTATTGGCAGGTGCGTATTGCTGAAGGCGATGAAGCGAGGACTACCTGCGTGATCAGGTATGGAGCGTTTGAGTTCTTGGTGATGCCTTTCGGCTTAACCAACGCTCCGGCCACGATCTGCACTCTTATGAACCAACTATTCGAAGAGTATTTGGATAAGTTTGTGGTCGTCTACTTGGACGATTTCATCGTCGATAGCTAAACGCTCGAGGAGCATGTTGAGCACCTTCGGACAAATTTCAAGGTTCTTAAGGAGAACACTTTGTTTATGAAAAGGGAGAAGTGCTACTTTGCTCAAACGAAGATCTTATTTTTGGGGTATTTAATCGGTGATGGCTCCATTCGGATGGACAAATCAAAGGTGCAAGCTGCTGCGAAATGACGAACTCCAAAGAAGGTGCTAGAGCTAAGATCCTTCCTTGGCTTCGTCAACTATTATCGGCGCTTCATAGCAAGGTATTCGAAGCGTGTAACTCCACTGACGGAGTTGCTGAAGGAGCAGCCTTGGAGATGGTCTGATAAATGTGAAGCTGCAATCTAAGATTTGAAGGCTGTTGTGTTAGAAAAATCGGTGCTCAAATTGCTGGACTATGGGGAGCCCTTCAAAGTCCATACAGATGCTTCAGACTTTGCTATTGAGGGAGTACTCATGCAGGAGGGTCACCCGGTGGCCTACGAGAGTCGTAAGCTCAACGAGACCAAGCGATGGTATCCGGTGCATGAGGAGATGACAGCGGTGGTCCATTGTCTACGAGTTTGGCGACACTACCTTCTTGGATCACGTTTTGTATTGAGGACAAACAACATTGCATTGAGCTATTTCCAAGCTAAAAAGAAACTCTCCCCAAAGCAAGCACGATGACAGGACTTCCTGGCTGAGTTTGATATGACAATGGAGTACAAGCCCGGAAAAGCAAATGTCGTGGCCGATGCATTGAGCCGGAAAGTGAAGCGAGTGAATGCCATACAGTTGGAGGGCAGAGGCCAAGCAAGTTAGTTGTACTCCAACTTCCTTTTCAGGATTAGGGATGGACTATATAGTGATCCCCAAGCAGTAACTCTAATGCAGCTCATCAAAGAAGGCAAGACACGACGATTTTGGATCTTGGAGGGACTCGTTTACACAAAAGGGAATAGAGTTTATATTCCTCGGGTGGACAATTTGAGGCGTGAACTCTTAAGAGTGTCACGATTCCCTTTGGGTTGGACATCCAGGCATTCACAGAACCTTGGCTCTCGTGGATAGGGCTTTTTACTGGCCAAAGATGGGGACTGATATGGAGGAATATGTTCGAACGTGCTTCACTTGCCAACAAGACAAGGTGGAGCAGCGGAAGCCAATGGGACATTTGGAGCCGTTGCCCGTACTAAAAAGCCGTGGGAGAGCATTTCCTTGGACTTTATATCAAGTTTGCTGGTAGTAGGGGGACTCGGATTGATACTAGTGGTGGTCGATTGATTTTCAAAGTATGCAACTTTCATTGTTGCACCGCTACACTGGTCAGCAGAGGAGGTGGCCAAGTTGATGATGAAGAATGTGGTGAAGTATTGGGGAGTCCCGCACAATATCATCAGTGATCGAGACGCTCGGTTCCTGGGACAATTCTGGACCGAGCAATTCAAATTGTTGGGGTCTAATACTTCTCCACAAACCTCCACCCATAGATGGATGGCCAAACTGAAAGGATAAACTCGCTCCTTGAGCAATATCTTCGGCACTATGTAAGTGCCAACCAACGAGATTGAGTGAACTTGTTGTCGCGCTCGGCACCCGGTGAGCAGCTGTTTGTGGATTTGCAACTGTTCGTTAAACCTTCTAAAGTCCTTGTTTTCCTCCTCTCCCTCTTTTTTCTTGTGCCCGCAAGGTGCTCGCTAAATTACTTGTAAAGCTTCCCCTTTTCGCGAGGCATCGGGACTTGTCCGTCGCTCGTTCTTCGAACTAATCAACTTTCTCTTTTACAGGTCCTTTGGGACCTACGAGAGGTTGCAAGTAGGCTGATCTTTGCGGATGCATATCGCAAGGGCGAAGCGCGACTTAGGCAACGCAAGCTAAGTTCGCGTCTTTGCCACAAGGGTGCCTCGCGACTTAGACAACACAAGCTAAGTTCGCGTCTTTGCCGCAAGGGTGCCTCACGACTTTGGCAATTCCAGCTAAGTTCGTGACATTGTGGTATCAGAGCGAGCAAGCAATTTGAGCAAGCAGCAAAGGAACTTCGCATTTTCGTTATGGCAAAGCATTGTGGCGAATCATGCAAGACGGGGCAAGTCGAACCCTTGCCCCAAGCAGCCGCAGGTGGGCTGCAAGTGCATACTCGCTCTCATGTCATTGGAGCCACTCAGGTGTAGCACGACAGCGAACATGACGAGCGAGAAGTTGGCTACTCTCCGCGAGCGGAGGAGGCGCAATCGGGAGCGCCAACCGGGAAGAAGAGCCATAAGGAGAGACTCACAATGGCAGAAACCCGCTTGGATGTTCTTTAAGCGAGCTTGGAGGAACTCTACCATGGCCAACGAAGGCTTGTTGGGGTAGAGAGCTCACAAGAAGAAGCGGAGTCACGGATCGACAGAGTTGAGGCCCTAGTCGACCGATTGTCAGATGACACCAAGACTCTGTACAACACCTGCAGGATGTCGTGGCAGAACTCACTTCCAGGGTGACCATGCTCACGAGGGTACTGAATGCGGCAGGAAGCAACACCCGCGTTGCACCGACACAAAACTTGAGAGCACCTGAGCCGCATTGTTATGGAGGTGCCCGAGATGCCAAAGAGCTCGAGAATTCCCTGTTCGACATGGAACAATACTTTCGAGCTACGAGGCTTGATTCTGAAGAAACCAAAGTTTCTATAGCGACCATGTATCTGAACGGAGATGCAAAGCTTTGGTGGCGAACCCGTTGGGAGGAGATCCAACAAGGTTGGTGTCGAGTTGACACATTGGAGGACTTGAAGCGGGAGTTGAGAACTCATTTCCTACCGGAGAACACAGAGTTCGTCGCAAGAAGGAAGTTGAAACAACTCTGCCAAAATACTTCCATTCGAGACTACGTAAAGCAATTTTCTGCGCTAATGCTAGACATACAGGACATGTCCGAGAAGGATAAGCTGTTCAGCTTCCTTGATGGTTTGAAGCCATGGGCTCAACAAGAACTACATCGAAGGAATGTCGCCGATGTGATCGGGGCAATTGCTGCTGCATAAAGGCTCATCGACTTTGTTTCCTCTAAAGAACTGGGAAAAAGAAAACAATCTTCAAGCAATCGCCCTACAAAATATTCTCGAGGGAAGGAGCTTGGGGGCGAACAAAGGAAGAAGAGTTTCCACAAAGGGCCAAGCCCGAAAGGCAAGGCCCCAAAACCTAGCAGATGCTTCTTGCGTGGAGGGCCGCACATAGTGAGAGAGTGCTCACAAAAACAGGCACTCAATGCTTTAACAGCTTCCATCCACCCCCCTCGATCAGACAAGGGCAAGGCTGTTGCTCTTATTTCAAGTAGTTCTGAATCCAACAGCGACGGTGAGGAGTCGCAAGGACCTCAGATGGGAGCAATGCGTTTGTTGAATGCCATGCAGGGTCAAGTGGGGGAGAACACGAAAACAAGGCTACAAAAAGCAGAAAGTGGCGAGCTGATGTACGTAGATATTAAGCTCAATGGCCAAACGACTCATACAATAGTGGACACGGGCGCTACCCTCAACTATATTGCCGATCGAGAAGCAAAGCGACTTGGACTGATCTTAGAGAAGAGCCCAAGCCGAATGGAGGCGGTGAACTCGGAGGCCAGGCGAATCTCCGGGTTGGTAAAGGGAGTTCCCATCAAGATCAGAACATGGAGCGGGAGCACAAACATGATGGCGGTGCCACTGGATGACTTCAAAGTGATTCTTGGAATGTAATTTATGCACGCGACGAAGTTGTTGCCATTGTCGTTTCTTAGCTCCCTATGTGTGATGGGAGGTGACGACCCCTGTGTGGTTCTTGTCTCTCGGAGAGGAACCAGGGAACCCCAACATATATCGGCATTACAACTAAAGAAAGGGGTACAAAAAGGCGAACTAACATTCGTGGCTGTTATGAAGCTAGAGCCACTCGACGAGAAGGCCACTCATGAACCTACTGTGATGGCGAACGTCCTAAAGGAGTTCACGGATGTTATGCCACTCGAGTTGCCGAAGACTCTGCCGCCCCGCAGAGGCGTGGATCATCACATCGAGCTGGAGCTAGGAGTGAAGCCTCCAGTAAGACCACCCTACCGCATGCCCCCTCCTGAGTTGGCTGAGCTTAGAAAGCAGTTAGGCGAACTGCTAAGCGGTGGTCTCATCCGCAGCTCTAAAGCACCATTCGGAGCTCCCGTTCTCTTCCAGAAGAAACAAGATGGGAGCCTCCGACTATGCGTCGATTACCTAGCCCTCAATAAAGTGACGGTTAAGAACAAGTATCCCATCCCGCTCATCGCGGACTTGTTCGACCAGTTGGGCAATGCCAAGTATTTCTCAAAACTCGACCTTTGGTCGGGGTATTAGCAGGTATGCATTGCTGAAGGCAACGAAGCGAAGACTACCTGTGTGACCAGGTATGGAGCATTTGAGTTCTTGGTGATGCCTTTTGGCTTAACCAATGCTCCGGCCACATTCTGCACCCTCATGAACCAACTATTCAAGGAGTATTTGGATAAGTTCGTGGTTGTCTACTTGGACGATATCGTCGTCTACAATCAAACGCGCGAGGAGCATGTCAAGCACCTTCAGACAATTTTTAAGGTTCTAAGGGATAACACTTTGTTCGTGAAAAGGGATAAATGCTACTTTGCCCAAACGAAGATCTTATTCTTGGGGCATCGAATCGGTGACGACTCCATTCGGATGGACAAATCGAAGGTGCAAGCGGTTGCGGAATGACGAACTCCAAAGAAGGTGCCAGAGTTGAGATCCTTGACTTCGTCAACTACTATCGACGCTTCATAGCGGGATATTCGAAGCGTGCAACTCCACTGACGGAGTTGCTGAAGAAGGAGCAGCCTTGGAGGTGGTCTGATAAATGTGAGATTGCATTCCAAGATCTGAAAGCTGCTGTATTGGAAGAACCGGTGCTTAAATTGTCGAACTATGGGGAGCTCTTCAAAGTTTATACAGATGCTTCTGACTTCGCTATTGGGGGAGTACTCATGCAGGAGGGTCATCTGGTGGCTTACGAGAGCCGCAAACTCAACGAGACCGAGCGACGGTATCCAGTGCACGAGAAAGAGATGACAATGGTGATCCACTGTCTACGAGTTTGGCGACACAACCTTCTTGGATCGCGATTTGTACTAAGGACAGACAACATCACTTTAAGCTATTTCCAAACATAGAAGAAACTCTCCCTAAAGCAAGCACGATGGTAGAACTTTCTGGATGAGTTTGATATGGCAATGGAGTACAAGTCCGGAAAGGCGAATGTCGTGGTTGATGCATTGAGTCGGAAAGTGGAGCGTGTGAATGTCGTACAATTGGAGAGAAGAGGCCAAGCAAGTCAGTTGCACTCCAACTTTCTTTCCAGGATCAGGGATGGACTGTACAATGATCCCTAGGCAGAAGCCCTGATACAACTCATTGAAGAAGGCAAGGCACGATGGTTTTGGGTCCAGAAGGGACTCATTTACACCAAAGGGAATAGGGTTTATGTTCCTCGAGTAGACAATTTGAGACGTGAACTCTTAAGAGAGTGTTATGATTTCCTTTGGGCTGGACACCCAGGTATTCACAGAACCTTGGCTCTCGTGGAGAGGGCCTTCTATTGGCCGAAGATGAGGACTGATATGGAGGAATATGTTTGAATGTGCCTCACTTGCCAGTAAGACAAGGTGGAGCAACGGAAGCCGGTGGGACTTTTGGAGCCGTTGCCTGTACCAGAAAGGTCGTGAGAGAGCATTTCCTTGGACTTCATATCAAGCTTGCCCGTAGTAGGGAGACTCGGATCGATACTCATGGTGGTCGATTGATTTTCAAAGTATGCAACTTTCATTGCTGCTCTCCTACATTGTTCAGCAGAGGAGGCGGCCAAGTTGATGATGAAGGATGTGGTGAAGTATTGGGGAGTCCCGCACAATATCATTAGTGATCGAGACGCTCGGTTCCTAGGACGATTATTGGACCGAGCTGTTCAAATTGTTGGGGTCCAAATTATACTTCTCCACAAGCCTCCACCCCCAGACGGATGGCCAAACCAAAAGGATAAACTCGGTCCTAGAGCAATATCTTCGGCACTACGTGAGTGCCAACCAACGAGATTGGGTGAAGTTGTTGGACATTGCCTAATTCTCCTACAACTTGCAACGGAGCTCTACATCCAACAAGAGCCCCTTCGAGATCATTACAGGACAACAACCGTTAACTCCTCACACCATCGCAATCAAGTATACTGGGAGTAGTCCGTCAGCCTACCACTTCGCAAAGGAGTGGCACTGAAATGCAAATATTGCACGAGCTTACTTGAAGAAGGCAACAAAAAGGATGAAGAAGTGGGCAGACTTGGGAAGGCGACCGCAAGAGTTCAAGGTCGGCGATTTGGTGTTGGTAAAGCTCCAACCAATATCACTCTAATTCTTTAGGAACAAAGTACACAGGATTGGTGCGCAAGTATGAAGGGCCCTTCCCAATTATCAACAGGGTGGGCAACGTCTCCTACAAGTTGTAGCTGCCGGCGTGGTTCAAAATTCACAATGTTCTTCACTCCAGCAACCTAAAAGTCTACCACTCGGATCCGCAAGATGCTTCCCGAAGTGTTCCAACACGGCTACCACCCACCAGAGTCTCCTACGAGAAGCGAGTTGAAACCATTTTAGCGGATTGCAAGATAAAGCTACCCACTGGAGTTGAGCAGACCGAGTACTTGGTGAAGTGGCGAAAGCATCCTCGAACCGAAGCTAGTTGGAAGCCGACACCCTACGACATGAAAAACAATTATCAACAACTACCAACAAGCGTCGACGAGGGCGTCAGCAGTTTAAGTGGGGGAGAATGTCACGAACGGTCGTCGCGCACCTGCAACAACTCCGTTGAACGAACCGTTCGTCGCTCTCGTCTACATATACAGTTGCTTGACAGCATGTTTTGGCTTGGTTTTATGTTCGTTTTCTCGTAAAAATGTAAGTTCGAACAAGTTGCAGCGCTATAGTACGATCGCTCACCGAATCAAGCAAAACAGCCCAAAATGGCTCCGTTTTCGCGTGCCACGGGCTGTTTTCTGCAGCCCGCTGCTACAGCCAAAACGTCAGCCATCTCAGCCCCTTATAACCACCCGGGTGGCACCATGGGGGATGGGGCTTCGGTATTGTGTCGGGCGTTGAACAACCTTTCGCAAGTTCGCACGTTACCTTGACGGGAACTTGTTGTTGCGCCCGGCACCCGGTGAGCAGTTGTTTGTGGACTTGTAGCTGTTTGTTTAACCTTCTAAATTCCTTGTTTTCCTCCTCTCCCTCTTTTCTCTTGTGCACGCAAGGTGCTCGCTGAATTGCTTCTAAAGCTTCCCCTTTTTGTGAGACGTCGGGACTTGTCCGTCGCTCGTTCTTCGAACAAATAAACTTTCTCTTTTATAGGTCCTTCGGGACCTGCGAGAGGTTGCAAGTGGGCTGATCTTTGCGGATGCATATCGTAAGGGCGAAGCGCGACTTAGGCAACGCAAGCTAAGTTCGCGTCTTTGCCGCAAGGGTGCCTTGTGACTTAGACAACACAAGTTAAGTTCGCGCCTTTGCCGCAAGGGTGCCTTGCGACTTAGACAACACAAGCTAAGTTCGCGCCTTTGCTGCAAGGGTGCCTTACGACTTAGGCAATTCCAGCTAAGTCTGTGACAAGTTGGGAGCCCGAAGACACCCTACGACATGAAGAAGCATTCATCAACAACTAACAACAAGTGTCGACGAGGGCGTTGACAGTTTAAGTGGGCAAGAATGTCACGAACGGTCATCGCGCACTTGCAACAACTTTGTTCAATGAATTGTTCATCGTTTTGCATGCTTGTACAAAGACATGGTAGCCTATTTTGCCTTGGTTTTGTGTGTTTTTGCTTGTAAAAATGCATGTTCGAACACATTGCAATGTTGTAGTGCGATTGCTCGTCGTGTCGGGCCGAAATACCCCAAAATATTTTCGTTTTCGTGTGCCACGGCTTGTTTTCTGCAAGCCGCAGCAGCACCCCAAAACGTCAACCATCTCAGCACCCAAGAACACCCCGGGTGGCATAGGGTTGGATGGGGCTTCGATATATTGTTGTGCGTTGAAAAAACTTCATAAGTTTGCACGTTAACTTGACGGGAACTTGCCTTCACGCCCGGCACCTGGCACTCGGTGAGCAGTTGTTTATGGACTTGCAACTGTTCGTTCTACCTTCTAAAGTCTTTGTTTTCTCCTTCATATTTTTTCTCTCTTGCACTCAAGATGCTTGCTGAATTGCTTGTAAAGCTTCCCTCTTCGCGAGACGTTGGGACTTGTCCGTCGCTCGTTTTCAATCTAATCAACTTTATGTTTTATAGGTCCTTCGGGACCTGTACGAGGTTGCAACTAGGCTGAACCTTTGTGGACGCATATGTTGCAAGGGCTCCTCATGACTTAGGTGATCCCAGCTAAGTTCGAGAAGTTGGCGCAAGGGTACGTCACGTCGCGACTTAGGCAACTCAAGCTAAGTTCGCGACTTGGCCACAAGGGTGCCTCACGGCTTAGGTAATTCCAGCTAAGTCCGTGACAAGGCACCTATTAGAAACACTGAGTGAATGTCTATAGCTGAATTACAGCAAAGGAAAACAAGGAAATCTAATTGCTATCAATATAGTTGCTCAACTAGTTCCAAAGGTTTCATGTGATGGTAGTTTAGATCGAATTGGTAAACTTTATGTCAGAACTTATGTGGCAGTCTCATAATTGAAGTCATTCACCTTAACCTTTACTATAGAAAGGAAGAGGACTCATTGAAAATATTTAAGAATATGACAGAACAATGTACATTATTGGAACTTTCTAAAACCCTGTAACATTGTTGATTATGTACTCTAGAGATGCTATAACTTGGCACATATCACAGGCATGCCATCTTCCTTCATGGCTGTTGCCTTGTCTACTTTGTTTTTGGAAGTCTCATTGTTTATCGATCTTCTTTCCTCTAAACAGTATGTCAGTTTTAGCTAATCACTCAAAGTTCACCAAGTATTCTGACTTGATTTAATTAAGAAATGATCGTGAAGCATTTTAGTCAACATAATAATCTGTCATATAACTCTTATTTACTATGCTTTAGAAAAATTACTTTACATTCTAGTTGTTTATGTCACAAATCATAAAACTTGCATTTTATTATTGAAGCTTCACTTGTACCTCAAATGATTTTTGAAAGCAATACAGCTAAATTGGCTGGTTAGCCTCTCAAATCATATCCAATCTAATTGAGGAATATGTCATACAATTTTGGTGGAAACTGATCTGTTTTGGTCTAGATTGCATTGAATGTCAAATTAGGTTTCTTTTCCTGTCAGTTTCTGCCCAAACCCACTTAAGCTACTTTTGGAAGGTTCTCTTATTAGTTTTATTCATAATAGGCTACTTTTCACTCCTCAAAGCCTAGGAACTAAGGGTGGCTTGGTTTTGACTTGTTTTTGTGTACCTGAGAATTGACTTATTTAAGTTTACCATTTATTCAAATTATGTAGATCATATCAAATACTTACGGTCATTACACTAGAGATTGCTAACTATTTTCAGTCATCAAATTTGTCAGATGTTTAAAGAGAAATGTGATGTTCAAGATTGTAAAAGCTCCTTATGTAACTAGCTTAGTTGAAAAGAGTTTTTCATTTTTCAAATTGATAGTTGACAGTTCGAGATGATGCATGCTTGACTTTGTTTCGCATTATATGATTCTGAGCTAAATAAAGTGCCTTAAAGGGCATGAATTTCTATAAAAGCTTATCAGATATCAAGGATTGCTCATGCATGTGATGCTATGTTTGGTTGGTGTGCTACTGACACTAATTGTCTGACTAATGCTTGATTTACTTACATATAAATTGTGGCATTTCCATAGGTGCATGATTGGCACAAGCATAACATTGTGCATGTCTGTGCCTTATACCATATTGTCATAGACTTAGCTAGTTTTGCCTAAGTCGTGCGGCACCCTTGTGTGTCCGTCCGCAAAGATTAGTCTCCCCGAAGCCTCCCATGTCCCTTAGGACCCACAAAAGAAAGAACGGGTTAGAGAAAACGCCTCATTCGGGATCCACAAGCAAACATTTATGAAAACACTTCATAGACAATGCAAATTACAAACAGACTTTACAAGCTCTGAACAGTTACACAACAAAGGGTAAAATCGTCCATTACAGACCGAACTAAAATGGGACTATTAAGCCTTCGGTTATCCCTCTACATGCTAGTCAAAGTATGAACATACCAAAAGACACGGACATACATAAGCATTACATCAAACATCTTGTTTAGAAGTTTGTCCGTCACATTCTCCCCCACTTATTCCTTCGACGTCCTCGTTGAAGCCTTTGTTGACACTGCAACTCCTCGTCTTTGCTGAGTCTTCAATCTTCTGCTCCAGCTACAATGCGCCTCTTGGCTCCCAGCTGCTCTCCGCTGCTGTTTTTGAGTAGTCGAACCTTTGATCCGCCATGCTGCTTCAACTCACCAATGACTCTGACTCTGGTGTGGGGTTGGCTGAGTTGTGTTGATCCTTGTTGATTCCTGCGGATCCTCCAAATGAAGGAAAAGACCATCCTTACTACGCCAGTCTCTCAAACGCCTCATGCTGCTTGAACTGGATGGATGCTTGTTGGAGCTTTTAACGAGCATCGTCTCGCAAACTTCTGAAGTTTTGTGTCCTTCCTCTACAAAATTTGCCCATTGACTCTTCTTTCACTTAGTTGTCACTTCCAAGTAGGTTCGCATCACTTTCGCTTTCGATTGACATTTCGTTGGGAAATAAAGCGGACAATCTACTCTCAGTAGCACTGATCATCGTTGGTGAGGATTTGACAACTATTGTCTTTCATTATCTTCGAAGAGTCTTTGAACTTGTGCAGAGCTCCTCTGCTGGATAGATAAGAGAATTGAGGTACTCGGTTTCGCCCATTCTCTTAAGGATTGAGAAGACAAAGGTTACTTGACTTCGCCCGCCTCCTCGAGGTTGTACTCCATGCATCGAGCTGGTTACTGGCTTTCGCCTGCTCTTTACTCACACTTCTGAAGCACTTGAAGTGTTTGCACTCCTTGCGTTGAGTTAGCTACTGTGATTCACCTTCTCAATGCCATCGGACTTCTGGAATGCAAGAAGTTTTCACCCCAACTTGGAGTAATTCTCTAATAGATTTGGTCGTCTCTGGGATTGTACCATCTTCTCCATCAACCTTGCCGCCTACTCCATTGAGTAGCAAAAGTACAGCACCGCGTACTGTTTGTTTCGTTCCTTGGTCATACACTCTTGCCTGACCCGAAGTCCTTCACTTTTGGCTATCTTGATGAGAAGCTCGTTGACACCGGTCTTACGAAGTTCCTTTGCCTCTGCCCTTCAGCCTAGTCTCGGTACTAGGAGTTTGCCTCTGCATGCTCCACCTCCTCGGCCCCTTTCACTACCAAGCGCTCTCCCTCCATGAGAGCAAGGGATCAATGACTTTCACGGAAGTCTCGCCTCTGCGTTACCATGACGCTGCCATGCCCATGGCACTACTATCCGTCGCCTCGCATCTGCATCCCTTTTCTTCACAATCAGTAGATATGCCTCTGTGGCACTCCTCCGAGTCCACCTCCATTTTAACTGATGCTTGATTTTGGGTAGCTAAGTCCCTCTGGACTCGTCGTCGCTTCCTCGCCCCTTTCGACCCCCTGCTTCAACACCTCTGTGTTCTCCAAGCAGCTCCTTTTGGTCGATGGAAAGACAGACTGCAACTCCCATGCATGGCCTCTGCCATCGCATTATAGGGTTTGCACCGATTCTGTTCTCCTTAGCTTCCTTGGTAGCAACGTTCGCTTACTCGACCTTGTCCTCTGACATGCCGGGCTCCCTTAAGCGAATATGAGCTCTGGAGCAGTCCAACACTCCAGCTGCTTCGATCATACCTCTGTATGATCAAGTCCCTCCCATGGGACTCACTGGTACTTGCATTCGAACTTTTCCCTTGGTGGAACCCAGCCCACATATGCTGATGACCAAGGTTTTCCTTCGATGCAAAATTCAATGCACGTACGGAAGACTCGCCTCTGCGGTACCATGGGCTTCACTCCTTGAATCCATACCCCTTCTTACCGTCGTGTTGTTCACCGAAGTGGAGCTTTCAGTAGCTCCCGATCATACCTCCATATGATCTAGTCCCTCACGGGAATATATCGTGTGTATCGCATTTGCCACGAACTGTTCCACCACGATCTGCTGCACCATGTCGCCTCCTGGTGACATCTCTATTGCATTCTGATCCTTGTGGGATGAACTCGAATTGTGATCCCTCCATGTGTGGCCCATATGCTGATGACCAAGGTTTTCATTCGATGCAAAATTCAATGCACGTACGGAAGACTCGCCTTTACGGTACCATGGGCTTCACTCCTTGAATCCATACCCCTTCTTGCCGTCGTGTTGTTCACCGAAGTGGAGCTTTCAGTAGCTCCCGATCATACCTCCATATGATCTAGTCCCTCACGGGAATAGATCGTGTGTATCGCATTTGCCACGAACTGTTCCACCACGATCTGCTGCACCATGTCGCCTCCTGGTGACATCTCTATTGCATTCTGATCCTTGTGGGATGAACTCGAATTGTGATCCCTCCATGTGTGGCCTCTGCCAATACATTGCAGGGTCTCTTCCACCTTCGATTTTTTTCGCTCCTTTGGCAATCGACCTTCATCCACCCACTCTTAGGTCACACCTAGATGAAGCCCCGCTCTAGGACAGTCCATCGCCTAGTAGCTCCCGAAGTTCACCGACTTCGCTGTAATTAATGCACCATTGTCTGGATCCTGGGCCTCTGCCCCTACCAGCACAATCTCCGCTGCGCACCGCTTCCTTCATAGTAACTTGAATGGCAACACTGTGGCATATTCTTCAAGAGTACCCGCCTCTGAGTCCTCTTGCCCCGTGCTAAGGCCTTCTGAACCCAACTTCGCCTCCGCAAATTGAGTCGCCTTAGTTCCTCCATCAAATGCTCCTCCGAGATAAGGTGCATGTGCCTAGAAGCTCCCTTTGTCTTTGGCACTATGTAAGATGAGTCCGCTCCATCAGAATGAATGACCCATGGAACAACATGATCCTGCTCTTGCCTTTGCAAGAGTTCATGTCCTTGACCTCTGTCCAAGGAAAGCACTATGCCTCCGCTCCATGTTCCATCTTCTATGTTGGCTCCCTTCATGCGGCTTGGGTACATCGTCAAGTTACACCCAAGTTGCTCCGCTCCTCGTTTTTGCATAGAGTTGATGGTGGCCCTCGTGCCCACCATTCCACGGGTCAGCCCTCCCTTGAGTCTGATCTCCATATCGACTCCAAGTGTGCCTTTATTTGTGTTGCTTTGGGTCGCTCCCCCACTTGATCTCGCAATGCATCCACCAATACATTCTCTCGAATGAGATCATGCGACGACTCCTCGCCGCTTGCTCAGTCCATTGAGCTTCGTGGGGTTGTTGTTTGTTGAGGTACTCCTCAACATGTGAGGTCCGTCCCATATGATTCTCCCTCTGGAGAGCCGAGACTTATCCCCTCTTGGATAACTGTCCCATTGGAGCAACATCTTTCTTTGTTTCGGAGACCATCCCCTTGGACTACTCCGATCTGCTGAATAAACTGTGCATTGTTCTGCCTTCTGCAAACACCCTTGCTAGATTGCGACTCCACGTCAATATAGCCCCCGCTGCACCACTCAAGGCCTAGCAACATGCTGAACTCGTTGCACACTTCAGCCTCCTACGGACGTATCCTTCACATGCTGAAGAGAAAGTTTCAATGCTCCATGGCGCCGAGTTTTGATCACCTTGGGATGGTTGCGAACATTCCATCGTCCACATACAAGCCCATGCATGAGTACCGAATTCATTGAGTTAGCAATTCCCCTCACCTCTGTGAGCTTTGCACAACTCTTTCGGTCGCTGAGCAACTCATTCCACCTTGGATGGTCTCATCCTTTACCAAGCGCCTCGCTTGTCTTGAGCACCATCAGGTATAGTTGTCAACGATGAGCCGTAGCTCAAACTCAGCCATCCCAACCTTTGTGCGCTCCGTATTCTTCCAGCCTTACCTGTTCTCGTGGTGCCTCTTGCGCAAAGGGTTGGCCATTCCTTTGAATGTCAATCTCAGATGCCCGCTCCTCCGAGCGACTCCTTTTCCCTACATCTCCATGCCCGTTTTCCCCCGAATGGTCACGCGTGTGCTGACTGCCCTCAACGCAGCCCCGCTAGGTCCCCCACATTTGCATGCTAAGTGTTTCTATGAGTGCTTGTCCCGCTCTGATACCATCTGTCACGGACTTAGCTGGTTTTGCCTAAGTCGTGCGGTACCTTTGCGTGTCCGTCCGCAAAGGTTAGCCTCCCCGAAGCCTCCCATGTCCCTTAGGACCCACAAAAGAGAGAACGGGTTAGAGAAAACGCCTCATTCGGGATCCACAAGCAAACATTTCTGAAAACACTTCATAGACAATGCAAATTACAAACAGACTTTACAAGCTCTGAACAGTTGTACAATAAAGGGTAAAATGATCCATTACAGACCGAACTAAAATGGGACTATTAAGCCTTCGGCTATCCCTCTACATGCTAGGCAAAGTATGAACATACCAAAAGACACGGACATACATAAGCATTATATCAAACATCTTGTTTAGAAGTTTGTCCGTAATAATATGGACTTGAGACTAGAACATGTTCCTCATTCATCATGGCGATCCTAATTTTATATGTAGAATGGAAACTTTTGATAATGCATTTTCCATATGATTTTTGTCGATTTGATGCCTTGAAACTAACTTCATCCTATAAATAATTATACTTCAAAACTAGATCCTAGCAAACTCAACATGCTAAGAATGATCTCCAGTTATTTCTTTTTTTACCTTCATTTGCTTTTCTGGACTTTTGGCCTAAACTTCAAAACTTGGTCTCCATTGGTTAAAATAAAGACTCCTTAATGTTGAAATATATCTAAAATGAAAACTAACTTTTAAAACCATGCTTTGAGATATGAATTATGAAACAGGTACTCAAGCTTTTTTGATAAAAGAATCTTCTGGTTTGTTTTATTGAGAAAATTCCTAATTTATTTATATTTTTAGAGTTTACATTTGACTAACTCCTGCTCTGACTTTCATGTTCATATTAGAAGTCTTTTCAATATTTTCCTTTATCATATTAGCTTGATGTGCCAACAGAAATCTGTTTGCAATATCTGGATACATTTCAAAAGAAAGGAGTTTGAAAGAAGTGAAGAAGAGAGAAGAATTGGAGGGATATGAATAAGAATGTAAGAGGAGAGTCTTTGATGTTTGATGAAAATTCACGTCTTAATATGTTAACTGATCATGGGTCTTATAAGTGAAGTGGTCTATGCATAATTGATTCCTTCTACAAGCTCTGCAATCTATTCTTTAAATCAATACTGAAATCTTTGTAACTTTCCAAAATAACTCCTGCAATATATTGATTGAATGAGTTTGTGGATATGGAAGACTAATGTGTTAATATACAGTCTGTGGCTGCATGATTTCCTTTCATATGATGTATTCAGCATTGTTATTCTATCTGGTCTATAAACCATATATTACACCGTAAGTACCAGGCAGCATATATGTGATTTTAAATATGAATGCCTTACGGAACTGGTAGACCCAGCGGTACACTGACTTGTTTAGCCCGGTATCATCCAAAAAAAGAAAAGCTTGCCAACTTATATGATCAGATACTGGTCCTTAATCTTGACTGATAAGGATTGGTATGTACTGATCTGACCAATAAATGACAATTTTGATGTTGGTATACTGCATATTCTTGGTTGGATTGGTAAAGACTGGTACATATGGGTCTGAACAATATTTCAAACTGTAATTTTGAAATAGTGCATAGATCTAGTATGAATCTCTTAGATCGTTACTTATTATTTATCATTCAAGTTGATTAATTTTGCTTATTATTACTTTTATTTGAACTTTATTGTATTCTTTTATTTGGTACTAGATGTTGCTCTTTTAGTAACATTTACAATGTTTAAATGTGAATCACATTTGCACTATGCAGGGACTTGGCTCTCCTGCTTACAACAGTCACCTTTTTGAGTATTCTTTAACTTCCTAGTGTTGTAAAATTCAATCTCAATGATGCAGGTTTGACAACAAAAGGTTTTGCAGAGATTGTAGACGAAATGTCATCCGTGAATTCAAAGAGTTGAAGGAATTCAAGCGCATGCGGAAGGAACCTCGCTGCACTAGGTGGTTTTGTGTTGCGGATTTAGCATTCCAGTATGAGGTTTGTTTTGCCAGAATCATCAGTGATAATCTATGTTGTCTTTATCTTGCCTTTTCAAAGTGTCATGTTAGATACATGGTTGTTACATAGACCAATATAAAAACCATGGTTATATGTTTCATCCAGACCGGTACATGCTGGTTTGATGGCCTGTCAGGCCGGTGACACAGACCGCAGCATGCGTCTTCCGACACCATATATACTTGAATAAAGTTCCACGGTACATGTTGGCATGCCATATGTCGGTATCAGTGTGTACCGGACTACTGGTCCGGCCTGTTACCAGCATGGCTTTGGTACCTGAAATGTTAATCCATGATAAAAACTTTGGAGTATTCTTTGTTACTTAAGGCACCAAATGAATTTGACATTTTTTGCACGTTCAGGTGTCAGAGGATACTGTTCAAGCTGATTGGAACCAGTCTTTTACTGATATGGTTGGAACTTATCACCATTTTGAATGGGCAATTGGGACTGGAGAAGGACAAACTGACATTTTAGATTTCAAAGACGTCGGCATGAATGGAAAAGTTGAAGAAACTGGACTTAATCTGGGTGGTTTGGGTGCATGCTTTATTACATTGAGAGCTTGGAAGCTCGATGGGCGTTGCATTGAACTCTGTGTAAAGGCTCATGCACTCAAGGGACAACATTGTGTCCATCGTAGACTCATAGTAGGGGATGGTTTTGTGACAATTACTGAGGGGGAAAGTATTAGAAGGTTTTTTGAACATGCTGAGGAAGCTGAGGAAGAAGAGGTATTTGCCACTGGGAAATTAATGTTTATTATTTTTAGAAGAAAAATATTTGTTAGTGATACTATTAATATTTATGAAATTTATTTTTGTTCCTTATGTTCTATATTGCCTGGCTCTTTCGTTATGTGCAATAACAGGATGATGATGCAATGGACAAGGATGAAAATGAACTAGATGATGATAATTCCCGATCGCAGAAGCATGCTAAGAGTCCTGAACTTGCAAGAGAGTTTCTTTTAGATGCTGCAACCGTTATTTTTAAGGAACAGGTATGTCTCAGTTGTCATATCATACAATTCGGTTCTTCTGTTTAGGGGTTCATTTCTCCATTAGTCATATGCTTCTGAAACCTTAATTTTATTACCATCATAAAACTTCTTTGACATGCAGTAGCTTTAATAAGTTGTTTTTCTAGGATCCTGTTATACATTTGAGACTCTGATTGCTATCAAATTTTCTCAAGGTTTTAAATATTGATGACATGGGATTTCCATTGGCACAATACAACTTTGCATGATATGTCAACACAACCCCTGTTCTGGCCTGAATTGGCCAGAAGTGCCTAGCTATAGTAGAAAATAGTTGGTGCTGATGAAGTATGATGAAACACATCTCGGCATGAGATTCTCTTTGATGACAAAACTTGAATTCCTCATAACTTAAGAAAACATTCTTCTAGATATCATCTTTTTCAACCGAGACACATACACACCACTCATTATTCACTCTTCTGCATACATGGATGCAAAAACATGAAGCTCCAAGTAACAATGGTGTTGCAAACTAGGCAATTAACGTGTGATATAATAGAGAAAGTACCACTTCATGTAAACATGGCATGAGTTCCTTATTTGCTTTGCTTAAAATTTTACCAATGTTAGCAACATTTATAGGTGGAATTGGGGTAAGAAAAATAGTGAAGTCAAGGTTTTGAGATATTAGCATAGAACTGTAGTTTAGACTGTTGGTGGATGGCTTTGGTGGAGTTTGGATGGTTATAAGTTGCGAATATGGCAAACAGTTCTTTTGAAAGTTTTTAAACTGTAATTTTTGAGGATTATGGTTAATTGTGGCATTCTCTGCCTATCGACTCCACTGGCACTCGAAACAAAACAAACTTTTGTTTGTAGGAAATCCATGCTTATGGTAAAAGAGATTGTTCTTTGGGGGTCATGATAAAGTAGAATTCTGGGATAATGAGTCATTGAAGCAGGTATAGTTTATGCTTATATTTATTACTTCAATTTTGTGTGGTACATGTGCCTGTCATATTATTGATCTTTGTTTTTTAAAAGCCATCCAGTGGAATGAACATGTTATATAACTTTGTAGCATCGCGAATCCTAGGCTGTATCACACTGAAGGCATTTTATCTCTATTTTTCCTTGTAGCTAGAACTTAAACCTTAGCAAATTATACATGCGTGTTCATGGAATCTATAAGAACAATATAAATCTGACCTGGAATTTTGGGTGTGGATCCTTATTTTAGATTATAGATTGTACTCATTTTGGATTGAATAGCTCATTGTGTCAGATTCTGATTTGGGATCCTAGGAGTCTTTGATCTGAGTCTGACCGGATAAACCCCTTTAAGTATATTCTTAGAAAAAATAAAGAAGGAAAAAAATATGAATATTACATTGTACCAAGTCCCCTAATTTACATGTAACGAAATCCAAGTGTCCCTATGAAACTAACATATTATGTTCTTCCAGGTGGAAAAAGCTTTTAGAGAAGGTACGGCACGGCAAAATGCACACTGTACATTTGTTTGTCTTGCCCTAGAATTGCTGGAAGAGCGTCTTCATGTTGCTTGCAAAGAAATTATTACATTAGAAAAGCAGGTAATCTAATGTTGCTGGGTTATACAGTTTGGATTAAGACCACATTTTTCCACAGTTTGGATTAAGACCACATTTTTCCAACGACAATGGCAGGAACGCCATGTGAAGTGGCAATGTTATCTTACATTTTAACTTTCATCTAGTAAATATTTCAGACTAAGCTTCTTGAGGAAGAGGAAAAAGAGAAACGCAAAGAAGAAGAACGCAAGGAGAGGAGGAGGACAAAAGAACGGGAAAAGAAGCTTAGAAGAAAGGAGAGGCTAAAAGTAAAAGGGAGGGAAAGGAAGCTTATTGAATCAAAGTCACTTCATGCTGCTTTGCCTGAATCTAAAAATAAATCATCCCCAAGTACTTATGAGGAGTCAATTATCATTCCTGATTCTGCAGATTTTGTTGGTGTAACAGGAGATATTTCTCTGCTCGAGTTTCCTGTTTTTCCTGATGTTACAGATGAACAGTCATCAGGTGGAAGTATCAATATGAAGACTGATGATAGTCTACAACAGCAATCTGATGTTGATGGAAAATTCTATACAAAGAGTGGATTGTCTTTTACCTCTGAATGTACAAAATCATTGAGGCGGAAATTGAGATCTAGGAAAGAGAACTTTTTAGAGCAGTCATCCAACTGTTATGATAGACATCGATTTTATATTAGCAATGAGAACAGAGATCAGCAAGATGAAACTGATATCAGTACGTCTTGTTCCAGGGGCATAAATGGCTTGCACTGGCCATCAAGAGAAAGGTTTGTAATGAACAATCATAGGAAATGTGCTCTGAAATTCAATGAGAAATCTCACTGTGCACATGCCAGAGTTCAAGGTAGATTCGACTTTCAGTGTTGTAGCTGTAGCTGTAATAAAAGGGATGATTACAATGAAAAGGATGGGTATCACATTTCTACGATTAGATCAGGTAGGGAGAGGAAGACTGCCAGTAGAATTGAACGCGAACTGGATATGCCAAGGTCTTCCAGTCGCAATGTTAGATACAATAATGGTTGTTACTTTTCAGATAATTTTGTCGTTCCAAAAGGAAAGCATGTTGGTGATACTCCAGGCAAAGAGATTCTCCATACAAAGCAGGTTTGGGAGCCACTGGATACACACAAAAAGATCTCTAAAAGCAACTCCGATTCTAAAATCACCTTCAGATGCATTAGTAAGGTTGAATCCTCCAAAGAGATTTGTTTTGACAAAGGTGAAAATGGGTGTCAGCAATCTAATCAATTTGAATCAGTTGGTAATATGTGCTCATCTGAGCACTCTACCAGTTCAGGCAAAGTTGATACTTTAATTGGTTGTCAGGTTCTCAAGGATCATGATATTCCAGACGGATATTGTCTGGATACCAATATTGCTTGTCAGAATGAATTTGGCCTAGTAAAAAAGACAGAGTATTGTTCAAACAAGGGTATAGAAGAGAATCTCAGCCCCATTAAGATCAATTGTTCTCATACAGTTAGGAGCTCTTCTAGTTCAGATAACTGCTTTTCATGTATTAGTGAGGGGGATAGCAGCACCAGCTCTTCAAGTCTTCAAAATGCAGAATCATCATTATCTTCAGATTCAGAAGATGCTTGCCAACAATCTTGTGCAAGAGATGCATGTAATAATGATTCCTTCCATGAATATCTAGATCAATTTCCAGATAAAAAGATTATGACTAATAGAGGTGGATCTTTTGCAAACAGTACTTCTGAATTTCTAGCTGAGAACTTTGTAGAATGTGATTTGTCAGGAGGGAGATCAAAGAATGTTCAGGATTCTAATAATGGACAATTTGGATTTGTTGTGTCGCCTCCACCAAATTGCATGCTACCAATGCGAAATAATAGCATACATGTGCCAGTTATTTCCTCACCAATGGTGGGCTACCATACTCAACATATAAGTTCTTGGGCAGCTTCTCCTTGCAATGGGTTCATTCCATTTCCCCAGGCCAACCATTATCTGCTCCCAACTCTTGGCTGTGGTCTGCCGGCAAACAGATTATCAGATCTCAGCATGCATTACAACATTGTACAACCTTTAAACGTTCCTGTTTTTGATGCAAGGAAAGAATTCATGTATCAGACAGGTAACAGAATGAATGTTCGAAACTCAGAAGATCAGAACAAGCATCCCAGTTTTTGTGGGTTTCATCAATTAAACACTTCTGTTCAACCAATAGGAAGTCAGCGATTTCTTGAAAGGTCATTTTCAGATAGACAGCTACCATCGAAACAATCTGCAGAGCAAAATGGCAGTGCTGAATGTTGTGCTAAATCACACAATGGAAGTTCATCCTTCTCTTTGTTTCACTTCGGTGGTCCCATGGCTGGAACTAATGATGAATTCATTGGGAAACTTCCATCTTTGGAAGATGAAACTACTGGAGGTTTCGTTTCCAACTTGACTACAACTCATGCTCAGCCTTGCTCAAAAGAGGAAATAAAAGTTGAAGAATATTGCTTATTTTCTTCTAGAAATAGTACAAGATTTTCATTCTTTTAGTGCAGGTCATCAGGCAGGTATGCCTTCAGACTTTTCCTGCTCCAGTTGTGAAAGTGTGAGCAATTGGAATCATTATAATAATCTTTGCGAAAAATTTTAGCATATCTTCATTTGTTGGTGTTTACAATTTGTGCTTGATTCAGATTGTAAAAATGAGAACCGTGAGTGATATAGTGGGGTATTTCCTTTTCCCTCCAAACCTCTACTGAATGAGATAAATTTTCCATCATGGATGAATATTTGATTACTAGTATTACATTCTTAGCACCGAGAGCTTGTTCCTTTCACAAGACTTGTTCTTGGTGAGCCAACATTGTTTTGTAGGAGCTCATGGTCATCTTAGCACTGTCATCACTGAGTGGTTCTACCTAAAGATGCATTTGTATTAGCTATCAACAAGCTATGAAGATCTTTTCTAAATCTGGAAGATGCAAAATAAATAGTTAGCTTGTCCTTGATTGTTTATTTGACTTGTCTTCTTTTGGCTTAGATATGCGCCTTAGTTGATTTCCAGTATTGATTTAGATATCCATACAAGCATTTCAAAGGAAAATATTCTGTTCACACAGAGTCATGCTTTATGCAGATAAAATTTTCACTACTCAGTTTGCCCGACCACTAGTTCCAGATCACTCAAGTGGATCTTTTCCTGTTTGTCAGTTGACTTGTATCAGCTACCACTTGAGTTTTATCTTCTACTTGGATGTATGATACTGTCTTTCGAGATTTTTCCCAGATCACAGATGCATTTGCTTAAAATAATCTTCCATTTGATCCACTTCAGGTTGTTCATTTAAGATGATATATGTGAACATCCAAAACCGTACTTCTGATGCCTTTTTGCTTTATTGTGGATCTCTCAACCATGTTTGTCTGGAACTAAATTTTCCATTAGCCTTTTCCTGGCATGTTTCTATTTGAGTATCTTCACAGGTTGGTAAAGTGTAGGTGTCTTGCTGTGATGTTGATCATGAACTGAATCAGTCGGGTCTAGCTTCTCACCTGATTGTAGATCGTTTCTTGACTGATCATTGCATGATATTGTCATTTTGTACCCTGTTGAAGTTTAGACTTTGTGATTAATCTGAAGTCCCAAACAAACAGGTCACTGCCAAGAACAGATAATTGAAAGTTACCCGGTGGAATTTATATATATATATATATATATATATATATATATATATATATATATATATACTTATCCTGGCCGTATCTACAAATTCCACCGGGTAACTTTCAATTATCTGTTCTTGGCAGTGACCTGTTTGTTTGGGACTTCAGATTGTAGGATTCAAAAGTGTTGAACGCTTGTTGTCGAGCTTGATCTGTTTGGCTTGTTTCGTGAGCACAACTTGGTATTTGACAAAGTGAACTAGACCTGTTATTTATTTATTTTTTTGTAAATCTATAACATGGAAACAATTTACCCATCAACTATCCCATGCTATTGATAAAAAAAGAAGAGCAGCATAAGATTAGTGGCACATGAAAGTGGGACTGCTACAGATAGTATTTCTTGCAGAGTTCTTGCGCAATATGTGATTTAATTACAGCCTGTTCACATTTGAACTTTTTATCAATTTTTTTGAACTCGACTACATTTTATTGTCTTTTCAAAGTAAACATAGCTCGTGCAGCGAAATTTGACTTACTGATCTGACCCGATGTGTTGGTCAGTTGATGTCACGATACATGTTGCCCGGTATCAATGTGCCAAATGTTGGCACAATGATGCATGTTGATGACATTGAAAAATTCTCAAAAAACCCTTTGAAATTATTTGAAAAAAAAAAAAATAGATTACATATTTTAAGTTGGACCTAATTGTAAATTTAGTATCATATAAAATATTCTAAATTAGGGAGGATGGCACATTTTTTTTAGCTTTAAAAAGCAACCTTGTGACCAGTTTGGGATTGTTTTTTTGGTTGATATTGAATTATCTTAAAAAAATAAATAGTTAGATTTTGAGTTAAAATTTAAGATTCAAATGGAGAGTTATAATAAATGAATTAATCGATGGATATTCTTAATTCTACAATAAAAAAGGACTCCATGGGCAATGGATCAATCCTCATTCATATGTATCTGTATATTAATATGATATGTTTGTTAAACATAATCCCAAGATTGATCCTATGATATAGTATACTGATATTTCGATGTTATTGGTACATCCATGTGGTTATGGTCATTGTGAATTGTACGTGTCCAAGGTGGCTCTCGAAGCAAGTACAACTATGACATGTATTAGTGCGGAGGTTGGAGAATATCAGAACTTTTAGTTTCGCCACTGGCCTATTACTTTATATCATAAGATTGATTTTTATATTATTGCTCGAAGAAAAATGACCAACTATCACCGTACTATTATTGGTTGTAGTAAAATCATTTATAATATGTTGATTCAGAATACGATGAGTTTTGCTCTATGTCTATATTGTATAGGCTCTATTACATCTGCTCAAAATCATCGATTGTATTTCCCTTCCCATTTCGTGTTTGAACCTGATCAATATCTTATCGAGCTCCATGATATGAATCGTAGGTGGCATGTATAAAATATTGCTTCTCAATCCATGCACCACCTTTAAATTGAGTAGATAGGGCCATCTAACTTGCTAAGTGTCGTAATTGTTAGTCGAGACACTATTGTCCACATCACTATCATGTTTATGGACCAAGTGAATTATTGAATGCAATTGAGAAGGTATCGTCACTCGACTCGATTCTTTTTAATGGTGCGATTGATACTACTTTCTTCCCTTTTGCCTGTTGGGTGAATGACTATAACGATTGAGTGTCTCTAATTCCTCAAGTAGTTTAACTTGATATTGTTTGGCTCCTTCCACCACGTTCTAATCAAAGGAGATCTTCCTTTTGTTAGGACCTTTTCGACACTAAGAGGGGGGGAAGTGAATTAGTACTTTCGGAAACTTTCAAAAGTTTAAAAATTTTTTGTTTGATGAAAAATTGTATCGGAAATGTGCTTGACTTAAAATAAATGAACTAAGCAACTAATTCAGAAAGTAATAGCAGAAAATAATAAATAGAAATGCAAACCTAATTTATAGTGGTTCGGTCGTTGCGACCTACGTCCACTCTCAATTCCTTTTTCGTTGAGGCCACCAGCGTACACTAATAGTCTTCTTTTAATAGGCAGAGACCAACTACTTTCTTATAACTCTTTCTTCTTTTCACAGGTTTAAGAGATAACCTTTATAATTCTCACACATCTCTTAGAATGATCACAAAACTTTAAGGAGGAGAACACACATAGCACTTTTTCAAGACTTTTACAACTCAGAATCTCAAGACCTTTTGTTCTCTTTTCGTGCTCTTTCAAGCAGGAAAGAGTGGAGTATTTATAAGCCTCAAATGGTTTTAAAATGGGAGCAAAAAATATTCTCATCATGGGTTTTCGAGATACTAGCGGTACCATCAGGGTGGTACTACCGCTACCAAACTGACAACTAGCAGTACTATTGCCCAGTTTGGGTAGTACCACCACTTGACACAATCTGGGAGACTATATCTAGGTGGTACTACCACTTAGACTAGCTATGGGTAACTGAATAGGCCTTTCACTTAGCCCAGAACAATCTCAACTCAGGTCCAATGAGCCCCTAATTAAGTTAGCTTGGTTACACCCAAAACTAACTCAATTTACGACCTAACTTCGACAATTAAGATTAAATAATTTTGAGATATAAAATCTAAGTTGTCTAGCATATCATTAGTTCATTCGAACTCCCAGCAAATTTTCAGCGAAGTTCCAGCATGTTGTCCAAACCTTCGGCGTATCACCCAATCTATCAACATGTTGACTCCCATAACGTCCGATCTTGGCGCAACGTTCGATTCTTTCGACCCGATGCCTGATTTCTAACTTTGACCTAACATCTGATTCATCTTGCTTTAATTATTTTACCTTTTCTGATCGAAGTTAGTCCTACATCACTTTTCTAAAAAATACAGATTAGATCGTAAACTCATCATTTGATTTCATCATCAAAATCTGGGGTTCAACAATCTCCCCCTTTTTGAATATGACAACCAATTGATGATGGAGTTTAAATTAAACTACCCCTATCTATATGCCATATAATTTAAAATTTAAATAAATGATAGCCTTCTAATCCAAGTTGAAATGATTTTAATCATGATCATATGCAACACATTATATCTCATAAACATTACTTACATCATCATCATATGTTGAATTATTATTACATGCATAATTGATCATATGCATCATAGTGATTTTATGCAACATGTCATTGCTTATTTTATATACATATCATTATGCATCAAGGTATATCATAATATCATCAAGAAGTGCATCATCATAATTTCAAATCATCAAGGTATAACGTGCATAATTACAAATTATCATCACTTTAGGCATAACATGCATGATACCAAAATATTTACATTTTCAAACCATCATCATGCATAATATAAAATCATCAAGTATGATACCAAACTTTTAATCATGATCATCATTATATCATTACTTCTCCCCTTTTGTCATTAACAAAAAGGAGAAAAGTGTAACTAACAAGTTTTTTAAAAATATGCAAGCTAGTAATTTTAACAAGTTTTACGTAACTTTAAAACATGAAAACTAACAAGTTTTAGAGATGTGAAAGTTAGCAATATTTACTTCTAGTTGAAATGTGTAAGCTAGTAATTCTTGCTTCTCTTTTGATATGTGTAAGTTTGCAAGTTTTGCTTCTTGAGATGGGCAAGCTAGTACTTTTGCTTCTCTTGAGATGTGTATGATAATGCATCTCTTTCTCTTTTGAGATTGCAAGCTAGCACTTTTGCTTCTCTTTTGAGATGCTAGTAAGTTAGTACACTTGCTTCTCTTTTGAGATGGACAAGATAACAATATTGCTTCTCTTGAGATGTGCAAGATAGCACTTCTCTTTCTCCTCTTTGTAAAAAAAAATGAAGAAGAGAGGAAGGATTCAATAGTGCAAAAATTTCAATCATTATATGAACGAATGAAAGATCAAGTCATAAATCTGAAATATCATGAATCATTTTGACATGTCTTCTTTTGTAAATAGTGAAACGAGAGAATCATAGGAAATAATCTTGATTAAAAAAGAAGACTTAAGTCAAGAAAACCGAAAGATCATGAGTCATTTCTTGATTCAAAAAGAAAACTTAAGTCAAGAAAACCAAGAAATCAAGATAATAATTCAAAAAATATATAAGAACAATTCTTGCATTTGGAAGATTTAACATGCCTAATTCTCTTCTAATAAAATTAAATTGTTCCTCATTTATTGGTTTTATAAAAATATCTACTAATTGATGTTTTGTATCAATAAAATATAAAGATATATCATGATTATTAATATGATTTCTAATGAAATGATGTCTAATATCAATATGTTTAGTTCTAGAATGTTGAATGAGATTTTTTGTTAAACATATTGTACTAGTATTATCGCATTTTATAGGGATATTTTTTAAGTAAAGTCCATAATCTTCTAAAGTGTTTTTCATCCAAATAACTTATGCACAATATGCATCTACTACTACATATTCAGCTTCGGTTGTAGATAATGTAACAAAATTTTGTTTCTTGGAAAACCAAGAAACAAGTAAATGACCTAAGAGTTTATATGTTCTAGATGTGCTTTTTCTATCTATTCTACATTCAGCAAAATCAGCATTAACATAAGCAATCAATTCAAAGTTTTTAGTTTTTGGATACCATAATCCCAAATTAGGAGTTCCTTTTAGGTATTTAAAAATCCTTTTAATAGCTTTTAAGTGAGATTAATTTGGATTAAATTAAAATCTAGCACATAGTTTAATACTAAACATAATATCATATCTAGTTATTGTGAGGTATAGTAAACTACCTATCATACCCCGATAAGTCTTTTGATCAAAATATTCTCCATCAATATCTATATCTAATTTTATAGAAGTGCTCATTGGTATATTAATATCCTTAGCACTATCCATATTAAATTATTTTAATAGATCTAAAGCATACTTAGTTTGACTAACAAAGGTTTCATCACTAAGTTGCTTAATTTATAATTCTAAGAAAAAAATTAATTCACTTATTAAACTCATTTTGAATTCTTGGCTCATACTATTAGTAAAAGATTCACACAAAAACTCATTTGAAGAATCAAAAATGATATCATCGTACCAAGCTAGGACTTATTTTAATCCATAAAGAGCCTTATATAACTTAAACACATGATTTAGAAAAGTAGCATTCTCAAATCCGAGTGGTTATTCAACATAAACTTCTTCCGAAATAAACCCATTAAGAAAAGCTTAACATCCATTTGAAAGAACATAAATTTATTACAACTAGCATAGGCAAGGAGTATCCTTATAGTTTCTAATCTTATCATAGAAGTAAAGGTTTCTTCATAATCAATACCTTCTTCTTAGTTGAAACCTTTGACCACTAATCTAACCTTGTTTTGAACCACGATACTAAGTCCATTTATTGACAATTACAATATGGTCACTAGGTCTATGAACAAGCTTCCACACATTCTCTTAAATTAATTTAATTCCTCATGCATTGCAAAAACCTATGAATCATCTTTTAGAGCATCATTAATATATTTGGGTTCAATTTGAGATAAAAATGCTACATTATCACAAAAATTTTTAAAAGAAGAACGAGTTTGAATACTTTTTGATGTATTTTCAATGATTAGCTCCTTAGGATGAGCATCTATATACTTCCTCTATAATCAAAGTTCTTTTATTAAAGATACAAAAATCTTTAGAAATAGAGGAATATCCAAGAAAAATACCTTTATTGGATTTTGTATCAAATTTTCCTAAGACATCCTTTTCATTTAAAATAAAGAATTTACAACTAGAAACTTTAAAATATAAAATATTAGGTTTTTTTGTTGTTTCATAATTCATAAGTAATGGTCTTGCGAGAACCCTATTCATGACATAGCATGCCATGTTAACGGCTTCAGCCTAAAAATATTTGGATAAACTATATTCATTAAGCATGGTTCTTGTCATTTCTTATAAACTCCTATTTTTTTCTCTTAATAACTCCATTTTGTTGTGGGTTTCTTGGAGTAGAGAAGTTGTGGTTATATCCATTTAAATCATAAAAATTTTAAAAATCATGGTTTTGAAATTTACCACCATGATCCCTCAAATAGAGGAAATCATAAAACCCTTTTCATTTTGAACCACTTTACAAAATTTTGTAAAACATTTAAAATAATCACTTTTATATGTTAAGAAGTTTGTCCAAGTATATCTAATATAATCATCAACTATCACAAAAGCATTTTACTACCTTCTAGTTGGTCCAAATAAATCCATATAGATTAATTGTAGTGGACTAAAGATACTTACTTGATTTTTAGATTTAAAGCTATTCTTTATTTGTTTACCTAGTTGGCATGCATTACAAACTTTATCTTTGATAAATTTAATTTTAGGCATACCTTTTACAAGTTCTTTAGTTGTAATTTGTGAAATTAGTTTCATACTTGCATGACCTAATCATCTATGCCAAAGTCATGCATCATTATTTAAAACCAAAAGGCAAATTTCATCACAAAACTCATCAAGATCAATAGCATATACATTATTAGTCCTTAAGGCAATCAAAGATCTATTTTTGTGTAGTATTTCTATAATGCAAGTATTAAATTCAAATTTGATGTTATAACCCTTATCACATAATCGACTAATACTTAGTTGTTGAATCTGAAATTTTGGATGATGAAATCGATTGATGAAGTTATAAACTAATATGCGTTTAAGATCAATAACATAGGAAAAAACTTTGATTATGGACTTGAGTCATGGAAGCAAGATCTAATGTTGGGCCGGAGAGTATCATGTCGGATGATTAGTCGACGTCCGGAAGATAGACTTTGTACCATGAGTTTGAGCATCGGGCTAGAAGAATCAAGCATTATGCCAAGATAATAAGATGTTATGGGAAGTCAACATGTCGATTAGGTAATAAGCCGAATGAGAGGACGATATGTCGAAGGATCGAATGAAGTACTAGATGTACCAATGACATACTGGACAACGTAGGCTTCATGATTGTAATTAAGTTTTGGTTGAAGTTTAGAGTCTAATTGAGTCAGTTTTGGGATGTAACCATGTCAACTCAATTAGAGGCCCATTGGGCCTGAGTTGGGACTATTTTGGACCAAATGGAAGGCCCATTCAATGACCCAAGGTTAGGTAGAACCACCTATGGGCTAGAAAAGTCAAGAGCACACTTTTTCAAGCTGTTAGGCAGTGGTATCGCCCAGTGTTAGTGTGTTAGGCGATGGTATCGCCCAATCTCTAACTAGCAAGTGGTGGTGCCGCACAATGCAAGTGGTTGTACCGCCCGTACCCAAAAGACCCAAAAATTTAAAAGTTTGGATCTATTTTTGAAACCATTTAAGACCTATAAATACCCCACTTGGGTAGCAAGAAAGGAGTAATAATTCTTAAGGAAAAAACTGAGAAAACTCTACCAAAATATTGAGTTTCCTCCTCCTTGAGTTTAGAAGCAGATCTAAGGGAGGTGTGTGAGGGTTACCTTATAAAAAAGGGGTGTAAAGGTTTTCTCCTAAGCTTGTCAGAAAGAGAAAGAGTTGTAAGGATAGTCGATATTCGCCCGTTGAAAGAAGATCGGTAGTGGAAGCCGGTGGTGTAATCAAATCAAATAGTTAAGTTAGGAATTAATTTATTATTTCCTTACTTACCATTATAATTTAGGAAATCTTAATCTTATTTCCTTGTTTGCAATTACGAATTAGGAAATGACTATTAAGCATTCCAAATAGAGTGCTATCATATTTGCTAGTATATTAAATATAAATAATTTATATTAAATAAATATAAAAATTAAAATAAATTTCCTTTAAGAGAGGCTCACCTCCTCCTATTTAAGGGGAGGGATTTTTCTCCTTCATTCCTCACTTAGCCGAGCCCAACAGTAGGAGAAACGAGGAGTTACACCCTACTAACAAGAGGTAGGTTTCCCTTTGGTTCATCGACACCTCGTTTGATTCTTCGACGCATCGTTCTCTCCTACAACCTATTGCCTAATCAGCCTATTGACCTCTGCAACTCCGATTTTCTTAGCATAATTTTCGTTCTTCTTGGCCCGATGCCCGATCCTATGGCCCGACCTTTTGTTGATACGTCGATCGATCCTCCAGCTCGACGTCCAATCTTTTGACATGTCCACTTCGGCCCAACATGATTTTTCTTACTTTAATTATCTCTCCTTAATCGAAGATTCCTACATCACTCAAAGCATATATCAAATAAACACTATCAATTGGTTTCATCATCAAAATCCGAGATTCAACAATCTCCTCCTTTTTTATGATGACAACCAATTGATGACAAAGTTAATCTTAACTCCCCCTATCAATATGCCATATTGATAGAATATTGAATTTAAGTTGAATCAAGTCAAAGCAGTATTTCATCAAGAATATTTCATCATTGCATGCATCATTAGTATAAGTTGAAGTATTGCATGCATAATACCAAATCATCATGTATATTTTTAAAATATAAAATCATCATGCATGATTCTAAATAATTATTCATTATCCTATGCATGATGAGCATCATACCTTCTCCCCCTTTGTCATCAACAAAAAGGAGAAGTGCATCTAGCTAGTTTTTGAAATGTGCAAGTTTTACAATCTAGCAAGTTTTTCATCACTTTACAACATGCATAATCACCAAATCATCATTAATTTAAAAGATGTGCATGATTGCAAAATTTTCAAGTTTACACTTTTGCTTCTTAAGATAGGCAAGATAGCACTTGGTGATGTTCAAGATAGTAAGTTCTTTCTTCTCTTTTGAGAAATATAATTTTTGCTTCATTTGCAAAGTGTAAGCTAGTAAAATTTTACATCATTTTACAAAATGCAAGCTAGCAATTTGGCAAGTGTTACTTCTCTTTGAAGTATGAAGGCTAGCAAGTTTTTGAAAAAGAATGCAAGTTAGCAAGCTAGAAAGATAGCAATGCATCATTTAGAATATACAAACTAGTAAATTTTACTCCCCCTTTGTCATTGTCAAATAGAAGGGAAGAATACAAGATTGTAATTCTTTTCCCTTTACTTCAATCTTCAAATCAAGACAAAGATAAAGTATCATTCTTAATTCAATATGTTAGTGCATTATTATAGTTTCAAATTAAAACGTGTACAATTTCAAAACCTTATATTTCATCCTTACTTCATGCATGATACCAAAAATAAATCAATCATCACTATGGGGATACTCAAGTATTCATGATATATCATTTTGAGCATAACATTCATGATGCTAAGACATTAAAATTTTTAAACATTTATCACTTCAACATTTTGACATTAAAATTTTACATCATTTATCACTTCATGCATTAAATCAACATTTTGATCATGATACCAAACATTTATCATTTATTTTCTCCTCCTTTTGTCATAGGCAAAAAGAGAGGAATTGTAAAAAGGTGTAAATATTCAAGTCATCATATGAAAGATATCAATAAAATTTTGGTGATGAAATATACTTCAAGAACACAAGGAATTATACAAAAAAAAATCATATCATGAAAGACAAGATCATATGAATACTAAAAGACATGATTCATTTTGATAAATATTCTCTTTAATAAAATGTAATAAATCATTGGAGAATAAAAAGTGAGGGATCTTGATTCACATAAGAAAAATATCAAGTTTTGATTTTGAGAATTCAAGATCATGATTTCAATAATGTTTTTTTTAATATGTAGCAAGTAAAATCATAGGAGATCAAATAGTAAAAGATCTTCAAAAAAAATTTTAAGTCATGAATTCCGAAAAAAATATTTTATATAGTAAATGGCAAAAAGAGATATAGGAGAAATAGATTTCAATTCATTCATAAGAAATCTTATTATTCATATTGAAAATCTTCTCTTTAGTAAATAGTAAAAGAAACATAGAAGAATAAGGAAGAGATCTTGATTTACATAAAATAGAAAATATCTTAAGAGAAAGTTCATGATTCGATTGGAAAAATCTCATTTAGATTCAAATCATCAAAATCTTTTTCAAAGTCCAAGAGATTCATACTATTGAAAAATCAATAAGATAGGGATTGAGAAATTCTTAAGAAAAATATTTTTCTCCTTTTTTTGTTTGATTTATTTCACACAAGCATGCCCAAGTTTTTTTATACCAAATCAAAGTATGTATCATTGTTTAAGACCGAAAAACAAATATCATCATCAAAATTATCATGACAAAAAATATAACACATTAAACATAAGGCTTCTTTAAACAAGAGATTTGATTTATCATTTTAATTCCAATGATAATATGTTTTCCTTTTTATGTGTTTGATTTTATATAAGTATGCTCAAGTTTTTCATATAAAAGCCTTCCATCTTATTTAAAACCAAAAAGTATATTTCACTACGACAAAGATCAATAAGTCATAAATCATAAAAATCATCATGCATAATTTGAAAATATAAACTCATTAAGCATGATTTCATTGAACCTAAGGCATCTTCAATCAAAATCAAAAAGCAATACGGAAATCATCAAGATACACCTTATTGCTTCTTAAAAACATACATGAGATTAATCTCATTAGGTACACAAACATTAAATTTAAATTTAACATTTTGTTTATTTATGAAAAAAAAAAATAATTGCCATGATCAATTTTTTTTTAATTTTTCAAAAATACTAGAGAAAAAAGGATGATCCCCTTTTATTTATTTATTTAACAATTTACATATAATTTTTCTAAACTAATTTAAAAATAACTCATGAAATGCATCAAGTAATTTCAAAATAAAGCAAAGGAGTTTTAGTTACCTCGTCGTTGAAAGCCGTTTATAAGAAGCAAATCACATGAATAGAAATTTATAAAATTGAAATGTTGTCCTCTATCTCATCGTCTTTTCAATAAATCTATGCTTGTCATGTATGAATTTATTGAATGTGACTTTGAGGATGATTTCGGATTTCACAAATGCTTGATTCATACTTATGACATGAGACACATTTTAAATATGAATCATGTTCAATGCTTTAATCATGTTACATCTCCCTTAATTCATTTTATTCTCCTAGATTTATTTATCAAAGAGGATAATCTTACGAATGAATGAAATGATACAAATGAATCACTTATCGATATATTTTTTTGAAATATATATTTAATGTGATGTTGATAATTTGAGATGCATATTGAAATTCATGACATGAGATAATTGAATCCTTGACTTACTCTTTATGTGGCTTAAAAATAGATGTTTAAAATCTTGCTTGATGAGTTATTGTATAAGATTTTGCCTTTATGTCTTGAACTTTCATGCTTAACTTGATTTGGAATAAAAAGACTAAGGCATGCTTAGATGAAAAAGAATCACTTAAAAAAATGCCTTTCCCATCTGATCGAGATTAATGATTTCATGATATTTTGTGAATCTCGAAATTGATTTTGATGACCTATTTATGAGTTTCAAGTTAACAATTTGACTTGAATGAGTTTTATCTAAATCATAATTGTTACGGTAAGTAACTTTTTAGCCGTGACTTCGGGGTCGACACGGCTGGTTCAGGGCTCCAAATGACTCGGATAAGACGTGACTCCCTTTGAAGTCCCGGGGCGGCGGATGCGGGGGATATCGCTGGGAAACTCCGCCTTGTCGAGCAGGCTTAACAGCGGTCGGGTGCCTGCACACAGGTCGGGTCGGTAGCTCGGCCCGACCCCTCCGTCGGGTGCCTGCACACAGGTCGGGTCGGTAGCTCGGCCCGACCCCTCCGACGATCAAGTCAATGTGGAGTAGTATAGTATTGAGAGATCGATCCCCCCCCCCCCCCTTTTCGGTTGGGAGCTGGGGGGTATTTATACAGGGGGTTTGATGTTACCTGATGGGCCATCCTGCAGGAGGAGGGTCGTACCTCTGATGGCGTCTGTCGTCGTCGCGGGCGTTGCGTGGAGAGCCGAGCTTCGGCAGGGTGAGGGGAGCGTCGGTCAGCCGAGGGGGTCTGGGTACGGTGGGTGTGGGCGCATGTCGTGTCGTCATTAACGTTCGTTCTGGGGCAGTGTGCCGCACAGGGTGTTCGACGTGGGGGGTGTATTAAGTCAAATCCGGGGTGCTATGTCAGGTCAGATTTTTACCCCTATCATATGCCCCATCCGAAAGGAGCTATGCGTTGGTTTTGCATGTGGGGAGTCCGATGCATGGCTTCCTACTTCAGGCGTGCTATTCGTGTGGGTCTGAGAGGCGCGCCGTAGACGGATCGATCGCATGAACGCTTCTTGAGCAGCGCTAGGCCGAGACACGCAACTCTATCGGGAGGCCGAGCAGGGTTGGACTCGGGGCCAATAGAGCCGATGAGGATCGAGAGCCGAGGGCCGAGGAGCACAACGCAGGCGGGGTAACCGCGTAGGTGTGTCTCGGGATGTAATGGAGCCGAGGGCAGAGGAGCACAACGCAGGCGGGGTGACCGCGCAGGTGACTCGGGATGGCGTAAAGCCGAGGGCCGAGGAGCACAACGCAGGCGGGGTGACTGCGCAGGTGTGACTCGGGATGGCGTAAAGCCGAGGGCTGAGGAGCACAACGTAGGCAGGGTGACCGCGCAGGTGTGACTCGGGATGACATAAAGCCGAGGGCCGAGGAGCACAACGCAGGCGGGGTGACCGCGCAGGTGTGACTCGGGATGGCGTAGAGCCGAGGGCCGAGGAGCACAACGCAGGCGGGGTGACCGCGCAGGTGTGACTCGGGATGGCGTAAAGCCGAGGGCCGAGGAGCACAACGCAGGCAGGGTGACCACGCATGTGTGACTCGGGATGACGTAAAGCCGAGGGCCGAGGAGCACAACGCAGGCTGGGTGACTGCGCAGGTGTGACTCGGGATGGCGTAAAGCCGAGGGCCGAGGAGCACAACGCAGGCGGGGTGACCGCGTAAGTGTGACTCGGGATGGCGTAAAGCCAAGGGCCGAGGAGCACAACGCAGGCGGGGTGACCACGCAGGTGTGACTCGGGATGGCGTAAAGCCGAGGGCCGAGGAGCACAACGCAGGCAGGGTGACCGCGCAGGTGTGACTCGGGATGGCGTAAAGCTGAGGGCCGAGGAGCACAACGCAGGTGGGGTGACCGCGCAGGTGTGACTCGGGATGGCGTAAAGCTGAGGGCCGAGGAGCACAACGCAGGCGGGGTGACCGCGCAGGTGTGACTCAGGATGGCGTAAAGCCGAGGGCCGAGGAGCACAACGCAGGCGGGGTGACCGCGCAGGTGTGACTCGGGATGGCGTAAAGTCGAGGGCCGAGGAGCACAACGCAGGCGGGGTGACCGCGCAGGTGTGACTCGGGATGACGTAAAGCCGAGGGCCGAGGGGCCGAGTAACACGACCAAGTGGGCAGGACGCGAGGACGCGGCCTCGGGCACCACACAACCAAGGAACACGGCAGGCGGTTGGGCCACGCCGTGGTGAGTCTCGGTAGAGATTCGGCCGAGGCGCTTGGTGCAGGTAGGTTGTAACCGAGGTGATGGCCCCGGGCGTAACACGACCGAGGCGATACTTGGCTTTTGATCAGTGTTTGGTTGTTTTGACCATTGTGCGAGCGCGGGCAGCCGAGTTGCCTTTTGCCTAGGGAAGATCAAAGGGCCACGCCTTTTGGGCGTCGTCGGTTTTCGAGGTTGATATGATTAGGGGCTCCGTACTTCGCACCGCGCTGTGATTAAGAGTCGTGCCAGCCGAAGTTATGGCGATGCGGCTTTTATGTCTTCGCAGCACATCTCAGGAGGGGAAGGGTCGCCGCTTCGGCGGGAAACAGGCTATAAATAGCGCTCCGTCGGTCTCTTTCACTTCTTGGTACCTGTATTCGCTTCAACCCCCTCTTTGGGTGACTTGGCCTAGCACTCTTCAGCCGCCCTGCCTTCCCAAAAGCTCGGTAAGGATGGCTTCCCCTCCGTCATCGTCTCCTTCTTCGCTTCCTCTTTCCGGTGCCGCCGGTGAGGAGGTGGCGTTGGCGAGCCCCCGCTCGTCGTCCGAGGAATGGGCCACCAAAGCCCTTGAATCGCTGATGTGGCCACACGACCTCGACTCCACCGTGAGCGAGTCGTCGCTGGGCCTCCTTCGGGACCGTTATGGTATCCCAACGGAGTTCACGCTCCTTGCCCCTAAGCCGGGGAAGCGGGCGTATGATCCCATTCCTAGGGCCTTTGCCCTAATCGTAGATGCCTTCGAAGCTGGACTACGCCTACTGTTCCACCTGGTCATAACCTCCTGTGTCGCGTGGTGGCGCATTTTTCCTTCTCAGATGGCGCCGAATTCTTGGCGCTACCTGGTGGCGTTCCTCGGGGAATGCTACTACGCCCGAATCACCCCGAGCCGGTCTCTTTTCCTTTCCTGTTTTCGCATGTCCAAGGGGTCGGGGGGCTATTACTTGTCCGCCCGACCTGGTTTCCGGGTCAGCGGGGCTCCTTCCAGCAACAAGGGGTGGAAGGAGCGCTTCTTCTATGTCTACCATCCGGAGAGTTGGAGCTTCGGGCTCCGGTGGGCGGCGCGCGCAGTTGATAACACTGCCCCGGCCTTGGATGAGGGGGAGCTCCGAGCCCTTCGAAGATTGAAGGAGATCCTCCCGTCTTCCCGAGTCATCTGAAAGATGACCGAGGCGTGGTTGGTCGAGGTGGGCTTGACCCCGGTACCTCGAGGTATGCCTTGAGAAGGTGGCAGTAGGCCCTCATGTTTTATTTTCCTCTTTCCGGGTGCTCACCGAGGCCGATGTGTTTTCGCAGAGATGGTGAACCTTGCTGCAGTGCGCGGAGGACGCGCCCCGTTCGCAGCATCTCCACGGCGTTAGGTCGGCCTAGGCGCCGGCACAAGAGAGGCGCCAGTGGAGCTCGAGGATGCCCGCCCTCGGAAGAAGGCCAAGGTCGGTGCTTCGAAAAAACCGACTCCCCCGCGGGCTCAGGAGAGCGTGGGGGTGGCGGAGTCGGGCTCGCACGACAGGCGAGGGCGAGGTCGGGGCGAGGCAGGCCCGAGCAACGAGGCGGGGAAGGCGTCGCAGGAGCCCTCGATCCAGGACTTGTGCCGTCTGCCCGCGGGGCCGTCGAACGACTTCTACCAAGCACGCCTGATGGGCGAGCTTTCCGAAGGCCAACCCTCTGACCGGTTGGTAGCCTGCTGGGGGGGGCTGACCCGCGGGACCCGGGTGTGGGCCGATGCGAAGACCGCGGCTGCGTTCATCCAAGGGGGGCTGCATCCCGACCTAGCTTGCGAAATGTATACTCTGCCGTCAGACATCCTGCTCGGTAAATCCGTGAAGTCGCTGCTGTGGGTAAGTGCTCCACTGTTGGCTTCCGACCCATGACGCAACCGAGGGTTCTGACTTTTCCTCTTACAGGGTCAGCACTACGCTATGGCGTTGGCAGATCGTGTTCGCGACTCGGGCCGGGCCTTGGGTATTTTGTGCGATCGCAATGCCGAGCTATGCAGGCAGCTTAAGGAGGTTCGTGCGGGGGCGGCTCCTGAGGCGGTCGCGGCAGCCGAGCAGCGCTCCTCGGAGCTTGAAGCGGAGGTGACACGTCTCCGGGCTGAGGCAGGGGCGACCGAGGCTGAGGTCCTTCGCCTAAGGTCCGAGGCGAAGGCGGCTGAGGAGGAGAAAGACAACCTCCGAAGGCTCCTAGAGGGGGTGCAGTCCGAGGCTTGCCTGGCCCGAGGCGAGGCGGTCGCCCTTACCCAGCGGCTGGAGGGGGCTTTGGCTGACGCGAACGGGGCCTCGGAAGCCCTGGCGGCCGAGCGGGAGCGGCGGCCGGAGAAGGAGAGGGAAATAATCGAAGCCTACAAGCAATCCCCCGGCTTCCAACTCGGGCTGGTTCGGTCAGGGCAGGTTACCTACGAGTACGGGTACCGGATAGCCCTGGGCCGATTCCGGACGTGCCATCCCGGGTTGGGGGTCGAGGCAGATCCTTTTACCTCGCACCCCGAGGACTTAGACGTAGACATGCCAGAGGAGGTTCCTTTCGACGATAGTGTCGGGGGCCCCGATGGCTTAGGGCAGTCTTGAAGTCGGCTCAGCCGAGCCGTTTTAGCTTCTTGTAACTTTTGTAGTCTTCGGGTCAAGTTGCAGTTGTAATCCCGTGCTTCATAAAATCTTCTCCCAGTGTGCCTTTTCGCTTCGAGAGTTGTCTTGTATTCTCATGCTTGAGAAATAAAGGTCCTTTCCCCGTATGTCTTTGAGCTTCAGAAATTGCACAGCTTCGACTTGGGAGATGTTAACACGGGTATTGACCTCAGACAAAGAACTTTTTAAGGTTCTGGATGTTCCACGTTCTCGGCAAGGAGGAACCGTCCATCGCTGTGAGCCGATACGTACCCGGTCGGACCACGCCGGCGACCCGATATGGTCCCTCCCACTTGGGGGCCAGCTTCCCCCTCATTCGGGTCGGGTCGCTGACCTCGGCCCTTCGTAGGACTAGATCGCCTAACTTGATCGGTCAGGGTCGTACCTTTCTGTTGTAAACCCTGGCGACGGCTCTCTGGTGAGAGAGGGCCTTCAGGTGCGCGTCGGCGCGTCGCTCCTCGAGCATGTCGAGGCTAGCGCGAAGTCCCTGGTTCGAGGCTTCCTCGTCGTAGCTCCTCGTCCGAAGCGTGGCGATAGCCATCTCGGGTGGTAGGATGGCCTCGGTTCCGAACGTCAAGCTGTACGGGGATTCTCCGATCGCAGTCTTGGGAGTGGTGCGCAGCGACCATAACACACTGGGGAGCTCGTCCGTCCAGGTCGATCGGGCCGCATACACTCTTCTTTTGAGGCCATCCAAGATGGACCGGTTGATTACCTTGGCCAACCCGTTCGTCTAAGGGTGGGCCACCGAGCTGAACCTTAGTTGAATGCCATGACCGGCGCAGAATTCCCGAAAGCTTGTGCCTGCGAACTGAGGTCCGTTGTCGGTGATAATGGCCCTGGGCAACCCGAACCGAGTTACCAGGTTCTTCCACATGAATTTCTCCATTTGATGTGACGTGATCGTCGCCAGTGGCTCGGCCTCGACCCACTTTGTGAAGTAGTCTACTCCTACAATTATGTACTTCCGTTGTCCAGAAGCCGGTGGGAAGGGACCGAGGAGGTCCTGCCCCCACTGGGCAAACGGCCATGCGCAGTCAATGGGGCAGAGCGGGACCGAGGGTTGTCGGGGTGCGCGGGCGTGTTGCTGGCACGAACCGCACCGCTGCACGTAGGCTTTCGCATCTCGGCACATGGTTGGCCAGTAGTAGCCTTGGCGGAGTATCTTGTGCGCCAAGGTTCGTCCGCCGATGTGTTCGCCGCAGACCCCCTCGTGAGTTTCGGCCAGGACTGTCCGTGCTTCGTCAGGCTCCAAGCATCGCAAGAGGGGATGGGTGAAGGACCGTTTGTAAAGCCGACCACTCTCCTCGGCGTACCACGCGTGTGTGCGGCGCAGACGCCGAGCTGCGACTTCGTCGAGGGGGAGAGTTCCATCCCGCTTGAAGCGCAGCAACTCTTGCACCCACGTGGTCGGCGCACCGCCTAGGGCCATAGTCGCTACTTCGATGGCGCGAGCGGGGAGCTCCTCAATCTCTGGCCACGCTTCGGGGGTTTGTCTTGACGCCAGCTTAGCGAGCGCATCGGCTCGCTCGTTTTCCTCCCTCGGAACATTAGATAATGTAAAGTAAGGGAATCTCGGGGTTAGGTCTCTTACCCGTGCCAAGTATTTTGCCATGGTTGCGTCTCGAGCTTCATATCCACCGCTGAGCTGTTTGGCCACAAGTTGCGAGTCGGTGAGGACGTGTATTGCGTCCACCTGCATCTCGAGGGCCAGCCTCAATCCCGCTAGGAGTGCCTTGTATTCCGCCTCGTTATTAGTGGCTTTAAACCTAAAGCGGAGGGAACGCTCGAACGAGCGTCCGTCAGGGGCGAGGAGGACCAGCCCCGCTCCGGCACCCCTCGAGTTGGCCGAGCCGTCCACGTGTAGGATCCAAGCCTCAGGGGTTTGCTCGGGATCTCTGTCCATCGGAGCTAACTCCGCGACGAAGTCGGCTACCGCCTGGGCCTTCATGGCGGTCCTAGGTACGTAACTGATATCATGTTCACCGAGCTCCACCGCCCATCGGAGGAGCCGACCTTCAACATCGAATTTTGTTAAGACCTGCCGGAGAGGCTGGTCGGTGATGACTTCCACCGGGTGCGCCTGGAAGTAAGGGCGCAACTTCCGAGCCGAGAGCACCAGGGCGAGTGCGAGTTTTTCTATCGACGGGTAGCGCTCTTCAGGTCCACTCAGGGCGTGGTTGACATAGTAGATCGGGAGTTGTGGGCCGGAGCTTTCCTTGACAAGGACGGAGCTGACCGCATGCGGGGAGGCTGCTAGGTAGAGTCCTAGCTTCTCGCCGGGGGAGACAGAGGCGAGCCGAGGGAGGCTGGCCAGGTGCTGCTTTATCTGCTTTAAAGCCTCCTCGCATTCCGATGTCCATTGGAAATTCTTCGGGTTTTTGAGCGCCTTGAAGACCGGGAGGCAGCGATCGCTCGATCGGGCGAGGAAGCGGGACAGGGCGACAAGTCTTCCGTTGAATCGCTGCAGGTCCTTAACCGTCCGGGGGGACTGCATATTGATTATTGCCTGTACCTTCTCCAGGTCGGCGTCGATTCCTCTCTGGTGTACAATGAATCCTAGGAACTTCCCGGAGGTGACGCCGAAAGCGCACTTTGTGGGATTGAGCCGCATGCCGAACTTGCGCAGCGTGGCGAAGGCCTCGGCCAGGTCGGCAAGGTGCGTTCCGGCCTCTCGGCTTTTCACAATCATGTCATCCACGTAGACTTCCATGTTTCTGCTGATTTGATGGGCAAACATCTTGTTTACCGTCCTCTGGTATGTGGCCCCGACATTTTTTAAACCGAACGGCATGACCTTGTAGAAGTATATCCCTTGATCGGTGAGGAAAGCCGTATGTTCTTTGTCTTCGGGCGCCATCCTGATTTGGTTGTACCCTGAATAGGCATCCATGAAAGAGAGGCGTGCGTGCCCCGCCGTCGCGTCGACTAGCTGGTCGATCTTCGGGAGGGGATAGCAGTCTTTAGGACACGCACTGTTGAGACTGGTGTAGTCAACGCACATCCTCCAGCTTCCATTGTGTTTTTTCACGAGAACTACATTGGACAACTACTGAGGATACTTGGCTTCTTCTATGAAGCCTGCCGCTAAGAGTCGGTCCACCTCCACTTGTATGGCGCGTTGTTGGTCAGGGGCGTGGCACCGGGGCTTTTGCTTCACTAGGCGAGCGTCAGGTGGGATATTGAGATGATGCTCCGCGACCTCTGGGTCGACCCCCCCCATGTCCGATGGGGACCAGGCGAAGATGTCGGCATTTTCCCGCAGAAGACTGACGAGTTGTTCCCGTTCCCGTTCGGGTAGTTCCGATCCGACCCTAACCGTTTGGTTCGGCCGCGCTTCCTGCAAAGGAACGTCAACAGTGGATTCCCTCGGCTCGGGGTGAGGAGCTAGTTTCTTCGCTTCTCGCGGATCTTCCAGGGGCGCCTCGGCCCTGGTTCTCTTGCCCAATGAGATGGAGGTAAGGTAGCAGCGCCTGGACTCTCGGGGGCTTCCGGTGACTTCCCCGACCCCCTCGCGAGTCGGGAATTTGACGGTCCGGTAGTAGGTTGAGACGACGGCTCTGACCTTGTTGAGGGTCGGTCGACCGAGTATGGCATTGTAAGCGGTGGGAAGGTCGACCACCAGGAAAGTGGTCATTACGGTCTTCGATCTCGATGGGGTCCCCATAGTCAGAGGCAAGGTAATGGCTCCCAGGGGCGATATTGAATCTCCCGTGAAGCGGGTGAGCGCCGAGCAGATCGGGCTTAAATTTTCCCTGGCCAGGCCCAGCTTCTGGAAGGCACCAAAGTAGAGTATGTCGGCCGAGCTTCCCATGTCGACCATGATTCTCCTCATTTGCACGTTGGCTACCCTGTCCCGAGGCTTCCTCCGGATGCGGGGCCTCCGGCTATGACATCGATGTGTCGCTCGACAGGGCCCTCTGGGCGAGGTGACTGCTCCTTGTTCGGCAGGAGGTACTAGCCGAGATGACCTCTGAGGATGAGCTCCTCGATTTGTCTCTTCAACTCGTAGCACTGCTCAGTGTCGTGCCCGTGTTGTCGATGGAATCGACAATACTTTGAACGGTCTGCGAGCTCCCGCGGGTTCTTCATCGGGTGAGGGTCCCTGAGCAGCTGTAATATCCCTCACTTTTGAAAATTATTAATAAGAAACTATATGTAAATTTGAGGATCTATATGTAAATATAAAAATTTCAAGGACTAAACTGCTAAGTTGCAAAATGAAAAGAAAATAAAGAAAATCGAAAATTTCAGTTTTATCCCACCGCCTCCCACGCACTCTCTGTTTCTTCGAGAAACAGAGAGGAGCGGTGGGGCGTGAGGAGAGAAGAAAGAAGAAGAAGAGGGAAAAGAAGAGAGGAGGAAGAGGGAGAAGAGAAGAAAAGAAGAAGAAGAAGAAGAGAGGGAAGATGGAGAGGAGAGGGAGAGGCAGCAGCAGCAGCTAGGGCTGCTGCACCTCTGTTTCCCGCAGGTGGAAACAGAGGAGAGGATGTGTGGGGCGTTGGGGAGGAGAAGGGAAGAAGAAGAAGAAGAAGAAGAAGAAGAGAGGCGGATAGCTGCGACAAGGCTGCAGCGAGGAGGTGTGTGGCGTTGGGGAGGAAAAAAAAAGGAAGAGGAGAAGAAGAGAAGGAGAAGAAGAGGGAAAAGAGAGGGAAGAGGGAGAGGAGCGAGAGGTGGCAGCAGCTAGGGCTGCAGCACCTCTGTTTCCTGCAGGTGGAAACAGAGGAGAGGTGTGGGGCGTTCGAAGAGGAGAAGAAGAAGAAGAGGAAAAGAAGAGGAAGAGGAAGCTGGAGAAGAGGTTGTGATACCTCTGTTTCCTGCAGAGGAAACAGAGGAGGGAAGTAGAAGAGGAGAAGAAGAAGAGAAGGGAAAGGAGGAGCTGCGGCTGCGGCGGTTGAAGCTGCAGCTGGAAGAGAAGGAGAGGAAGAGATGGTGAGGAAGAAGAGAAGAAGTAGAAGTGGGTGAAGAGGTGGCACCTCTGTTTCCTGCAGGAGGAAACAGAGGAAAGGAGGTGATGTTCGTCGGGGAGAAGAAGGGGAGGAAGTAGAAGAAGAGAAGAAGAAGAAAGGAAGGAGGAGGAAGAGGAGAAGGGAAAGAAGTAGCTGCGGCTGCGGCTGTGGCAGCTGCAGCTGTGGCAGGGAAAGAGGAAGAGGAAGGAAGAAGGGAAGGGGAGGAAGAAGAGAAGGGGAAGAGAAGGGGCTACGGCTGCTGCGATGGCAGCTGCAGTTGGAAGAGAAGAAGGAGAGGAAGATGAGTAGGGGAGGAAGAAGAGGTTGTGACCGTGGCTAAGGCTGCGACTGCAGTAGTGCAGCTGGGAAAGAAGAGAAGGAAAGGAAGAAGAAGAGAAAGGGGAGGAGAGGAAGAAAGAGGAAGAGGAGAAGGGGTGGCAGCTGCGGCAGTGGCAACTGCAGTTGGAAGAGTAGAAGGATTTGGGCTAGCACCTTCTTTGGATCTTCGGATCGAAATCTTTGAAAGGCAAGTTCCCTGATCGTTTCTCCTATAATTGCTTTGATGTTTCTTATTGCAAGTTCCCTGATTGTTTCTCCTATAATTGCTTTGATGTTTCTTATTGCAAGTTCCCTGATCGTTTCCCCTATAATTGCTTTGATATTTTCTATTGCAAGTTCCCGATTCGTTCCTCTTGTAATTGTTCTAATCTTTCCTATTGCAAGTATCCTGATCTTTCCTTACTGTAATTTGATCTCTACATTTGATTTGAATATGTGGAACTTGAATTGTTCTAGCCTTGCATTTGATATATCTCTTGTTTAGACATATCGATCCGAATCTATGCAACTTCTGATATTCTGACCCTTCTACTTTGTTATGGCTATAACTTCATGTATTGACCTCTGATTTGGACGAAACTTATTTGATCAGAATATAGACTCATAAACCTTTGTTTTGATAGCTTATTTTAAGAATTCGGAGTAAGTTTGTCTGCCCAAACTTCTGTTTCAAATGAGCCTACAGATTTTGCAAAACAGGGATCGTAATTTCTGACCTTTCGATACTGAAATGCTTATAAGTCCCTGTTGCAAATATTGATTTACTCAAAGCTTATTTCATTGGAAACCAGACTCATAGATCTTTCTTTTGATATATGGATTGAAAGATTTGGAATCCAAACACCTGCCCAGTTACTTGTTGAATCTGACATTATGAATTCTGCCAAACAGAGATTTTGTTCTACGACCCTTGTTTACCAAATTATTTGTAACTCTCTCTATTGGACAGTTCAATTCATATGAAGCCTGTCTTATCTGAAAGTATAATCCAATGATATATTTCTGAGTCAATTGGAGCACGATTGATAGTTTGAATCATTTGTTCAATGTGCCTCTTGTATTCTGCCAGAAATCGAGCTTTGGTCGATTTCTAATATTCTGGTTTCATTCCTTTGGAAATTGATATCCTTTAGCTTTCTTATTCAATTGAGCTTTATAATACTGCTCTGAATTCTTGTATGCTCTTGTCCTTAAAGTTATTTGCATTCTTGAAAACTATTGTGTAACGTTTAAGCTATATCGTATTGACTTCTATAGGCACATGTATAACCCATGATTCCGCATTTGCTTCAATGTGTGCCTATTCTAGTTTCATTCCTTTGGATACTTGAATTCGTCAATCCTTCTTATTTGAATTGAGCTAACTATAATTGGATTCCCTGTACACTCTTGCTTCCATTTTCCTTTCTAAAATGAATACATTTGTGAGAGATTTGTGTCCTTGCGTCATTTGTTTTTAAAAAGGCACATGTAGGCTTCGTTGTTCCGCGTGTGCTTCCATTATATGCTACTTATTGTTGAAACTGCCCTTTTGTACTCTGGTGTGTGGGATTGTCTGGACCTTTGCCAGAAATGGTAAAGGGTATGCGCTATTTGCCCGCTATGTGGGGTCCCGTTATGTGGGATATTCTGGACCTTTGCCAGAAATGGTAAAGGGTATGCGCTTGTTGCCCGCTATGTGGGTATGTGATTAAAGCCTGCGATGCTCTGCCGGCCCCCTTTCACTTCACCTAGACGTGGGTGGATGGAGCTCCCAGACGTGGGAGACTTTTGTCAGGTGGTCATTCAGAAATGGATGAATCACATTCTGACTGAGATCCCACTACACCTTCTATATGTTTGATATGATATCCAGAGCTTTGGTTATGTGTTTCTGTACATGCTTTGGATAAGATTGATATGTTTGCAACGTCAAAGACGACGTTTGAGCTTCTGTATGGTATTTGTTATTGATATGCTCTGAAATGTTTCATCCACTGTTGATATGTTTTGAAATGTTCCATATGTCGTTGATATGCTCCGGAACATTTCATACGCCATTGATATGCTCCAATTACTCTGTGCTCCATTTGCTATGAACTGATATGTTCTGAATTGTCCTATCTGCCATTGATATGCTCCAATTACTCTGTGCTCCATTTGCTATGAACTGATATGTTCTGAAATGTCCTATCTGCCATTGATATGCTCCAATTACTCTGTGCTCCATTTGCTATGAACTGATATGTTCTGAATTGTCCTATTTGCCATTGATATGCTCCAATTACTCTGTGCTCCATTTGCTATGAACTGATATGTCCTGAATTGTCCTATCTGCCATTGATATGCTCCAATTACTCTGTGCTCCATTTGCTATGATCTGATATGTTCTGAATTGTCCTATCTGCCATTGATATGCTCCAATTACTCTATGCTCCATTTATTATGAATCAAATATGTTTTGAATGACCTGATACATATGATTTTGTATCTAATGAGATGGTATCCTTGAGAATTCTTGTATTCTGCCTTACATTATGATACCTTACTCGTTCGAAACCGTTCCTTTTGTTCTGAATATGTTTTGTCACTTGCTGAACCATTTTTGGCTCACTCCGTTGTTACATAAATTTTTCAGGTCAGCGTGTCACTCTTCGAGATGTTTGATTTGGGCTGAGGCAGTGGATAGCTATTCAGAATTATGGGCAAGTCTCGTTGGTTGTTATGCTATTGTTGTATAAGCATATTTTGTATGTAATGAATTGTTCTGATGATCGAAATGGATATACTGTGTAAAAGTGTTAGAAGATCTTTCTTATTTGGAATTTCGGAATGTTAAGTCTAATTTATGACGATATGAACTTGTGGTGAATAGTTGGAGTTCTGATTGTATAATTTATTTAGCTTCTGGATTTATAAATGTTGTTCATGTTTGTCAAGTTGGCTTGGGTTGCCATAAATGTGAATTATCGAGTGATGTGATATATGATTTTAAAATGCACAGGTTTTATATATGTGAATTTGATAGAATGTTTTTCAGTGTCCTCAAATGTTAGTTTGGATCCTGGATTGGTCTGTGATGAAAATTTTAAAAATCATGGATATTTTGAGGGGCGTGACAGAGGTGGTATCAGAGCATGGTTTGAGGATTACTGAAATATTTGATATGTTGATGTGCAAAATATATTGAGGTCTAATGAACTTTAGTGATTGGTGGAAAATTTTCTTTGATGCATTTTAGGAATCTGGGATGATGAGGACATTTGGTCCTCCTATTTCATTTATTTCTGATTAATTAAGGGGAATAAAAGGATGGATTGGGGGATATTGAATCAGAGTGGCGCAGCGGAAGCATGGTGGACCTAATTTCATTGGTGGTAGAAAAATGAATGATGCAAACAGAGAAGATATTTGGTGTACAAAATTGTTTTGATGATCGAAAGATTTCTTTTGCCACCTTATATTAGAAGTAGAGGCTGATCATTAATGGCAATAATGAAAAGAATTTTTGGAGATCAGGGGCAAGAATGATAAGGACAAGTTTTCCAATAAGAATATAATTGAAAATGAATCAGAAAGTGATAATAAGAGGGTCAAGACATTTGGATTTGAAAAGGGAAGTCACCACAAAAGACTCAATCATGTGTGAATTGCAAGTTAAATTATGAAACAAGTTTGTGTTGGTGGGTGACCGGAGTCTATTTTGCTTGTAGGAAGTTGGATCATAAAACAAAAGACTGCCATTTGAACAAGAAGAAAGAGTCACTGCCTCATAAATCATTAGCCCATGTCAGAGTGTATGCTATCACTGAATATGATTCTAAGACTTCTGAATTAGTGGTCGAAGGTATTATGCACGTTTATGAAAGAATGCAAATATTTGTTTGACCATGAGTCTCATCTACGATTTGATTCGTAGTATTTTGCTTATCACATGGGTATTCAACCTAGACCACTACATTATGTGCTATATGTAAATACGATCATTGGAGATTCTTTGATAACGAACTTGAAATCTGGTCCTCTTGTCTGATTTTTATTGGAGAACTTGAACTTTTGCCGATTTAGTTCTCCTAGAGATTTGGAGTTATGATATTATACTTGGTATGGATTGACTATCTTCCTATCATACCAGTATGGATTGGTATATAACAAATGACCACTTTTTGTACATTTGATCAGTCGATCTTTTATTTTGAAAGTATTGGACATGATTTATCTCCTTGCCTAATGTATCCCAGAATGACTTGCTTGGATTACCTCCAAACGTGACTTTGCTTTTGATTTGGTCTTTGGGACAATCCCAATATCTAAGCCTCTCTGCAGAATAATATCATTTGAGTAAGTGGAATTGGAAAAGCAACTACAAGGATTATTAAATGAGGATTTTAGTTGGTTTAATATTTTATCATGGAGTGTTCTGGGGTTAGTTAAAAAGATGGATGGAACATTGAGGCTTCGTATTGATTATGGATAGTTGAATCAGGTGATCATAAAAAACGAGTATTTTCTGAAGTAACGACTTGCTTACTTAATTACAGGGTGCGCAAGTATTTTTAGAAATTGATTGAAGGTCGGGTTACCGTCTATTGAGGAACAAGGAGGAGAATATTTCAGTCACTCTTGGATAATTATGTCATTATATTGTATTGATGAAATTATTTGAGAGCAGGAGAAGGAAAAAAAGATATCATAATCCTCATCTTTTCGTTGATTGAGCTATGATCAATTTAGAGGACTAAATTTTTTTTTAAGGAGGGGAGAGTGTAATATCCCTCACTTTTGAAAATTATTAATAAGAAACTATATGTAAATTTGAGGATCTATATGTAAATATAAAAATTTCAAGGACTAAACTGCTAAGTTGCAAAATGAAAAGAAAATAAAGAAAACCGAAAATTTCAGTTTTATCCCACTGCCTCCCACGCACTCTCTGTTTCTTCGAGAAACAGAGAGGAGCGGTGGGGCGTGAGGAGAGAAGAAAGAAGAAGACGAGGGAAAAGAAGAGAGGAGGAAGAGGGAGAAGAGAAGAAAAGAAGAAGAAGAAGAAGAAGAGAGGGAAGATGGAGAGGAGAGGGAGAGGCAGCAACAGCAGTTAGGGCTGCTGCACCTCTGTTTCCTGCAGGTGGAAACAGAGGAGAGGATGTGTGGGGCATTGGGGAGGAGAAGGGAAGAAGAAGAAGAAGAAGAAGAAGAAGAAGAAGAAGAAGAAGAAGAAGAAGAAGAAGAAGAGAGGAGGATAGCTGCGACAAGGCTGCAGCGAGGAGGTGTGTGGCGTTGGGGAGGAAAAAAAAAGGAAGAGGAGAAGAAGAGAAGGAGAAGAAGAGGGAAAAGAGAGGGAAGAGGGAGAGGAGCGAGAGGTGGCAGCAGCTAGGGCTGTAGCACCTCTGTTTCCTGCAGGTGGAAACAGAGGAGAGGTGTGGGGCGTTCGAAGAGGAGAAGAAGAAGAAGAGGAAAAGAAGAGGAAGAGGAAGCAGGAGAAGAGGTTGTGATACCTCTATTTCCTGTAGAGGAAACAGAGGAGGGAAGTAGAAGAGGAGAAGAAGAAGAGAAGGGAAAGGAGGAGCTACGGCTGCGGCGGTGGAAGCTACAGCTGGAAGAGAAGGAGAGGAAGAGATGGTGAGGAAGAAGAGAAGAAGTAGAAGCGGGTGAAGAGGCGGCACCTCTGTTTCCTGCAGGAGGAAATAGAGGAAAGGAGGTGATGTTGGTCGGGGAGAAGAAGGGGAGGAAGGAGAAGAAGAGAAGAAGAAGAAAGGAAGGAGGAGGAAGAGGAGAAGGGAAAGAAGTAGTTGCGGCTGCGGCTGTGGCAGCTGCAGCTGTGGCAGGGAAAGAGGAAGAGGAAGGAAGAAGGGAAGGGGAGGAAGAAGAGAAGGGGAAGAGAAGGGGCTGCGGCTGCTGCGATGGCAGCTGCAGTTGGAAGAGAAGAAGGAGAGGAAGATGAGTAGGGGAGGAAGAAGAGGTTGTGGCCGTGGCTGAGGCTGCGACTGCAGCAGTGCAGCTGGGAAAGAAGAGAAGGAAAGGAAGAAGAAGAGAAAGGGGAGGAGAGGAAGAAAGAGGAAGAGGAGAAGGGGTGGCAGCTGCGGCAGTGGCAGCTGCAGTTGGAAGAGTAGAAGGATTTGGGCTAGCACCTTCTTTGGATCTTCGGATCGAAATCTTTGAAAGGCAAGTTCCCTGATCGTTTCTCCTATAATTGCTTTGATGTTTCTTATTGCAAGTTCCCTGATTGTTTCTCCTATAATTGCTTTGATGTTTCTTATTGCAAGTTCCCTGATCGTTTCCCCTATAATTGCTTTGATATTTCTTATTGCAAGTTCCCGATTCGTTCCTCTTGTAATTGTTCTAATCTTTCCTATTGCAAGTATCCTGATCTTTCCTTACTGTAATTTGATCTCTACATTTGATTTGAATATGTGGAACTTGAATTGTTCTAGCCTTGCATTTGATATATCTCTTGTTTAGACATATCGATCCGAATCTATGCAACTTCTGATATTCTGACCCTTCTACTTTGTTATGGCTATAACTTAATGTATTGACCTCTGATTTGGACGAAACTTATTTGATCAGAATATAGACTCATAAACCTTTGTTTTGATAGCTTATTTTAAGAATTCAGAGTAAGTTTGTCTGCCCAAACTTCTGTTTCAAATGAGCCTACAGATTCTGCAAAACAGGGATCGTAATTTCTGACCTTTTGATACTGAACTGCTTATAAGTCCCTGTTGCAAACATTGATTTACTCAAAGCTTATTTCATTGGAAACCAGACTCATAGATCTTTCTTTTGATATATGGATTGAAAGATTTGAAATCCAAACACCTGCCCAGTTACTTGTTGAATCTGACATTATGAATTCTGCCAAACAGAGATTTTGTTCTACGACCCTTGTTTACCAAATTATTTGTAACTCTCTCTATTGGACAGTTCAATTCATATGAAGCCTGTCTTATCTGAAAGTATAATCCAATGATATATTTCTGAGTCAATTGGAGCACGATTGATAGTTTGAATCATTTGTTCAATGTGCCTCTTGTATTCTGCCAGAAATCGAGCTTTGGTCGATTTCTAATATTCTGGTTTCATTCCTTTGGAAATTGATATCCTTTAGCTTTCTTATTCAATTGAGCTTTATAATACTGCTCTGAATTCTTGTAAGCTCTTGTCCTTAAAGTTATTTGCATTCTTGAAAACTATTGTGTAACGTTTAAGCTATATCGTATTGACTTCTATAGGCACATGTATAACCCATGATTCCGCATTTGCTTCGATGTGTGCCTATTCTAGTTTCATTCCTTTGGATACTTGAATTCGTCAATCCTTCTTATTTGAATTGAGCTAACTATAATTGGATTCCCTGTACACTCTTGCTTCCATTTTCCTTTCTAAAATGAATACATTTGTGAGAGATTTGTGTCCTTGCGTCATTTGTTTTTAAAAAGGCACATGTAGGCTTCGTTGTTCCGCGTGTGCTTCCGTTATATGCTACTTATTGTTGAAACTGCCCTTTTGTACTCTGGTGTGTGGGATTGTCTGGACCTTTGCCAGAAATGGTAAAGGGTATGCGCTATTTGCCCGCTATGTGGGGTCCCGTTATGTGGGATATTCTGGACCTTTGCCAGAAATGGTAAAGGGTATTCGCTTGTTGCCCGCTATGTGGGTATGTGATTAGAGCCTGCGATGCTCTGCCGGCCCCCTTTGACTTCACCGAGACGTGGGTGGATGGAGCTCCCAGACGTGGGAGACTTTTGTCAGGTGGTCATTCAGAAATGGATGAATCACATTCTGACTGAGATCCCACTACACCTTCTGTATATTTGATATGATATCCAAAGCTTTGGTTATGTGTTTCTGTACATGCTTTGGATAAGATTGATATGTTTGCAACATCAAAGACGACGTTTGAGCTTCTGTACGGTATTTGTTATTGATATGCTCTGAAATGTTTCATCCACTGTTGATATGTTTCGAAATGTTCCATATGTCGTTGATATGCTCCGGAACATTTCATACGCCATTGATATGCTCCAATTACTCTGTGCTCCATTTGCTATGAACTGATATGTTCTGAATTGTCCTATCTGCCATTGATATGCTCCAATTACTCTGTGCTCCATTTGCTATGAACTGATATGTTCTGAAATGTCCTATCTGCCATTGATATGCTCCAATTACTCTGTGCTCCATTTGCTATTAACTGATATGTTCTGAATTGTCCTATTTGCCATTGATATGCTCCAATTACTCTGTGCTCCATTTGCTATGAACTGATATGTTCTGAAATGTCCTATCTGCCATTGATATGCTCCAATTACTCTGTGCTCCATTTGCTATGAACTGATATGTTCTGAATTGTCCTATCTGCCATTGATATGCTCCAATTACTCTATGCTCCATTTGTTATGAATCAAATATGTTTTGAATGACCTGATACATATGATTTTGTATCTAATGAGATGGTATCCTTGAGAATTCTTGTATTCTGCCTTACATTATGATATCTTAGTCGTTTGAAACCGTTCCTTTTGTTCTGAATATGTTTTATCACTTGCTGAGCCGTTTTTGGCTCACTCCGTTGTTACATAAATCTTTCAAGTCAGCGTGTCACTCTTCGAGATGTTTGATTTGGGCTGAGGTAGTGGATAGCTATTCAGAATTATGGGCAAGTCTCGTTGGTTGTTATGCTATTGTTGTATAAGCATATTTTGTATGTAATGAATTGTTCTGATGATCGAAATGGATATACTGTGTAAAAGTGTTAGAAGATCTTTCTTATTTGGAATTTCGGAATGTTAAGTCTAATTTATGACGATATGAACTTGTGGTGAATAGTTGGAGTTCTGATTGTATAATTTATTTAGCTTGTGGATTTATAAATGTTATTCATGTTTGTGAAGTTGGCTTGGGTTGCCATAAATGTGAATTATCGAGTGATGTGATATATGATTTTAAAATGCACAGGTTTTATATATGTGAATTTGATAGAATGTTTTTCAGTGTCCTCAAATGTTAGTTTGGATCCTGGATTGGTCTGTGATGAAAATTTTAAAAATCATGGATATTTTGAGGGGCGTGACAGCAACCCCTTCCCTCTCTCGTGTAGGAATATTTCAGTCCGGGAAGAATTCAAGGTGGCAAGAGGAGGCCTCGGGTCAGGTCTGTCCAACTTTCGCTAGGAGGCGGTAGGTTGTTGCTGTCGGGGCGGTTCTTACTTGACCATTTTGTGCTCCTCCCGCTTTCCAGCCATCCAGGTTTCCGCGGTGATAAACTGACTGGCACGTTGGAGCATCTCGGGGACCGCGACAGGGGGCCGCTCCACGAGCGACCAGAAGAACCTGGAGGGCTGCAGGCTAGTCATGAAGGCCTGCATCAAGAGAGAGGGGTGAGCATCCGATAATCCACAGATTTGTGTTGTAAATCGGTTCACAAAGTGGGAGAGGGGCTCGTCCTCCTTCTGGTTGAGCCCCAAGAGCAACGCCATGGACGGCTTTAGTCGGGCGTACGCCAGGAAGTTAAGTTCAAAATCCTTGGCGAGCTGGTCGAAGGAGGCGATGGTCCCTGGCTTCAGGCCGCTATACCACGCGCGGGCTGGTCCCCGCAGGGTCGTCGGGAACGCCCTGCACATCAGGGCGTCTGAAGTCCCGAATAGCGCCATCTGGGCCCGAAAAGCGGCCACGTGGTCCGCCGGGTCGGCTGCGCCGTCATACGCATCCAGTGAGGGGAGGCGGAAGTGCGGTGGGATCGCCTGGTCCTGTATGTCGGGGATGGACGGAGATCCTTGGTGTCCGTCTGCCCCGAGCTCTCCCTTTGACTTACGAACTTCCTGTTGTACCTCGTCAAGCCTTTGATTGACAAGGCGCAGCTGAGCTCATAGAGCGTTCATCGAATCGGCAGTCGGAGCCTCAGGTTCGGGACGGCTCACCGTGTCCTCTGCTTCCCGGCTCCCAGGACGAGTTGTGGGGTTTCGAGGCGAGCCAGGAAGCTCTGGGAGTGGCACGTGGGTCCGGGCAAGGGGCTCCTGTTGCTGCGAAGGCGGCGCCGCATGCGGAGAGGTTCGCTGGGAGACGATAGTCTACACCATGCTTGTCAAAGCTCGGACCTGGTGGGCGAGGTCATGAAAGGCCTCGGGTGACACTTGCGATGGGTCGGCGGGTGCACCGCCGGGGGGCGACAAGCCCGGGTCGTTGAACAGTCGCCAATAGCGTTCTGATACCGCTGCGGGGCGTTCGTCGTGGGTTTCGTCACGCCGTTCCCCTAAGGCGGTGAGCTCCGCATTTGAGGATCCGCCGAGGTGGATTCGCTGGTCGCCTAACATTTGGATGCGGCGCTTCCTCTAGTGCCAATCTGTTACGGTAAGTAACTTTTTAGCCGTGACTTCGGGGTCGACGCGACTGGTTCAGGGCTCCAAATGACTCGGATTAGACGTGACTCCCTTTGAAGTCCCGGGGCGGCGGATGCGGGGGATCTCGCTGGGAAACTCCGCCTTGTCGAGCAGGCTTAACAGCGATTGGGTGCCTACACACAGGTCGGGTCGGTAGCTCGGCCCGACCCCTCCGACGATCAAGTCAATGGGGAGAAGTGTAGTATTAAGAGATCGATCCCCCCCCCCCCCTTTTCGGTTAGGAGCCGGGGGGTATTTATACAGGGGGTTTGATGTTACGTTATGGGCCATCTTGCAGGAGGAGGGCCATACCTCTGATGGCGTTTGTCGTCGTCGCGGGCGTTGCGTGGAGAGCCGAGCTTCGGCAGGGTGAGGGGAGCGTCGGTCAGCCGAGGGGGTCTGGGTACGGTGGGTGTGGGCGCATGTCGTGTCGTCATTAACGTTCGTTCTGGGGCAGTGTGCCGCACAGGGTGTTCGACGTGGGGGCTGTATTACGTCAAATCCGGGGTGCTATGTCAGGTCAGTTTTTTACCCCTATCAATAATCTTAATCTTGCAAAATTGGAATCATAAATAATATCCTTTGGTATTCATGAATTGATACTCACAATATGAAAGTATTGGTATTCATGACTTGAATTTGATTGAAACATTGCATGCTTAAATTAATCATTCTCCTATGTTTCAAAAATTCTTTAAATGCCTTCTGTGATGATTGAAAATTAATTTGCTTTATGATGAATCTATGATATTGATATATTTTAATCATGATCTTTGGTTGTATAATTCTTTTGCTCTATTAAAAAGATTTGTCAAATGAATCATGTCCTTCTTGAATTTTCTTGATATCATGACATGATTTTGTAATATGGCTTGTTTAATGATTAAATTTTTTAGCCATTGATTTGTCTCTTCTTTTCGATAATGATAAAGGGGGAGTTAGTTTATTAGCCTACATATTTCAAAGGAAGAAAATTTGCTAGCTCGATCATTTCTTTGAAAGAACTTGCTATCATGAACACTACCAATGAATTGCAAATCTTGCAATATAAAGAGAAGCAAAAAATTGCTATCTCGAAAGAAGCAAAATATGCAAAACTTAGAAAACTTGCAATATAATTGCTCTTGCCATGCTTTGTATCAAAAATAGGTTGATATCCTTAAAAGCATCGCATTAAATTTTTTAGTGTATCACAATTTATCACATGTATCGCAAATTGAAATTTTCGAGACTATTATCATATCATGTTTAAAAATTGATGTCTTTCATGGCATGATTTCTTTGCATTGTTGTCTTGTATGTATCATGTGATGATTGAAATATTGATTGATTCAAATTCATAGTTTATGTAAAAGTCTATATCATTGGTTTCTCTCCTTCTTTTCGGCAATGACATAGGGGGAGAAAGATTGCTAGCTCAAGGCAAATGCTGGCTAGCTTGTACTTGTTAGGATCGAGAGCACTAAGAGGGGGGGGGTGAATTAGTGCAGCGGAAATCGTATAATAAATTTAAAACCAAAAGCTGCGTTTGTTCAAAAACTATTATGATGCAAAAGCAAATTCTCAGTTTGTATCTAAGTGCAGTTTGCGTCTAAGCGCAGATTGCGTCTAAGCGCAGTTTTGCGTCTAAGCGCAGATTGCGTCTAAGCGCAGTTTTGCGTCTAAATGCAGATTTACGTCTAAACGCAGATTTTACGTCTAAACGCAGTTTTACGTCTAAACGTAGTTTTACGTCTAAGCGCAGATTGCGTCTAAGCGCAGTTTTGCGTCTAAATGCAGATTTACGTCTAAACGCAGATTTTACGTCTAAACGCAGTTTTACGTCTAAACGTAGTTTTACGTCTAAACGCAGATTTACGTCTAAACGCAGTATTACGTCTAAACGCAGTTTTTCGTCTAAACGCAGTTTTACGTCTAAACGCAGTTTTACGTCTAAACGTAGATTTACGTCTAAACGCAGTTAGACGCAGATTTACGTCTAAACTTTGAAACTTGTTTGTATACTCGCAGAAGGCAGTATGCAGATGAAACCAAGACGTAAACGTGAACTGAAATCTGATGATTGAGCGAAGAAAGCCGATTTACGTCTGAATGCAGTTTTACGTCTAAATGTTGAAACTCGTTTGTAAGATCGTAGAGGACAGATTGCAGTTATTAATAGGATTAAAATGTAAGCGTAAACTGCAAGGAAGCTCGTTCGTAAAAGCACGGAAAACAGATTTGCAGAATCAAACGTAAACGTAAACTGTAATGTATGAAAATACGAGTTTACGTCTGAATGCAGATTTGGAAGAACAGCACTTAGAACTTGTTCGTGAAAGCGCAGAGAGCAGTAGTGATGAGGGAGGTTTGCAGTAATGATAAAGTGCTCGAAAATAAACGCAAACCAGAGATTTAGAGTGGTTCGGTCAGCCTTGACCTACTCCACTTTTGGCTTCCTCCACCGATGAGGTTGCCGACGTCAACTAGCTGCCTTCCTTCAATGGGCGAAGGCCAAACTTCCCTCTTACAGTTTCTCTCCTTTTGACAGGCTTAGGAGACAACCTTTACAGACCTTTCTCTCCTCACTTTACAGTTGAAAACTTGAAGAACAGAAGGAGGAGACTCAAGGGCTTTACAACACTTTTGAGCTCTTTAGAATCACAGAAAAGATCACAATTTCGGTATAGGTCTGTTTCTTTTCAGTGCTGAATGGGTGGGGTATTTATAGGCCCCAACCCAATTCAAAATTCGAGCTCAAAACGATCAAATCGATCAAATCCCAGAATTCTGGGATCAGGCGGTTGCACCTCTCGACTGGAGAGGTGGCACCGCCTAGCAGAGCTCGAAGACTGAGCTCTGCCGATTGCTTCTTCTCTGCCAGAGCTCGAAGACTGAGCTCAATGGTTGCATCACCTGGCAGAGCTCGAAGACTGAGCTTGGTGGTTGCATCACCTGGCAGAGCTCGAAATCTGAGCTCGGTGGTTGCATCACTTGGCAGAGCTCCAAACTGAGCTCAAGCTGATGCACCATTCTGCCATAGCTCGAAGACTGAGCTTGGTGAATGCATCACCTGGCAAAGCTCGAGACTGAGCTCAGGCTGATGCACCACTCTGCCAAAGCTCGAAGACTGAGCTTGGTGGTTGCATCGCCTGGCAGAGCTCGGAACTTGAGCTCTGGCGGTGCAACCTCTTGGCTGGAGCGGTTGCACCTCCCAGCCTTGCAACCCTGGCGGTTGCACCTCCTGGCTGGGGCGGTTGCACCTCCCAGCCCCACAGCCCAGGCGGTTGCACCTCCTGGCTGGGGCGGTTGCACCTCTCAGCCCCATAGCCCAGGCGGTTGCACCTCCTGGCTGGGGCGGTTGCACCTCTCAACCCCACAGCCCAGGCGGTTGCACCTCCTGGCTGGGGCGGTTGCACCTCCTGGTGCAATCAGGGTCCGAATGGTTCACTCCATTCGACCCACTTTGAATCTTTTCAGGGGCCCAATTGCCCCAAGATTAAGCTAATGGGATCACCTCCCATTTTCATGCTTAATCATCGTGCTAACTACGATTATCTCTAAGACAACTTCTGCAGCTTGCTCCGATGCGTCAATCGCTTCTTCCGGCGAGTTTCCGGCCAACTTCCGTCGATCAACCGATAACCCTCGGTGATCCTTCTGCGGACATCCGGCATACTCCTGGACTTTGCGATGATCCACTTGGCGAGTTCCGACGAGCTTCGCTTGGCAAGCTTCTGGACTTCTCGGATCTGTTCTCTCTGAACCTCCGACGACCGTCCGAACTTCCGTCGAACTCTCGAACTCCCAACGTGATCATGATCTTGACTCCGGCGCAACTCCTGCTGCTTGTCTTAATCTCATCGTAGTTAATCCTGCACACTTATCTCAACACATAGATTAGATAACAAATGACAATTGACTTCATCATCAAAATCCGAGATTCAACAATCTCCCCCTTTTTGATGATGACAATCAATTGATAAAGGAGTTATCCTTAACTCCCCCTATCTATATGCCATAGTTGAGATAAGTCAACCTTGAATTCAAGACCTAAGAATTCAAGTGACGCATTGATAAGTTAGATCAGTTAAACTTATCAATGCTCCCATCATGATGCCTATCATGATGTATCTCTTCAAGAATTATGTCAAGGCATGACATACATCAACAAGTTTGTATGATAGTGTTTGTAACTAATCATCATGTAATCATATAAAGCTATGAAGGACTTTTTTACATGATGCTTACATTTGAGATTTTCTAGCAAGTTTGCATTTTCTATAGAATATCAAATCAAGATATGATGCAAACTATTGCACATGTTCACATATCTCTTGGTGATGCAAGGATGGCATAACATTGTTTATGGCATCACTCAAGTATTTGTAACTATGACATAGATATGATTATGGCAGTTCAGCTATGACATAGTGTTTATCAATTCATATTTTTCTCCCCCTTTGTCATCAACAAAAAGCATGATAGCATTATCAAGCATATAAAGGAAGTCATGACACATATATCACTTTATTGTTTTTGCTTGACGGAGGAAAGTCATTTTCCAAGGAGTTTTCATAAGAGTGTACGGGAACAACCCATTTTTAGCATACAACCCGAAAAATGAACTTCTTACATGCATTTGGTTAAAAATATTTGTCACATAATTTGCAACATGTTATTTGATCAAGCGTTGTCAAGGCATGTAATAGTAATAACTCAAGTATTTGTCACATAATTTGCAACATGTTATTTGATCAAGCGTTTGTCAAGGCATGTAATAGTAATAACATCCGAAAAATAATTTTAACTAGTTTAAGTATTTGGACACATCAACATACCTAATTCTCTTCTTATGTAATCAAATTGTTCTTCACATAGGGGTTTTGTGAAGATATCAGCCAGTTGATGTTTGGTATCAATAAACTCTATGGTCACGTCATGATTAGTGACATGATCACGTATAAAGTGATGTCTAATATCAATGTGTTTTGTTCTTGAGTGTTGTATAGGATTTTTAGTTAAGCATATTGCACTCGTGTTATCACATTTAATGGGAATATCTTTAAGATTCACTTTGTAATCTTCTAAAGTGTTTTTCATCCATACAACTTGTGCACAGCATGCACTTGCTGCAATGTATTCAGCTTCGGTTGTTGATAGGGCAACCGAGTTTTGTTTCTTAGATGACCAGGATACAAGGGCATGTCCTAAAAATTGACATGATCCTGATGTGCTTTTTCTGTCTAGTTTACAGCCAGCAAAGTCCGCATCAGCATAGGCTGTTAATTCAAAATTTTCTGTTTTTGGGTACCATAATCCTAGATTGGTAGTTCCATTAAGATATCTGAGTATTCTTTTGACAGCTTTGAGATGAGATATCTTAGGGTCTGATTGAAATCTAGCACAAAGTCCTACACTGAACATAATGTCTGGTCTGGTGGCAGTGAGGTAAAGTAAACTTCCTATCATACCCCTATAGGTTTTTTGATCGAAGCTTTCTCCATTCTCATCAATTTCTAACTTAGTGGAGGTGCTCATAGGAGTGTCAATGGCTTTTGAATTATTCATTTTGAACTTCTTTAGCAAACTTACAGCATATTTGGTTTGACTAATAAAGATGCCATTGCTTAGTTGTTTGATTTGTAGGCCTAAGAAGAATGTTAACTCTCCCATTAGACTCATTTCGAATTCATGACTCATAGTTTTCGAAAAGGATTCACAAAGAGATTCATTTGTAGAACCAAAGATAATGTCATCAACATAAATCTGAACAATGAGAAAATCATTTTCAAAATTCTTGATAAACAATGTAGTATCAACCTTGCCTTTTACGAAATTATTTTCAATGAGAAAAGAGCTAAGTCTCTCATACCAAGCCCTTGGGGCTTGCTTTAAACCATAGAGAGCTTTAGTTAATCTAAACACATGATTAGGGTAGCCATTATTTTCAAATCCAGGAGGTTGTTCAACATAAACTTCTTCGGAAATGAAACCATTTAGAAAAGCGCTTTTAACATCCATTTGAAATAACTTAAAATTATTGCAACTAGCATAGGCAAGGAGCATCCTTATGGCTTCCAATCGAGCCACAGGTGCGAAGGTTTCTTCGTAATCGATACCTTCTTCTTGGTTGAAACCTTTGGCCACTAATCTAGCCTTGTTTCTAACCACGATACCATTTTCATCTTGCTTGTTTCTAAAGACCCATTTAGTACCAATTACTAAATGGTTATTTGGCCTAGGAACAAGCGTCCACACCTCATTTCTCTCAAATTGATTTAATTCATCTTGCATTGCGATAATCCATGAATCATCTTTCATGGCTTCATCAACACATTTGGGTTCAATTTGGGAGAGAAAAGCGGCGTTGGCACAAAAGTTTTTAAAAGAAGATCGTGTTTGAACCCCTTTTGATGTGTCTCCTAGGATTAGCTCCTTAGGATGAGCATCTATATACTTCCAATCCTTGGGTAAGGATGTTTTGGAAGTGGATGCAACCAAGTTGCTAGTTGGAGACGGGGTTTCGTTTAAATTCAAGGAATCAAAATTAATATCATCATCAAGATCATTTTTCTTAATTTCTGAAATCTCATTGAAAACGACATGGATGGATTCTTCAATAATTAAGGTTCTTTTATTGAAGATGCGAAAAGCTTTAGAAACCGAAGAATAACCAAGAAAAATTCCTTCATCAGATTTAGCATCGAATTTTCCTAAGTTATCCTTTTCATTCAAGATAAAACACTTACACCCAAAGACTTTAAAATATGAGACATTGGGTTTTTTGTTATTCCATAACTCATAAGGAGTTTTGGTTAGTAAGGGTCTTACTAGGACTCTATTTAAAATATAACATGCAGTGCTTACAGCTTCGGCCCAAAAATATTTGGGTAGGCTATGTTCATTCAACATGGTTCTAGCCATTTCTTGCAAATTTCGATTTTTTCTTTCTACTACCCCATTTTGTTGAGGATTTCTTGGAGTAGAGAAGTTATGGTTGTATCCGTTGAGTTCACAGAATTCTTGGAAGTCATGGTTTTGAAATTCTCCACCGTGATCACTTCTAATTGACGAAATCATAGATTCCTTCTCATTTTGAACAAGTTTACAAAACTTGGTAAAATGTCTAAAGCATTCATTTTTTTGTTTTAAGAAGTAGGTCCATGTATATCTGCTGTAGTCATCAATAATGACAAAGGCATATTTGCTACCTCCTAGACTCGATGTAGAGATTGGTCCGAACAAGTCCATATGGATCAATTGTAAGGGCCTAGAGGTGCTTATTTGATTCTTAGCTTTGAAGCTACCCCTAATTTGCTTACCTAATTGGCAAGCATCACATACATTATCTTTGATGAACTTGATATGAGGAATTCCTCTTACAAGTTCTCTAGATGATACTTGATTGATTAGTTTCATGCTAGCATGACCTAATCTTCTATGCCATAGCCAAGCATCCTCATTCATAACGGCAAAGCACATTTCATCACATAAGTCATTGATGTCAATAGTGTATACGTTGTTTTGTTTTAATGCAATCATAGATATATTTTTGTGTGGTTTTTCAATGATGCAGGCATTAGATTCAAATCTTATAATATATCCTTTATCACATAATTGACTAATGCTCAAGAGGTTATGTTTTAAACCATCAACTAGTAAAACATCTTCAATAGAGAGGTTGGATTTGTTACCAATGGTTCCTTTGCCAATGATTTTACCCTTGTTGTTGTCTCCGAAGGTGACATATCCTTCGTCTATGCTAGAGAGCTTAGAGAATTGAGATGGATCTCCGGTCATATGCCTTGAGCATCCACTATCAAGGTACCATTTCTTGCTCCTAGCTTGCAATTGTTTAGTTTTCTACAAGAAAGGATGACGTTTAGGTACCCATTTGCTTTTGGGTGCCTCATAAATAGATCTACATTTTCTATCATGTTGCATAGAGTTTATCATGGTTCCTTTAGGAACCCAAATTAATTTGTTTGGACTTATTTTCTTGAATGGACAACAATGTGTCTTGTGTCCAGATTTGCAACAAAAGTTGCACTTGGTTTGGTGTTGAACGTGTAAGATGGGGCCTTTTACAAAGGTAGTTGGATTTCGGTGAGGACTCCTCACAAATCCAATCCCACTTCTTTTGGGAGCATGACCCTTGTTTGTAAGGATCATGTTTAATGACTTGCTACCAACCTCGAATTTCTTCAAGGTGTCCTTAAGCAGCAAGTTTTCTTTTTGTATAGTTTCTAAATCATGACATTTGATACATGAGTTTAAACTATCATGATGTTCGACTTTTAACTTATCAAACTCACAAGTAAGATTATCATGTACCCTTTTTAGCAACTTGTATTTTCTATTTATAACTTTGCATTCATCAAATAAATCATGGAAGGCATTTAATAATTCATCGAAAGATAAATCAGCATCTAATAAATCTGTTACCTCCCCTTCGATGGCCATAAAGGCGTAATGAGCAACTTGCTCGGTGTTGGATTCTTCTTCCTCGGATGCGCTCGAATCATCCCATGTTGCTTGGAGCGCCTTCTTCTTTGTTGTTCTTTTCTTGACTTGGGGACAATCACTTTTGTAATGTCCCGGCTTTTTACATTCATAGCAGATCACTTGGTCCTTCTTAGGTTCAAGTTTATTTTTCATATCGTTTTTAAACTTGTTTCTTTTGAAGAATTTTTTAAACTTTCTTGTCAACAGTGCCAAGTCATCGTCACAATCCTCATCACTTGAGTTTTCTCTCAAGTGGCATTCAGAAGTTTTAAGTGCCATATCCTTCCTGTTCTTTGGAAGGATGTCTTCTTGCTCTTCATGAGCTTTGCAGGTCATTTCGTAGGTCATTAATGACCCGATTAGTTCTTCAAGAGGGAAATTTTGCAGATCTTTTGCCTCTTGAATGGCGGTGACTTTAGGATCCCAACTCATAGGAAGGGATCTTAGTATCTTATTAACAAGCTCAAAATCCGAAAAGCTCTTTCCGAGACCTTTTAAACCGTTGACGACATCCGTGAAACGGGTAAACATGTCGCCAATGGTTTCACTCGGTTTCATTCGAAAAAGTTCAAAAGAATGCAGCAACAGATTGATTTTTGACTCTTTCACTCTACTTGTGCCCTCGTGGGTCACTTCAAGTGTGTGCCAAATATCAAAAGCAGTTTCGCAAGTTGAAACACGATTAAATTCGTTTTTATCTAGTGCGCAAAATAAGGCATTCATAGCCTTTGCATTAAGAGCGAAAGCCTTCTTTTCCAAATCGTTCCAATCGATCATTGGAAGAGAAGATTTTGAAAATCCATTTTCAACAAGATTCCATAGTTCAAAATCCATAGAAATAAGAAAGATCCTCATTCGGGTCTTCCAGTAAGTGTAGTCCGTTCCACTGAACATGGGTGGACGTGTAATCGAATGCCCCTCTTGGTTTCCGGCGTATGCCATCTCTCTTGGGTTTTAATCCTTTAGAGAGTTAACCGAGCTCTGATACCAATTGTTAGGATCGAGAGCACTAAGAGGGGGGGGGTGAATTAGTGCAGCGGAAATCGTATAATAAATTTAAAACCAAAAGCTGCGTTTGTTCAAAAACTATTATGATGCAAAAGCAAATTCTCAGTTTGTATCTAAGTGCAGTTTGCGTCTAAGCGCAGATTGCGTCTAAGCGCAGTTTTGCGTCTAAGCGCAGATTGCGTCTAAGCGCAGTTTTGCGTCTAAATGCAGATTTACGTCTAAACGCAGATTTTACGTCTAAACGCAGTTTTACGTCTAAACGTAGTTTTACGTCTAAGCGCAGATTGCGTCTAAGCGCAGTTTTGCGTCTAAATGCAGATTTACGTCTAAACGCAGATTTTACGTCTAAACGCAGTTTTACGTCTAAACGTAGTTTTACGTCTAAACGCAGATTTACGTCTAAACGCAGTATTACGTCTAAACGCAGTTTTTCGTCTAAACGCAGTTTTACGTCTAAACGCAGTTTTACGTCTAAACGTAGATTTACGTCTAAACGCAGTTAGACGCAGATTTACGTCTAAACTTTGAAACTTGTTTGTATACTCGCAGAAGGCAGTATGCAGATGAAACCAAGACGTAAACGTGAACTGAAATCTGATGATTGAGCGAAGAAAGCCGATTTACGTCTGAATGCAGTTTTACGTCTAAATGTTGAAACTCGTTTGTAAGATCGTAGAGGATAGATTGCAGTTATTAATAGGATTAAAATGTAAGCGTAAACTGCAAGGAAGCTCGTTCGTAAAAGCACGGAAAACAGATTTGCAGAATCAAACGTAAACGTAAACTGTAATGTATGAAAATACGAGTTTACGTCTGAATGCAGATTTGGAAGAACAGCACTTAGAACTTGTTCGTGAAAGCGCAGAGAGCAGTAGTGATGAGGGAGGTTTGCAGTAATGATAAAGTGCTCGAAAATAAACGCAAACCAGAGATTTAGAGTGGTTCGGTCAGCCTTGACCTACTCCACTTTTGGCTTCCTCCACCGATGAGGTTGCCGACGTCAACTAGCTGCCTTCCTTCAATGGGCGAAGGCCAAACTTCCCTCTTACAGTTTCTCTCCTTTTGACAGGCTTAGGAGACAACCTTTACAGACCTTTCTCTCCTCACTTTACAGTTGAAAACTTGAAGAACAGAAGGAGGAGACTCAAGGGCTTTACAACACTTTTGAGCTCTTTAGAATCACAGAAAAGATCACAATTTCGGTATAGGTCTGTTTCTTTTCAGTGCTGAATGGGTGGGGTATTTATAGGCCCCAACCCAATTCAAAATTCGAGCTCAAAACGATCAAATCGATCAAATCCCAGAATTCTGGGATCAGGCGGTTGCACCTCTCGACTGGAGAGGTGGCACCGCCTGGCAGAGCTCGAAGACTGAGCTCTGCCGATTGCTTCTTCTCTGCCAGAGCTCGAAGACTGAGCTCAATGGTTGCATCACCTGGCAGAGCTCGAAGACTGAGCTTGGTGGTTGCATCACCTGGCAGAGCTCGAAATCTGAGCTCGGTGGTTGCATCACTTGGCAGAGCTCCAAACTGAGCTCAAGCTGATGCACCATTCTGCCATAGCTCGAAGACTGAGCTTGGTGAATGCATCACCTGGCAAAGCTCGAGACTGAGCTCAGGCTGATGCACCACTCTGCCAAAGCTCGAAGACTGAGCTTGGTGGTTGCATCGCCTGGCAGAGCTCGGAACTTGAGCTCTGGCGGTGCAACCTCTTGGCTGGAGCGGTTGCACCTCCCAGCCTTGCAACCCTGGCGGTTGCACCTCCTGGCTGGGGCGGTTGCACCTCCCAGCCCCACAGCCCAGGCGGTTGCACCTCCTGGCTGGGGCGGTTGCACCTCTCAGCCCCACAGCCCAGGCGGTTGCACCTCCTGGCTGGGGCGGTTGCACCTCTCAACCCCACAGCCCAGGCGGTTGCACCTCCTGGCTGGGGCGGTTGCACCTCCTGGTGCAATCAGGGTCCGAATGGTTCACTCCATTCGACCCACTTTGAATCTTTTCAGGGGCCCAATTGCCCCAAGATTAAGCTAATGGGATCACCTCCCATTTTCATGCTTAATCATCGTGCTAACTACGATTATCTCTAAGACAACTTCTGCAGCTTGCTCCGATGCGTCAATCGCTTCTTCCGGCGAGTTTCCGGCCAACTTCCGTCGATCAACCGATAACCCTCGGTGATCCTTCTGCGGACATCCGGCATACTCCTGGACTTTGCGACGATCCACTTGGCGAGTTCCGACGAGCTTCGCTTGGCAAGCTTCTGGACTTCTCGGATCTGTTCTCTCTGAACCTCCGACGACCGTCCGAACTTCCGTCGAACTCTCGAACTCCCAACGTGATCATGATCTTGACTCCGGCGCAACTCCTGCTGCTTGTCTTAATCTCATCGTAGTTAATCCTGCACACTTATCTCAACACATAGATTAGATAACAAATGACAATTGACTTCATCATCAAAATCCGAGATTCAACAGTACTCTTCCCTTCTTTTTGACAAAAACAAAGGGGAGAAAGCTTTTGCTAGTCAGAACATGCAAAGAAAAGCAAAGTGCAATCTTGCACAAGAAGCAATTGTTGAATTTCCATGATTGAACTTAAGAATCTTGCTATGCTTTTGTGCTTATATGTTGTGATGAAAAGCTAGCTTGTATGTAGTAAAACTTGCATATCTTAAAAATTGCTAGCTTGTAGTCTAAAGAGAAGCAAACAGTTGCTATCTCAATAAAAGCTAAACATGCTAAATTTGTACTTTGCAACAAAAGCAAAATTGCGAGTTCAAACATTACAAAGGAAGCAAAAATTTGCTAGCTTGCAACTTGCATATTTTAAGAAGCAAGAGTTGCCTTCTTGAACATCTCTAATTTGCTAGCTTGCATGATGTAGAAGTTACTTTCTCAAAAGAAGCAAAAGTGCTATCTTGTATGTTGTAAAACTTGCATATCTAAAACTTGATAGCTTGAATGTTCTAAGCATGATCTAACACTTGCTAAATTTTCTAGCTTCAAACCTGCATGATGATAAAACCTAATATTATGTTTTTCATGCAATGAGTTGAACTTATATCACAAACACAAGAATAGTTGTACTTCTCCTTTTTGTTGATGACAAAGGGGGAGAAGTATATCGATGATATGACATGTTACGCATAAGTTTATAATGACATGTTGCTTGGATTTTTGAGTCCAAGAGTTTCTATCAAAATGGCATATTGATAGGGGGAATTTGTTTAAACTCCAGGAGTTAAGGTTAACTCCGTCATCAAGTGGTTGTCATCATCAAAAAGGGGGAGATTGTTGAATCTCGTATTTTGAAGATAAAACCACTTGATATATGTTTACGATTTAATCTGCATTTTGAGTGATGCAGAATGCTTCGATCAGGATGAGACAATTAAAGCAAGAAAAATCTGTTAGGATCAAGAGCACTAAGAGGGGGGGGGGGGGGGTGAATTAGTGCAGCGAAAAACTTTCGACGATTAAAACAACGTTCGTACGATGAAATCGTTTCCGACGTAAAATCGTTTTCGGAAACTTAACTTGAAAGTGAGTTCGAAACTTAACCACCCTTTTACAGTTGCACTCCTTTTGACGGGCTTAGGAGACAACCCTTATAGATTTCTCTCATCTCTTGAAAGATCAAAACTTGGAAGAAAAGAGGGAGGAGAACTTCTAGACTTTACAACACTTTTGAGCTCTAAAATCATAGAGTAAGATCAAACTTTCGGTGCCCTTTCATGCAGAAAAGGGTGGGGTATTTATAGGCCCCAAACCAGTTTGAATTCTGAGCTCAAAACTGTTATCTCCTAGAATTCCGGGGTCTGGTGGTTGCACTGCCTGACTGGGGCGGTTGAACCGCCTAGTAGAGCTCGAAGACTGAGCCTCTGGGCGGTGCCACCTCCTGTCAGGGGCAGTTACACTACTTGGTAGAGCTCAAAGACTGAGCCTCTAGGCGGTACCACCGCTTGACAGGGGCAGTTGCACTACCCAGTCTCGCTCGGAGACTAAGCCCAAGCCGTGCCACCGCTTGACTAGGGCGGTTGCACCGCCTAGTCTCACTCGGAGATTGAGCCCAAGCGGTGCCACCGCCTGACTAGGGCAGTTGCACTGCTTGGCAGAGCTCGGAGATCGAGCTCAGGCAGTTCCACCACCTATCAGGGGCGGTTGCACCGCCTAGCCTAGCTTGGAGACTGAGCCCTGGGCGGTGCCACCGCTGGCCAAGAAATCTGGGTCCGAATGGGCTGATCCATTCGTCCCAATTTGGGTATATCAAGGGCCCAATTGCCCCAAGATTAAGTTAATGGGATCACCTCCCATTTCTAACTTAACCATCGTCCACTACAACTTGCTCCGGTGCGTCAATCACTTCTTCTTGCGAGCTTCCGGCGAACTTCCGTCGATCATCCAATGAACCCTCGGTGATGCTCCTGCGGACTTCCAGCAAACTCCTGGACTTGCGATGTTCCACTTGGTGAGTTCTGACGAGCTTCTTTGGTAAGCTCCTGGACTTCTCGGATTTGTTCCCGTAGAACCTCCGACGACCATCCGGACTTCCGTCGAACTCTCGAACCCCTAACGTGATCATGGTCTTGACTCCGGCACAACTCCTGCTGCATGTCTTTCTTCCATCGTAGTTAATCCTGCACATGTAAAACAAAACTTTGATCGAGACAATTAATCCTAAGCAATTAACCAAGTTGTCCGGCATGTCATTGGTCCCTCGACGCTTCGTCCGATTCTTCGGCGCATCGTCCTCTCCTACGGCCTATTGCCCAATCGACCAGTTGACTCCGCAACTCTGATATCCTTGGCGCAATACCTACTCTTCTTAGACCGATGCCCGAGTCCATGACCCGAAACTTTCTATCGATACGTCGACCGATCCATCGGCCAGACGTCTAATCTTCTAACATGTTACTCCGACACAACATGATTTTTCCTGCTTTAATTGTCTCATCCTGATCGAAGCATCCTACGTCACTCAAAGCATAGATTAAAACAAAAACATAATTATCAATTGGTTTCATCATCAAAATATGAGATTCAACAAAATCATGTTGGGTCGAAGGAACATGTCAGAAGATTGGACGTCGTGCAAGTGGATCGGTTGACGTATCGACAGAAGACTTCGGGTCGTGGACTCGATCATCGAGCCAAGAAGAGCAGTATTGTGCCAAGAATATCGGAGTTACGGAGTCAACTGGCCGATTGGGCAATAAGCCGCAAGAGAGGACAATGAGCCAAAGAATCGGACGAAGCGTCAAGGGACCAATGACATGCCGGACAACTTGGTTAATTGCTTAGGATTAATTGTCTTGAACGAAGTTTTGTTTTACATGTGCAGCAATAACTATGATGGAAGTAAGACATGCAGCATGAGTTGCGCCGGAGTCAAGACTATGATCACGTTGGGGGTTCGAGAGTTCAACGGAAGTCCGGACGGTCGTCGGAGGTTCTACGGGAACAAATCCGAGAAGTCCAGGAGCTTGCCAAAGAAGCTCATCCAAACTTGCCAAGTGAATCATCGCAAGTCCAGGAGTTTGCCGGAAGTCCACTGGAGCATCGCCGAAGGTTCGTCGGATGTTCGTTGGAAGTTCGTCGGAAGCTCGCTGGAAGAAGCGATTGACGCACCGAAGCAAGTTGCAATAAATGTCTTAAGAAATATCATAGTTAGCATGTAGATTAAGTTAGGAATGGGAGGTGATCCCATTAACTTAATCTGGGGGCAATTGGGCCCTTGATAGACCCAAATTGGGCCGAATGGATCAACCCATTCGGACCAGAATTCCTACTAAGCAGTGGCACCGCTAGGGTCGGTAGTGACACCAACCAGGAGATGGTCTCCCAGGAAAGCTGGGCAGTGCAACTGCCCTGGTTAGGCATTGCAACTACCCTAGTCTGGTTGTGGCACCGCTTGGGCTCAGTCTCCGAGCGAGACTGGGCAGTGCAACTGCCCCTATCAGGTGGTGGCACCGCCGAAGCTCGGTCTCTGAACTCTGTTAGGCGGTTGTACTGCCCTAGTTAGGAGGAAGTACAACCAGGACCCCAAAAATCAGGGAAAAGATATTTTTGAACTCCAAATTCAAACCAGTTTGGGGCCTACATATACCCCACCCTTTCCTACATGAAAGGGCACCAAAAATTCAATCTTATTCTGTTATTTTTAGAGCTCAAAAGTGTTGTAAAGGCTAGAAGTTCTCCTCCCTCTTTTCTTCCAAGTTTTGATCCTTCAAGAGAGGAGAGAAATGTTTGTAAGGGTTGTCTCCTAAGCCCGTCAAATGGAGTGAATCTATAAAAGGGTGGTTGGCCTTCGCCTATTGAAGGAAAGCCTCTAGTGGACGTCGGTGACCTCATCGGAGGAGGAAGCCAAAAGTGGATGTAGGTCAAGATTGACTGAACCACTCTAAATCTCGGTTTGCATTTACTTTATGTTCTCTATCTTAACTGCAAACTGCCTCCATAGCTTTACTTTAACTGCACTTCGCCTAATCTAAGTTAAAGCAACTTTCGAATAAGCTTTCATACCGAAATCGCTTTTATCATACGAACGTCGTATTTCGGTTTGCAATTACATTATGTTCACTATCTTAACTGCAAACTGTCTCTATATCTTTACTTTAACTGCATCTCTCTTGATCACAAGTTAAAGTGATTTACGAATCGGCTTTCTTACCGAAATCATTTTTATCGTACGAACGTCATTTTAAATCGTCGAAAGTTTTCCGTTGCATTAATTCACCCCCCCCCCCCCCTTAGTGCTCTTGATCCTAACAAAGAGGAATTGGCGGAGTGGATGTAGGTCACGATGACTGAACCACTATAAAAATCTGGTTTGTGTTTCCTTTGAGCACTTTACTTTTATAGCAAACTGCCTCTCCTCTTTACTGTGCACTTACTATGCCTATACTCGCATATTCTTTCAAGTTTCTGAAATCGGTTTTCAACGTACGAAAGAATTTTTCAGAACCGATGTTTTTGCCACTACACTAATTCACCCCCCCCTCTTAGTGCTGACTCTTTTCCTAACAGTTGGTATCAGAGCCTCGTTTTCTCATTTGGCTTAACACCCAATGAGAAATGGCTCTTTTTAACTTTCAAGATGGTTACTCTCTCATTCGTCCTCCCTTGTTCAATGGGACGGATTACACATATTAGAAAACTTGGACCAGAATTCCTACTAAGTGGTGGTACCGCTAGGGTCGGCAGTGGCACCGCCAAGGAGATGGTCTCCCAGGAAAGCTGGGCAGTGCAACCGCCCAGGTTAGGCGGTGGCACCGCCTGTGCTCAGTCTCCGAGCGAGACTAGGCGTTGCAACTGCCCTAGTCTGGCTGTGGCACCACCTAGGCTCAGTCTCCGAGCGAGACTAGGCAGTGCAACTGCCCCTATCAGGTGGTGGCACCGCCGGAGCTCGGTCTCTGAGCTTTGTTAAGCGGTTGTACTGCCCCAATTAGGAGGTAGTACCACCAGGACCCCAAAAATCTGGGAAAATGCATTTTTGAGCTCCAAATTTAAACCAGTTTGGGGCCTACATATACCCCACCCTTTCCTGCATGAAAGGGCACCAAAAATTCAATCTTATTCTGTGATTTTTAGAGCTCAAAAGTGTTGTAAAGGCTAGAAGTTCTCCTCCCTCTTTTCTTCCAAGTTTTGATCCTTCAAGAGAGGAGAAAAATGTTTGTAAGGGTTGTCTCCTATGCCCGTCAAATGGAGTGAAACTATAAAAGGGTGGTTGGCCTTCGCCTATTGAAGGAAAGCCTCTAGTGGACGTCGGTGACCTCATCGGAGGAGGAAGCCAAAAGTTGATGTAGGTCAAGATTGACTGAACCACTCTAAATCTCAGTTTGCATTTACTTTATGTTCTCTATCTTAACTGCAAACTGCCTCCATAGCTTTACTTTAACTGCACTTCGCCTAATCTAAGTTAAAGCAACTTTCGAATCGGCTTTCGTACCGAAATCGCTTTTATCATACGAACGTCGTATTTCGGTTTGCAATTACATTATGTTCTCTATCTTAACTGCAAACTGTCTCTATATCTTTACTTTAACTGCATCTCGCTTGATCACAAGTTAAAGTGATTTATGAATCGGCTTTCTTACCGAAATCATTTTTATCGTACGAACGTCGTTTTAAATCGTCGAAAGTTTTCCGCTGCACTAATTCACCCCCCCCCCCCTTAGTGCTCTTGCTCCTAACAATGAGGAATTAGCGGTGTGGATGTAGGTCACGATGACCGAACCACTGTAAAAATCTGGTTTGCGTTTCCTTTGAGCACTTTACTTTTATAGCAAACTACCTCTCCTCTTTACTGTGCACTTACTATGCCTATACTCGCATATGCTTTCAAGTTTCTGAAATCGGTTTTCAACGTACGAAAGAATTTTTCAGAACCGACGTTTTTGCCGCTGCACTAATTCACCCCCCGCTCTTAGTGCCGACTCTTTTCCTAACAGTTGGTATCAGAGCCTCGTTTTCTCATTTGGCTTAACACCCAATGAGAAATGGCTCTTTTTAACTTTCCAGATTACTCTCTCATTCGTCCTCCCTTGTTTAATGGGACGGACTACACATATTAGAAAACTCGAATGAGAGTTTTCTTGCTTTCTTTGGACTTGAATTTATGGAATATTATTGATAGTGGTTTTCAAAAGTTTTCTACTCCAATGAAAGAATGGAATGATTTGGAAAGAAATTTTTTTCCTTAAATGCTAGAGCTATGAACGCTCTATTTTGCACTTTGGATAAAACTGAGTTTAATCAGGTTTCTAATTACGAAACGGCTTTTGATATATGACACACTCTCGAAATTACACACGAAGGCACTAGTAGAGTAAAAGTTTTGAAAATTAATTTTTTAATGTATGATTTTGAGCTATTTCAAATAAAGCCGAGCAAAACTATTATTGACATGTACACCCACTTTATGGATGTCATCAATAGTTTAAAAACTCTTAGCAAATATTTTTTGAATCTTGAACTTGTGAATTAAGTTTTATGCTCACTTTCTAAAACTTGGAATTCAAATGTAACGGCTATTCAAGAATAAAAAAACTTGAACCATTTACCAATTGAAGAACTAAGAAATAACGTGTAATACACGTTAAGAACTTGAGAACCACCTTCCAAAGAGCATGAAGGATTTCAGACTTAGAACAATTGAAGACCACTCGAGCATAAGCTCAAATGATGGTGAACTTAAACTCCTCATGAAATTTTTAAAACAAGAATCAAAAATTAAAAACGAACTTAAAAAGAAGAAGAAGTCGACTTTGGATGAATCGAGCTCCTCTGAAGACGAGGAGAAAATCAACAAAGGCGATGTGGCAAACTATGCCTTAACGGCTTTTGATGACGAGGTAAATAAAACTCCCTTAATTTATTTCGAAATTACATGATGCGTTTAATGAGTTATTTTTAATTTAGTTTAATTATTTTTCTTGAAAATTACATGTTTAAAAATGAATATGCAGAATATATATATATATATATATATATATATATATGTTCATTCTAGTAATTTTGAAAATGATAATGAAAATTGCATGTTTTATGTTAATGGAATAAAATGTTAGATTTAAATCTAATGATCCTATGTTTGTTTTTCAAGAATAAATAATGTGTATCTTAATGTCTTAATGAAAATATTAAGAAGTTTGATATCATGCTTAATGATGATGCATGGCTTTTGTATGGAAAACTAAGCATGAAAAGTTAGATTCACCTAAAAAGAAAATTGCATGACTACAACAAACAAAATGATCTTGATGGAAAATGCTTTATGAAATCAATTTCAATGATGCATAATGATGAAATTATGTAATGAAAATATCAAATGTTTTGAAACCATGTTTTGATGTTATGCCCAAAATAGTGATGCATAATGATCATGCTTAATAAGTTTTAAAATTATGCATAATGATTTTTGTGATTATTGATCTTTGCCTCAGGGAAAGTTCTTTTTCGGTTTTAAATGTTGATGTGTGTTTTTATTTGGCATAAATGAAAAAGACATTCTTCTACGAAATAAATCACATGAATTTAAACAACTAAAAAGAGAAAAACAATTTTCTTGAAAATTCTTTTTCTCTATCTTATTGACTTTGATGAATCTATTTGATCATCTTTGTATGAATCTCTTGAAAACGATTTTAATTTGACGATTTGAATTTGAATGAGCTTAATATTGATTTTTTGAAATTTATAACTTGAGATTTCTTATGCATGAATCAAGATATTATATCATTTGATCTCCTAAGAATTCTTTTTGTTATTTATTTAAGAAGAGATTTGTTAAAATGAATCATGGTATCTCTTGATATTCACAATTTGTCTTCATTATTTGTGTATCTCATCACCAAAATTCTCTTGTTATTTTTCATGTGATGATATGAAATTATGCATGAAATACTCTTGATATTATTTTGATGTATATAAATGAGAAGTTATGATCATGCATGGTATGACGTAATTTAATACCATCAAGTTTCCGAGGGGTATCCCACGAACTTGAATCGCTCCATCCTTGATTCCAACTTATTAAGGTTGTGTCTTTTAACGTGGGTTAGCCCCAAATCTTAACAACATTAAAATCAAGCTTCTTCCCTTTCCATATCTCATATAGTGTAGACACTATCGACTTAGTTGGAACTTTGTTCAGATGGGTAAGTTAGCGAAACTCATCATTGACTGTACCATGTGTAATAGTGTCTGATTCCTCTTTTCAGATACACCATTGAGTTGAGGTGTATAAGGAGGTGTCCATTGGGATAGAATCCTATGGTCCTTGAGGAACTGGGTAAACTCTATACTTATGTACTCACATCCTCGATCTGATTGAAGAGTCATGATACTCTTTCCAATCTGGTTCTCCACTTCATTCTTATACTCTCTAAATTTCTCAAAAGCTTCGGATTTGTACTTCATTAAGTACATATGTCTATACCTTGAGAAATCTTTAGTAAAGGTAATGAAGTAGGAGTAACAACCAATGACATGAGTTGACATGGGTCCACATACATCACTATGTATGAGTTCTAGTAGCTTAGTGGCTCTCTCTAGTTCCACTAAATGGAGAGTTGGTCAATTTTCCATGAAGGCAAGGCTCGCAAGTTTCATATGACTCATAGTCGAATGGATCTAGATATATATCCTTTTAGCAACTTTTAGATCTTTCCCTCATGGATATGACCTAGCCTACAATGCCACAGGTATGCACTATTCACCTCATCTCGTTTCCTCTTAAACAAACTTGCATTCTTGATATGTGGAGTAGTGTCTAGCATAAACAAACCATTATGCAATGTTCCTCTCATGATGATTTTATCAACTAACAATATTGAATAACCATTGTTCACAAAAACTAATTAATATCCACTAACTGTTAAACATAAAATGGAAACAATTTTTTTGATAATAGAAGGAACAAAATAACATGCATCTAATACAATAATAGCTCCATCAAGCAGATGTAGGCTGACCTTGCCAACAGCTATTGTAGTAACTTTTGCTCTATTGCCCATCTTGAGATCTATCTCACCTCTCACTAATCTCCTAGTCCTTGCCAAAACCTACAATGGATTGCCAATATGATAAGCACTACCGATATCCAATACCCATATGTTATCATAAGAGTCTGACAAATGGAGACTGATCATAAATGTACCTGAAGCTTCTCCAAGCTCCTATGTCGCCCTCTTTCTAAGGTACTATTTGCAGTTCCTCTTCCAGTGCCCATCGTTTCTGTAGTAAAAGCACTGGCCTTTGTCCTTTGGCAGGTCTTTCTTAGCAACCTTTACTTTACCTGGTCTGCCCTTGCCCTTGCCATTCATAAGGGACTTTTCTGCTTTTCTTTTCTTTTTGGTCTCACTAGTGTAGAGAACTGGCTTCTCTTTCTTGATAGAAATTATGCATATTTTAATTTAAAACTATTATGATGCACAAACATATTGAAAAACGATTTATACTTCAACTTTGTCATGATTTAAAAATTCATGTAAAGGAAAAAAGAATTACAACATTGTATTCTTCCTTTCTTTTTTATAATGACAAAGGGGGAGATAGGTAGCTTACTAACCAGCTTGCACAAGTCAAAAAGATGCAAAAACTTGCTTACTTCCTTGTGTTAGGATCGGAACGGCACTAAGGGGGGGGGGGCGTGAATTAGTGTAGCGGATTAAAACTTGTAAGTTTGAAACCGAATTCGTAAATGCGAGGAGATTTCGATTCGACAATAACTTGAGTAAAGTGAGAAGATGAAAATGAAAGCTTACTGTAGTGTAAATAACAATTTCAGAAAGGTAAGTACTCACACATTCAAGGAACACACCAATTTAAAGTGGTTCGGTCAAATGACCTATATCCACTTGCGAAGCCTTCTTTGATGAAGCTCCCAACTTCCACTAGCAAATCACTGGTCAAGCAATTGAAAATAAGACTTGCTAAAAACTTTATAAAGGCTTTTGTCTCAATCTATTGCTTCTCAAAAAGTTGTATTCTCTGTTGAGAATTGAGGGGTATTTATAGACCCCAAGAGGATTCAAATTTGAGCTCCAAGTTTGAATTCTCTTGGATTCCTAAAGTTGGCGGTGCCACTGCCCGACCATTCGGATGTTGGGCGATGCTACCGCCCAGTCTAGAGGTACCACTGCCCGATCCTCGGGTTCTAGGCGGCGCCACTGCCTAGTCCGGTGGTTCCACTGCCCAACCTTTCAGGTTCTGGGTGGTGCCACCGCCCGACCCTACGGGTCACTAGATGGGTTTCAAATTTGGCCCAAACCAGGTAATATCAGGCCCAATTGTCCCATAACCAGGACATAAGATTATCCTTTAATCCTAACCCTAATTATATGTAAACTATGCAACTAAAAACATAATTGCATTAGATGAGATCTTAGATATTAGTTTCATACTTGCATGACCTAATCTCCTATGCAAAAGCCAGGCATCATCATTTAAAGCGGAGAGGCACATTTCATTACTTAGTTTATCAAGGTTGATGGTGTAGACATTATTTTTTTTCAAAGCAATCATTGACATGTTATTGTTTGGTTTTTCAATAATGCACACATTAGAGTCAAATCTAATGATATAACCCTTATCGCATAATTGACTAATACTTAAAAGATTATGTTTTAATCCATCAACTAGTAACACATCATCAATAGAAAAACTTAATTTGTTACCTATGGTTCCCTTGCCAATGATTTTGCCTTTGTTGTTGTCTCCGAAGGTGACGTACCTTTCTTCTTTGCTAGTGAGCATAGAGAAATGAGATGGATCTCCAATCATGTGTCTTGAGCATCCACTATCGAGATACCATCTCTTACTCCTAGCTTATGGGTTTATCTACAAAAGAGGATGGATTTTAGGTACCCATTTGATTTTGGGTGCCTCAAAAATTGATCTACCAATTTGGTTATTCATTATTGAACTATTTATAGTTCCTTTAGTAACCCATATTAATTTATGTGGACTAATTTTTCTAAATGGGCATTTGTAAGCAACATGTCCGGATGTACAACAAAAGTTGCATTTCAAATAAGGTGAAACATGTAATGTGGATCCTTTAATGAAAGTGGTAGGATTTTGGTGAGATCCTCTCACAAAACCAATTTCACTTCTATTTGCGACGTGACCCTTATTTGCAAGGATCATGTCCAATCCCTTGCTACCGACCTTAAACTTGTTTAAGATCTCTTTAAGTAGCAAGTTTTCATTTTTTATTGCTTCTAAATGTTCACACTCAGAGCATGGAGGAGTTTGAAGACTATCAAGCTTATTTTGTAGTAAGACATGCTCTTTCTTTAAGATATTAAACTTCTTACTAATAGTTCTACACTCATCAAATAATTCGTGAAAAGCGATAAAAGTTCATCGAAAGATAAATCTTCATTAATTAAATCACATACCTCTTCTCCTAAAGCCATTAGCGCGAAGTTTACCTCTTCTTTGTTGCTAGCTTCTTCACTTTCGGAATCACTTGAATCGTCCCAAGTCATTTTTAGAGCTTTCTTCTTCTTTGGTTGCTTCTTCTTGGCTTTGGGGCATTCATTTTTGAAGTGCCCCAACTTCTTGCATTCGTAGAATATTGTTGAATCTCGTATTTTGATGATGAAATCACTTGATATATATTTATGATTTAATCTGCGTTTTGAGTGATGCAGGATGCTTCGATCAGGATAAGACAATTAAAGCAGGAAAATCATGTTGTGCCAGAAGAACATGTTAGAAGATTGGACGTCGGGCCGGTGGATCGGTCGACGTATCGACAGAAGGCTTCAGGTCGTGGACTCGAGCATCAGGCCAAGAAGAGTGGGTATTATGCCAAGGATATCGGAGTTGCGGAGTCAACTGGCCAATTGGGCAATAGGCTACAGGAGAGGACGATGCGCCGAAGAATCAAACGAAGCGTCGAGGGACCAATGACATGCCGGACAACTTGGTTAATTACTTAGGATTAATTGTCTCGATCGAAGTTTTGTTTTAAGTGTGCAGGATTAACTACGATGGAAGAAAGACATGCAGTAGGAGTTGCACCGGAGTCAAGACAATGATCACGTTGGGAGTTCGTGTAACATCCCCCATTAAAAAAAAAAAAATTTAGTAAATGCTTGTTTGTAAATATGAGGATTATTTAAATAACTTTTTTTGTTAAATAATATTATATTAAATTTTATGGCTAAGGACCTAAGAGTAAATAATAAATTTTTGATATGATTTATAGAATATTCAGAATTGAGTAAATAAAAATAAAATAAAATAAAATGGAGGACATGTGTCATTAACAAGGATGAGTCACTTGTATTTATTCTAAAGTTGACACCTAAACCCTCATGCATGCTTGCCACCTCACTATTTTAGCATGAGCCAAACCTAAGTAATTTAAAGCACCATTAAAAAGAAACTTTGCAGCCAATGTTAGTTTGACGAGAAGAAGAAGAAGAGAAGAAGAAGAAGAAGAAGAAGAAGAAGAAGAAGAAGAAGAAGAAGAAGAAGAAGGAGAAGAAGAAGAAGTGGAAACTTTGTTTGAGGTTTTGCATCAACTCCCTATATTTGGGAATCAAACTCGTCTAAGGCAAGTGTTCTAACCTCTTCCTACAGAATTCCTAATCTCTGTTTTTCTTTTAATACTTCATAATTCAAAAGATTTCAGCTTAGTACCAAACCTTTCTTTCCTTTTGATACAAAGCCATGAATCTGAAATTTTTCGGTAATCTGACTTCTATACATTGTTTTGGATCTAACTTTTAGCACTAAACTCTGATTTCGGCAAAGCCTAGTCCATTTGAAAGTAGACTCAAATATATTTATTTTGACACTGAGATTGAATGATTTGGAGTTTAAATGCCTACTAAGACTTCTGTTTCAATTAACCCTACAAATTCTGCAAAATAGGGACTGAAATTTCTGACCTTCTATTACTAAATTGCTCATAACTCTCTAGTCAAAATTAGGAATTATGCAAAACTTAGTTCTTTTGAAACTAGATTCGCATATCTTTCTTTTGACATATAGTTTAGTAATTTTGAAGTATATTTTCCTTCTGAAACATCTGTTTAAATTGACTCTATCAATTCTGCAAAACAGAGATGATCAATTTTGACCTTCCTTTACTCTATTTGTTGTAACTTCCTGTTAAGAACTCCAAATTTATAAATCTGAGTTCATCCAAAAATAGATTGATACAGCTTTCCAATGACATCTATTTTTAGTGATTTGGAGCATGCTTGGTCACTCAAACAATTCAATAAATGTACCATTCAAATTCTATCATAATCGAAAACTTTGTTGGGTTTTTGCCTATTCAACTTTCATCCTATTGGAAATTTGATTTCTACTAAATTCTTCTTCAATTGAGCATTATACTAGTCCTTTAAAATTCTTATATTGTTCATCCTGAAATTGTTATATATCTGAAATTTATTATGTAATGCTTTGTTTGCATTACCTTGTTTGATAAAGGCACATTCATATCTTCGTTGTTCCGCATATGCTTCTGATATGTGCCAATGTTATTGTTCATACTACCCTTTTTGTACTCTAGTGTCTTGTGGGATATTATGAACCTTTGCCAAAAATGGTAAAGGGAGTTATGCTTAGAGCCCGCGATTGCTCTACCGGCCCCATTGACTTCACTCAGACGTGGGTGGATGGAGCTCCCAGACGTGGGAGACTTATGCTTGGTGGTCATCCAAAAATGGATGAATCACATTATGTATGTGGTCCCATAGCACCCTCTATATTTATTGATATGATATCCAAAGCTTTGTTTATGAGTTCATATTATGCTTTGGATAAAAATGGAATGCATGCTACATAAAAAATGTCATACAAGCTTGTGTTTATTATTCGGTTCACTTGTTATACTTTTAAGTATTTCGTTTGTCATTATCATGCCCCCAAACACTCTTACGCCTTTGATATGCGCCTAAATGCTTCATGTGTCATTTGATACATGCCTAAATATTTCTTTTGCCAATGAAATGCTCCAATTTCCCTTATCCTATTGTTATGTCTAATGCTTGTTTTTGAATGAGGTAAACCTTTGTGATTTTATATCAAATGAGATGATTTCAAATGAACACTTGTATTTCTACTTTTTGTATCTTGATACTAAGCCTGCTTGAACTTCTCCTATCGCCATGGATATGTTAGACGCTTGCTGAGCTCTTTATGCTCACCCCGTTGCTATATAATTTTTTCATGGTAACTTGTCACGCACTGAAAAGCTAGAATTGGGTTAAAGCAGTGAAAGACTAGAAGAATTTTGAGCTAATCTTTGTTGGATGATAGGTTTTTGTTGTATAGTATACTTTACTTCTAATGTAATGTCAAGGATCTGTTGATACTTATGTGTTGTAAAAGTTTAAAGGACCGCTCATGTGTATGGAATGATAAGTTTAAGTTGTATAAGGATAAGAACTCATGGTAAATAATTATCTTTTTTTGATTGTATATACTTCTACGATTATGGATTTGTGTTGTGGTTGATGTTTAGTTGAGTTGCCTTTGGATTTTGTGAATCTTTGAGTGAAATGGATTATGATTTATGTAACGTACAGGTTTATGAATTGTGAATATTGATTTTGAATGATTCTTAGTATCCTCAAATTGTTAGATTGGATCCTAGATTGAATTGATGATGAATTATAATATTATTGATTTTAGACAAGGTCACACCTCCTGAATGTGATAATTCGGGGGGGGCGTGACAGTTCGAGAGTTCGACGGAAGTTCGGACAATCATCGGAGATTCTACGGGAAGAAATCCGAGAAGTCCATGAGCTTGCCAAAGAAGCTCCTCGGAACTCGCCAAGTGGATCGTCGTAAGTCCAGGAGTTTGCCGGAAGTCCGCAGGAGCATCACCGAGGGTTCATCGGATGATCGACGGAAGTTCGCCGGAAGCTCGCCGGAAGAAGCAATTGACGCACCAGCGCAAGTTGCAGTAAATGTCTTACGAAAAATTGTAGTTAGCATAATGATTAAGTTGGAAATGGGAGGTGATCCCATTAACTTAATCTTGGGGCAATTGGGCCCCTGAAAAACCCAAATTGGGTTGAATGGATCAACCCATTCGGACCCTGATTTCTAGCGGGAGGTGCAACCGCCCAAGCCAGGAGGTAGCACTGCTTGGGCTAAGTCTCTAAGCGAGACTAGGCGGTGCAACCACCCCAGCCAGGAGGTAGCACCGCTTGGGCTCAGTCTCCGAGCGAGACTGGGCGGTGCAACCTCCCCTGACAAGAGGTGGCACCGCCTGAGCTCGGTCTTCGAGCTCTGCCAAGCGGTGCAACCGCCTCAGTCAGGAGGTGCAACCGCCTAAGCTCGGTCTTCGAGCTCTGGCAGGAGGTGCAACCGCCCCTGACAGGAGGTAGCATCGCCTAGAGGCTCGGTCTTCGAGCTCTGCCAAGCGGTGCAACCGCTCCAATCAGGAGGTGCAACCGCCTGATCCCGGAATTCCGGGAATTGACAGTTTTGAGCTCCAAATTTGAACTGGGTTGGGGCCTATAAATACCCCACCCATTCAGCACTGAAAGGGCATGAACTAACATCGAAATCTTGATCTTTTTCTATGATTCTTAGAGCTCAAAATTGTTGTAAAAGCCAAAAGTTCTTCTCCCTCTTTTCTTCCAAGTTCTGAGCTGTAAAGTGAGGAGAGAAAATTCTGTAAGGGTTGTCTCCGAAGACCATCAAAAGGAGTGAAATTGTAAAAAGGTGGTTGGCCTTCGCCTATTGAAGAAAGGCCTCTAGTTGACGTCGATGACCTCGTCGATGGAGGAAGCCAAAAGTGGAGTAGGTCAAGATTGACCGAACCACTCTAAATCTCGGTTTGTATTTACTTTGAGCATCCTATCTTTACTGCAAACCTCCTCAATAGCTTACTGCCTTCTGTGTTTTTACGAACGTGTTTTAAAGTTCAGTGCTTTCCGAATCGGGGTTTAAGATGCAAATCAGTTTTATCGTACGAACATCGTATTTCAGTTTGCGCTTACGTTCTGATTTCTATTATAACTGCAAACTGCCTTTATATCTTTGCTTTAACTGCATCTCGCCTTATCTCAAGTTAAAGTAGTTTACGAATCAGCTTTTATACCGAAATCGCTTTTATCGTATGAACGTTGTATTTCAGTTTGCGCTTATATTCTGATTTCCATCATAACTGCAAACTACGTTCATATCTTTGCTACATCTCTTCTAGTCAAAAGTTGAAGTGACTTACGATTCAGCTTTCTTACCAAAATCACTTCTATCGAACGAACGCAGTTTTCGATTTTAATCGCAGAAGGTTTTCTGCTGCACTAATTCACTCCCCCCCCCCCTCTTAGTGCTCTTGATCCTAACACATATCACTTGGTCCTTTTTATGTTCAAGTATGTTTTTGGTGTTATTTTTAAATTTATTCTTTCTTATAATTTTTTTAAAATTTTGAGTTAAAAGTGCCATGTTATTGTCACTGTCCTCATCACTTGATGTTCCTTTCAAGTGGTCTTCTTGTGATGTGAGCGCCATATCCTTCCTGTTCTTTGGAAGGGGGTTCTCGAGCTCTTCATGAGCATGACACGTCATTTCATAGGTCATTAGAGACCCAATAAGTTCTTCAAAAGGAAATATTTTAAGGTCCTTAGCCTCACTTTTGGATCCCAACTTTTAGGAAGAGATCTTAAGATTTTAGTTACAAGTTCAAAGTTAGAAAAATCTTTACCAAGAGCTTTGAGTCCATTGATGACATCCCTGAAACGGGTGTCCATGTCTCCGATGGACTCATTTGGTTTCATTCAGAAAAGTTCGTAAGAGTGCACAAGAATATTGATTTTTGATTCTTTTACTCGGCTAGTGCCTTCATGAGTGACCTCAAGAGTTCTCCAAATATCAAAAGCCGAATCATAAATTGAAACGCGATTGAATTCATTTTTGTCTAATGCACAAAATAGGGCATTCATAGCCTTTGCATTTAAAGCAAAAACCTTCTTCTCCGATTCATCTCATTCGCTCATTGGAAGAGAAGATTTTTGAAATCAATTTCCGATAATAGTCAAAAGCTCGAAATCCATGGAAATGAGGAAGATCCTCATACGAGTTTTCCAATACATGTAATCTGACCCATTAAACATGGGTGGACATGTAATAGAATGACCCTCATGCATGCTGGAGTAAGCTATCTCTCTTGGGTATTAAACCAAATATAAGAGTGAGCTTGGCTCTGATACCAATTGTTAGGATCGGAGTGGCACTAAGAGAGGGGGGGGCTGAATTAGTGTAGCGGATTAAAACTTGTAAGTTTGAAACCGAATTCATAAATGCTAGGAGATTTCGATTCGACAATAACTTGAGTAAAGTGAGAAGATGAAAACGAAAGCTTGCTGCAGTGTAAATAACAATTTCAGAAAGGTAAGTACTCACACATTCAAGGAACACACCAATATAAAGTGGTTCGGTCAAATGACCTACATCCACTTGCGAAGCCTTCTTCGATGAGGCTCCCAACTTCCACTAGCAAATCACTTTAAAGGGGAAGGACAAATATCCCTCTTACAAATTTACAAGTGGTTCACACTCTTACAAATTTTCAACGAAAAGGAAGGAGGTGAACACTCAAGCAATTGAAAATAAGGCATGCTAAAAACTTTACAAAGGCTTTTGTCTCAATCTATTGCTTCTCAAAAAGTTGTATTCTCTGTTGAGAATTGAGGAGTATTTATAGACCCCAAGAGGATTCAAATTTGAGCTCCAAATTTAAATTCTCTTGGATTCTCGAAGCTGGCTGTGCCATCGCCTGTCGGTGGCAGTGCCACCGCCTATCAATATCTCATTGATCGTTTATCGGCGGTGCCACCGCTTGACCATTCGGGTGCTGGGCGGTGCTACCGCCCAGTCTAGTGGTACCACCACCCGATCCTTGGGTTTTGGGCAGTGCGACCACCTAGTTTGGCGATTCCACCACCCAACCTTTCGGGTTCTGGGCGGTGCCACCGCCTAGTCCGGCGGTTCCACCGCCCGACTCTACAGGTCACTAGATGGGCTTCAAATCTAGCCGAAACCAGGTAATATCAGGCCCAGTTGGCCCCTAACTAGGATATAGGATTATCCCTTAATCCTAACCCTAATTACATGCAAACTATGCAACTAGAAACATAGTCCTAACAAAGTTTTTAACTAACAAACGTCGAGTCTCCTTCCGGCGAGCTTTCCGATGATCTTCCGGTGGACTTCCGATACACCCTCGGATTTCTTCTAGCGAACTCCCAACAGGCTCCCGATCTTGTGGCGAGTTCAGCGAGTAGCCGAGCCTTCTCGATGATCTCCGTGAACCTCCGACGATCTCTTCAACGGACTTCCGAAAACTTTGACAAGTCCCCGATTTCTTCTCGGTTGGTTCCGGCAGCATCTCCGACGAATCTTCGGACTCTCGAACACCCATCAAACTTGACTCTGGTAGACTTGCTTTGTGTTTTCAGGCTTTCGTAGTTAATCCTGCACACTTAACTCAATAATATGGATTGGATCAATTAACCCATTAATTGATTTCATCATCAAAATCCGAGATTCAACAGCTTGCACATTTAAAGAGAAGATGCAAACGTACTTCATGTAGCTTGCTTCATGTAAAACATTGTATATTGCTAGCTTGTTATCTTGCATTATTCTTCAAAAACTTGCTAGCCTTCATACATCAAAGAGAAGTAACACTTATCAAATTGCTAGCTTCTATATTGTAAAATAATATAAAATTTTGTTAACTTGCACATTGCAAAAGGAAGAAAAAATAGTTAGCTTGCATGTTCTAAAATTTTGTGAAATTTTTGCTAGCTTGCATGATGATAAAACTGGAGATTTATGATGCAATATATTGAACTTGTATCTCAAACATTTGAAATTTAAACTTCTCCTTTTTGTTGATGATAAAGGGGGAGAAGTATGATCATGATGCATGATGACGTGTTGCAAATATTCATGATGAATATGGAGCATGATAGAGTTGAGCGAGGTTAGAGAACCTAGCTCAAGCACCACTCTACAGCCCAAGTCTGTTCAGGTACCTAACACACAAGTTCTAACTTTACATAGGTCCGACAGAGTATCCCATCCTCTTGAGAGATATGTGAGACGTATTGGAGGAGAGTGTTGAATCTCAGATTTTGATGATAAAATCAATTGATGGGTTAATTGATTAAATCCATATTATTGAGTTAAGTGTGCAGGATTAACTGAGAAAACCAGAAAACATAAAGCAAGAGTACCGGAGTCAAGTTCGATGGACGTTTAAGAGACCGAAAAATCGTCGGAGATGCTGCCGGTACCAACCGAGAAGAAATCGGGAACCTATCGGAATTTTTGGAAGTTCATCGAAGAGATCGTCGGAGGTTAACGGAGATCACCGAGAAGGCTTGGCTACTCGTTAAAGTCATCACAAGATCGGGAGCTTGCTGGGAGTCTGTCGGAAGAAGTTCGTCGGAAAGCTCGCCGGAACAAGACTCGACGTTCGCGGTTGAAAACTTGCTTAGGATGTTTTTAGTTATGTAGTTCACATGTAATTAGGATTAGGATTAAGAGATAATCCTATATCCTGGTTAGGGGCCAACTGGGCTTAAAATTAGACTTGGTTTGGGCTGAAATTAAAGCCCAACTTGTGAACTGAAGGGTCTGGTGGTAGCACCGCCAGACTGGGCGGTGGCACCGCCTAGCACCCGAAAGCCAGGCGGTGGCACCGCCCAGCACCCGAGAGCTGGGCGGTGGCACCGCCAAGCCACTATCAGTGTTAGACACTGACATGCGGTGGCACCGCCACTGACAGGCGGTGGCACCGCTAGCATCGGGAACCAAAGAGAATTCAAATTTTGGAGCCCAAATTTGAATCCTCTTGAGGCCTATAAATACCCCTCAAATCTCAGTTGAGATTACAACTTTTTGAGAAGCAATTGATTGAGAGAAAGGCCTTAGAAAAGTCTTAGCAAGTATTGTTTTCAATTTGCCAGTGTTCACCTCCTTCTTTCTTGCTGAAAATCTGTAAGAGAGTGAACCGCTTGTAAAAAGTTGTAAGAAGGGTATTTGCCCTTCTCCTTCAAGAGATTTACTAGTGGAAGGGGGGAGCATCATCGAAGAGGGCCTCATAAGTGGATGTAGGTCATTTGACCGAACCACTTTAAAATCGGCGTGATCTCTGGTTTGCATTTCATTATTGCTATTTACATTACTGCAAACTTTCTTACGTGCTTTATTCCCTCATTAACCTTGCTGCATACCTTTACGAACACACGTTCAAGTTAAGCACTTCCGAGTTCGATTTTTATCGTACGAAAGATTTGTCGAAACCAAAGTTTTAATCCGTTGCACTAATTCACCCCCCTCTTAGTGCCGCTTCGATCCTAACAATTGGTATCAGAGCTAGGCTCACTCTCATATTTGGTTTGATACCCAAGAGAGATGGCTTACTCCGGCATACATGAGGGTCATTCTATCACACGTACACTCATGTTTAATGGGTCGGATTATACTTATTAGAAGACTCGTATGAGGATCTTCCTTATTTCCATGGATTTCGAGCTTTAGACTATTGTTGAAAACGGATTTCAAAAATCTTCTCTTCCGATGAGCGAATGCAATGAATCGGAGAAGAAGGTTTTTGCTTTAAATGCAAAGGCTATGAATGCCTTGTTTTGTGCACTAGACAAAAATGAATTTAATCGTGTTTCAATTTGTGATTCGGCTTTTGATATTTGGAGAACTCTTGAGGTCACCCATGAAGGCACTAGCCGAGTGAAAGAGTCCAAAATCAACATCCTTGTGCACTTTTACGAACTTTTCTGAATGAAACCAAGTGAGTCCATCGGAGATATGTACACCCGGTTCACCGATGTCATCAACGGACTAAAAGCTCTTGGTAAATATTTTACTAACTTTGAACTAGTAACTAAAATCTTAAGATCCCTCCCTAAAAGTTGGGATCCAAAAGTTACGGTCATTCAAGAGGCCAAAGACCTTAAAACATTCCCTTTTGAAGAACTCATTGGGTCACTAATGACCTACGAAATGACATGTCAAGCTCATAACGAGCTCGAGAACCCCCTTCCAAAGAATAGGAAAGATATGACACTCACATCACAAGAAGATCACTTGAAAGGAACATCAAGTGATGAGGACAGTGACAATGACATTGCACTTTTGACTCAAAAATTTTAAAAATATTTAAGAAAGAACAAATTTAAAAATAATACAAAAAATAAATTCGAACATAAGAATGACCAAGTGATTTGCTATGAGTGCAAAAAACCGGGACACTACAAGAACGATTGTCCTCAAGCCAAAAAGAGAACATCAAAGAAGAAGGCGCTCAAGGCAACGTGGGATGATTCAATCGCGTCCGAAGAAGAGGAGTCCAACACCGAGCAAGTTGCTTATTACGCCCTAATGGCCATCGGAGAAGAGGTAACGGATTTAATTGATGCAGATTTACCTTATCATGAATTATTAAATGTCTTCCATGAGTTATTTGATGAATGTAAGACAATTAGTAGAAAATACAAATTGCTAAAAAAGGAGCATGATAGTCTCACTTGTAATGTTGATAAATTAAAGACTGAATATCATGATAGTTTAGCTCCATGTATAAAATGCCATGATCTAGAAACTCTCCAAAATGAGAACTTGCTACTTAAGGACACCTTGAAGAAATTCGAGGTTGGTAGCAAGTCTTTGAACATGATCCTTACAAATAAGGGTCACGTTCCTAAAAGAAGTGGAATTGGATTTGTGAGAAGTCCTCACCAAAATCCAACCACCCTCATTAAAGGCCCTATCTTACATATTCGGCACTAAAGCAATTGCAACTTTTATTGCAAATATGGACATAAAACTTATAAATGTCCATTCAAGAAAATTAGTTCGAACAAACTAATTTGGGTTCCTAAAGGAACCATGATCAATTCCATGCAATATGATGGACAAGTTAAATCAGTTTTTAAGGCACCCAAAAGAAAATGGGTACCTAAAAATAATCCCTTCTTGTAGAAACATACACCATCACAAGCTAGGAGCAAGAGATGGTATCTAGATAGTGGATGCTCAAGACATATGACTGGAGATCCATCTCATTTTTCTATGCTCACTAGCAAAGAAGAAGGGTACATCACCTTCGGAGACAACAACCAAGGCAAAATCATTGGCAAGGGAACCATAGGTAACAAATTAAAATTTTCTATTGATGATGTCTTACTAGTTGATGGATTAAAACATAACCTCTTGAGTGTTAGTCAATTATGCGATAAAGGTTATATCGTTAGATTTGAATCAAATGTGTATTATTAAAAAACCAAACCATAACATAACTATGATTGCATTAAAACAAAATAATGTCTACACCATCAACCTTGATGAACTAAGTAATGAAATATGCTTCTCCGCTTTAAATGATGATGCTTGGCTTTGGCATAGGAGACTAGGCCATGCAAGCATGAAACTAATATCTAAGATCTCTTCTAGAGAATTAGTGCGAGAAATTCCAAATATAAAGTTTATTAAGGACAAACTATGCGATGCATGTCAACTAGGTAAACAAATAAAAACTAGTTTCAAACCAAAAACTCAAATTAGCACCACTAGACCATTACAATTGATTCATTTGGACTTATTTGGACCAATTGACACGACAAGTCTAGGAGGAAGCAAATATGCATTTGTAATTGTGGATGACTATACTAGATACACTTGGACTTATTTCTTAGCTCACAAAAGTGATTGTTTCAAGTGTTTCTCTAAATTGTGTAAACTCACTCAAAACGAAAAAGGTTTAATGATTTTATCAATTCGGAGTGATCACGGTGGCGAATTTCAAAACCGTGACTTTCAAAATTTTTGTGAAGTTAATGGATACAATCACAACTTCTCCACTCCGAGGAATCCCCAACAAAATGGAGTAGTTGAAAGAAAAAATTGAAACCTACAAGAAATGGCAAGAACGATGTTAAATGAACATAGTCTAGCCAAATATTTTTGGGCCGAAGCCGTAAATACGGCTTGCTACATCATGAATAGGGTTCTAATAAGACCGTCCCTATTAAAAACTCCCTATGAATTATGGAATAACAAAAAACCAAATATTTCCTATTTTAAAGTTTTCGGTTGTAAATGCTTTATTTTGAATGAAAGGGATGCCTTAGGAAAATTTGATGCTAAATCCGATGAAGGCATCTTTCTTGGTTACTCTTCTATTTATAAGGCTTTTCGGGTTTTTAACAAAAGAACCTTGGTAATAGAAGAGTCTATTCATGTAGTTTTTAATGAAATTTCTAATTTAAAGAAAAATGATTTTGATGATGATCTTGGTTTTGATAATTTGAATTTAAATGAACCCCCTCCTCAAAATAGCAACTTGGATGCACCTTCTTCCGAAATTTCCTTACCCAAGGAATGGAAGTAATTATAGGATGCTCATCTAAAGGAGCTAATTATAGGAGATACATCAAAAGGGGTTCAAACTCGTTCGTCTTTCAAGAATTTTTGTGCTAACACCGCCTTCCTTTCTCAAATCGAACCTAAATGCATTGACGAGGCTATAAAAGATGATTTTTGGGTTATTACAATGCAAGAGGAATTGAATCAATTTGAGAGGAATAAGGTATGGAAGCTTGTTCCTAGACCCAGTGACCATTTAGTCATTGGTACTAAATGGGTCTTTAGAAACAAGCAAGACAAAAATGGTATCGTGGTTAGAAACAAGGCTAGATTAGTGGCCAAAGGTTTCAACCAAGAAGAAGATATCGACTACGAAGAAACCTTCGCTCCTGTGGCAAGATTAGAAGCCATTTGGATGCTCCTTGCCTATGCTAGTAGTAATAATTTTAAATTGTTTCAAATAGATGTCAAAAGTGCCTTCTTGAATGGTTTTATTTTGAAAGAAGTATATGTTGAACAACCTCCCGGATTTGAAAATTCTCTTCTACCTAATCAAGTTTTCAAATTGACTAAGGCTCTCTATGGTTTAAAACAAGCTCCTAGTGCTTGGTACGAAAGGCTTAGTTCCTTTCTTATTTCAAATAATTTTACCAAAGGCAAGGTTGATACTACATTGTTTATCAAACACTTTGAAGATAATTTTCTTATTGTGCAAATTTATATTGACGATATTATTTTTGGCTCTTCGGATGAATCACTATGTGAGTCATTTGCTAAATGTATGAGTCATGAATTTGAAATGAGTTTAATGGGTGAATTAACTTTCTTTTTAGGATTACAAATCAAACAACTTAGTGATGGCATATTTCTCAACCAATCTAAATATACATTAAAATTGTTAAAATGATTTAACATGGTTAATTCAAAAGCAACAAAGACCCCGATGAGTACTTCGACTAAGTTAGATTTGGATGAAAATAGTGAAAATTTCGATCAAAAAACATATAGAGGAATGATAGGTAGTCTACTTTACCTCACCGCGATTAGACCGGATATTATGTTTAGTGGACGACTCTGCACTAGATTTCAATCCAATCCTAAATTATCTCATCATAAGAGCGTTAAAAGAATATTTAGGTATCTTAAAGGAACTCCAAATTTAGGATTGTGGTATCCAAAATCTGAAAAATTCGATTTAATAGCTTATGCATATGCTGATTTTGGCAGATGCAGGATACAAAGAAAAAGTACATCCGGAACATGCCAATTTTTAGGACATGGACTTGTTTCTTGGACTTCCAAGAAACAAAATTCAGTTGCACTATCTACGGCGGAAGCCGAATACATTGCTGCAAGTGCATGCTATGCACAAGTTGTTTGGATGAAAAATACATTAGAAGACTATGGAATTCACTTTAAAAACATTCCCATAAAATGTGATAATACTAGTGCCATATGTCTTGCTAAAAATCCAATTCAGCACTCTAGAACTAAGCACATCGACGTTAGGCATCATTTCATATGCGATCATGTCCTTAACAATAATGTTGTTCTAGAATTCATTGACACAAAGCATCAATTAGCAGATATATTTACAAAAGCTTTGAATGAAGACCAATTTGAATTCATTAGAAGGGAATTAGGAATGTTAAATTATCCCTAAGAATAAACTTGTTTGAATGGATTTTCCATAAAGTTTTTCATCCTCTCTCCCTTCCTCGGTGAATTTGATCATTCTCTTTCAATTCTAAATGACATGTTAAATTACCTTATCCTATCTTGAGTAAAATACCGCTATCTGATCAAGATTAATGATTTTATGATATTTTGTAAATTTCGAAATTGATTTTGAAGGCTTGATTATGAGTTTCAAGTTGACGAATTGAATTTGAATGAGTATGTATTCGAATTATGATCTTGACTTATTGGAGTTACTACTTGAATTTTTTTTTAAATCACAATCTCTTCCTTGTACATCTACAATTTTTGTTATTTATAGAAAGAAGAGATTTGATAAAATGGATGAATGCTGAATTTTCCTTTAAGATGAACTCTGCGTAAATATTTTAGCATACTTAATTTTGAATGATAAATTTTTTGTATGATCAATGCTAAATTCCTGATGTTATAATCACATTTATATGCTTCAAGTCTCATTCCTTTTTTGTTGATGACAAAGGGGGAGAAAAGTGATGACTTGTACCATTTTGATAGCATGACTTAGATGAATTGCAAAAGCTTGTTTGATATGAATGTCTTATATGCCTTGCAAAATGCCTTGCAAAATCTTTGAAAATATCACAAGGTTGATTGATCATATTAAAAGCATGCCTTACATCTATATCATGAAATTAATGTTGAAAATCTTTATCTCCTATCGTAGTAAAAATTGCCTCTTATCATTTAACTTATAATTTTCATCGAAGTTTCATATTTACTATTGCTTAATGAGAATAACAATAAGTTCTACGGTTAGAACTTATCGGTTTATGCTTGAATTCAATGGGATGGAATTCAAGTGTTTTTATCTTCTCATAATATGGCATATAGATAGGGGGAGTTATGTTTAACTCCGTCATCAATTGATTGTCATCATCAAAAAGGGGGAGATTGTTCAATCTCGGATTTTGATGATAAAATCAATTGATGGGTTAATTGATCTAATCCATATTATTAAGTTAAGTGTGCAGGATTAACTACGATAATCAGAAAACATAAAGCAAAAATACCGGAGTCAAGTTCGATGGACATTTAAGAGACCGAAGAATCATCGGATATGCTGCCGGAACCAACCGAGAAGAAATCTGGAACCTGTCGAAATTTTTGGAAGTTCGCCGAAGAGATCGTCGGAGGTTCACGGAGATCACCGAGAAGGCTCGGCTACTTGTTAAAGTCATCAAAAGATCGAGAGCTTGCTAGGAGTTCATCGGAAGAAGTTCGTCGAAAAGCTCGTCGGAACAAGACTCGACGTTCGCGGTTAAAAACTTGCTTATGATGTTTTTAGTTATGTAGTTCACATGTAATTAGGATTAGGATTAAGAGATAATCCTATATCCTGGTTAGGGGCCAATTGGCCTCAAAATTAGACTTGGTTTGGGTTAAAATTAAAACCCAACCTGTGAACTGAAGGGTCTAGCGGTGGCACCACCCAACACCCGAGAGCCAGGCGGTGGCATCGCCCAGCACTCGAGAGCTGGGCGATGGCACCGCTTGGCTGGGCGGTGGCACCGCCAGTCCACTATTAGTGTCAGACACTGACAGGCAGTGCCACCGCCATTGACAGGCGGTGCCACCGCCAGCATCGGGTGTTGAATCTCGGATTTTGATGATAAAATCAATTGATGGGTTAATTGATATAATCCATATTATTGAGTTAAGTGTGCAGGATTAACCACGATAATTAGAAAACACAAAGCAAGAATACCGAAGTCAAGTTCGATGGACGTTTAAGAGTCCGAAGAATCGTTGGATATGCTGCCGGAACCAACCGAGAAGAAATCGGGAACCTGTCAGAATTTTCGGAAGTTCGCCGAAGAGATCGTCGGAGGTTCACAAAGAGCACCGAGAAGGCTCGGCTACTCGTTAAAGTCATCACAAGATCGGGAGCTTGCTAGGAGTCCGTCAGAAGAAGTTCGTCGGAAAGCTCGCCGGAACAAGACTCGACGTTCGCGGTTGAAAACTTGCTTAGGATATTTTTAGTTATGTAGTTCACTTGTAATTAGGATTAGGATTAAGAGATAATCCTATATCCTAGTTAGGGGCCAACAGGGCCCAAAATTAGACTTGGTTTGGGCTAAATTTGAAGCCCAACCAGTGAACCGAAGGGTCTGGCAGTGGCACCGCCCAGCACCTGAGAGCTGGGAGGTAGCACCGCTTGGCTGGGCGATGGCACCGCTAGTCCACTATCAGTGTCTGACACTGACAGGCGGTGGCACCACTCGCATCGGGAACCAAAGAGAATTCAAATTTTGGAGCCCAAATTTGAATCCTCTTGAGGCCTATAAATACCCCTCAAATCTCAGCGGAGAATACAACTTTTTGATAAGCAATTGATTGAGAGAAAGGTCTTAGAAAAGTTCTAGCTAGTCTTGTTTTCAATTTGCTAGTGTTCACCTCTTTCTTTCGTGCTGAAAATCTGTAAGAGTGTGAACCGCTTGTAAAAAGTTGTAAGAGGGGTATTTTCCCTTCCCCTTCAAGAGATTTGCTAGTGGAAGGTGGGAGCCTCATCGAAGAGGGGCCGCGCAAGTGGATGTAGGTCATTTGACCGAACCACTTTAAAATTGGCGTAATCTCTGGTTTGCATTTCATTACTGCTATTTACATTACTGCAAACCTCCTTACTTGCTTTATTTCCTCATTACCTTTGCTGCACAACTTCGCGAATATGCTTTCAAGTTAAGCACTTCCGAGTTCGATTTTTATCGTACGAAAGATTTGTCAAAACCGACCTTTTAATCCACTACACTAATTCACCCCCCCCCCTCTTAGTGCCGCTCCGATCCTAACAATTGGTATTAAAGCTAGGCTTACTCTCATATTTGGTTTGATACCCATGAGAGATGGCTTACTCCGGCATACATGAGGGTCATTCTATCACACGTCCACCCTTGTTTAATAGGTCGGATTATACTTATTGGAAGACTCGTATAAGGATCTTCCTCATTTCCATGGATTTCGAGCTTTGGACTATTGTTGAAAACGGATTTAAAAAATCTTCTCTTCCGATGAGCGAATGGAATGAATCGGATAAGAAGGTTTTTGCTTTAAACGCAAAGGCTATGAATGCCTTGTTTTGTGCACTAGACAAAAATGAATTTAATCGTGTTTCAATTTGTGATTCGGCTTTTGATATTTGGAGAACTCTTGAGGTCACCCATGAAGGCACTAGCCGAGTGAAAGAGTCCAAAATCATCATCCTTGTGCACTCTTACGAACTTTTCCGAATGAAACCAAGTGAGTCCATCGGAGACATGTACACCCAATTCACGGATGTCATCAACAGACTAAAAGCTCTTGGTAAATATTTTACTAACTTTGAACTAGTAACTAAAATCATAAGATCCCTCCCTAAAAGTTGGGATTCAAAAGTTACGGCCATTCAAGAGGCCAAAGACCATAAAACATTCCCTCTTGAAGAACTTATTGGGTCTCTAATGACCAACAAAATGATATGTCAAGCTCATGACGAGCTCGAGAACCCCCTTCCAAAGAATAGGAAGGATATGGCTCTCACATCACAAGAAGACCACTTGAAAGAAACATCAAGTGATGAGGACAGTGACAATGACAATGCACTTTTGACTCAAATATTTAAAAAATATTTAAGAAAGAATAAATTTTAAAATAATACAAAAAATAAATTCGAACACAAGAAGGACCAAGTGATTTTCTACGAGTGCAAAAAACCGGGACACTACAAGAACGATTGTCCTCAAGCCAAAAAGAGAACATCAAAGAAGAAGGCGCTCAAGGTAATGTGGGATGATTCAAGCGCATCCGAAGAAGAGGAGTCCAACACCGAGCAAGTTGCTCATTACGCCCTAATGGCCAAAATAGCAACTTAAATGCACCTTCTTCCAAAATTTCCTTACCCAAGGAATGGAAGTATATAGATGCTCATCCAAAGGAGCTAATTATAGGAGATACATCAAAAGGGGTTCAAACTCGTTCCTCTTTCAAGAATTTTTGTGCTAACGCCGCCTTCCTTTCTCAAATCGAACCTAAATGCATTGACGAGGCCATAAAAGATGATTTTTGGGTTATTGCAATGCAAGAGGAATTGAATCAATTTAAGAGGAATAAGGTATGGAAGCTTTGCTAGTCATAGGTGCCCAGCAAGCCAATCACGTGAGTGATGGCACGTGTGACTTGATACAGAATCTTTTTGCTTATTAAATTTTAGCGTATATCACTTTATAACTATTGCATATGTGCATATATATATTGTGATGTCCTTGGATTTGTGCAATGGGAATCGGATCGTGATGAGATCACGATAATGAGATCGATTCACCTTTAAACACATATCCTAAATAATTCCGGTCATAGGTTACTCGAGAGGGACATCGTGATAACCGGATAGACTGGTGTGCTGTATACCTATCCATATGATGGATGCAACTGGTCTCATAGCTGCTCGTGTAGGGACACTAGGGATACAGTACAAGTGCTCATTGGAGAATGAGTTCACTGATTGATCCGCTTACGGAATGCTGGATGGTTGATGATGCCTTATTGTCAGACAGCGATTCCGTAGTCCTAGTGGTGTATCTGGTCCTTAGACTTGAGACACCAAGGATGTCCTGTATGAGTGCTCCACTCTTTGATACCAGACTTATAGGTTTGGCTGTCCCAGATCTAGTACAGCTGGTCATTGGGAGTGGTAGTCGACCTTACGAGGGCTATTGAGTGTCGACAGAGGATCATCCACTCTCAGCGTCATGAGAGGAATATCCCATGTGTTCTTGCTCAGACAAATCCCTGGCCAGGGTCATTCGGGTTGAGAGAGAAAGAGTTCTCCGGGAGAATCCGATTAGAGCGAGACTTGAGTAGAAACCGTATGGGTCTGACAGCACCATGCTCGATATACGGTCTCTAGGATATTAGATGGATGAGGGATTATAGGTACATGGTAACTGAGGACAGACAGGTCTAATGGATTGGATTCCCCTGTATCGTCTAGGGACTACGGCGTAGTGGCCTAGTACGTCCGTAGTCGATGAGTCGAGTGAATTATTACAGAGATAATAATTCACTGAGTTAGAAGGAGTTCTGACAGGTATGACTCACGGCTAGCTCGATATTGGGCCTAGAGGGTCACACATATATGGTAGGCATTGCGATGAGTAGAGGTTCGGATATGAGATATCCGACGGAGCCCTTATCTTATTGGATGCAGATCCAATACCCACTAGGGAAGGACCCATTAGGGTTTGACACGGGATCTCTATAAATAGGAGGGATTCACAGCCTCATAGGCTAGAGTCTTTGCTTGCCTTTCCTATTCTCCTCTCCCTCTTCACCTTAGAGTAGGCCTAGAGTTTTGAGGAGGGTCGTCGCAACCCTACTGTGTGGATCACCGCTAGAGAGGAGGACGCTTGACCTCCTTCACCCTCTCCTAAGGATCTGCAAGGAAATAGGGATATACGATCTCCCTAGGTAACACAATCTCTATACGCAGTTTTGTGTTTTGCGGATTTTTGCGCACCAATCTTCGCACGACGATGAACATCTTTTTGGGAATCCGGGATTTTTGTTTTCTTGTTCTTCCGCTGTGCATATGATGTCGCCCTCCATGATTTCCCAACAGTGGTATCAGAGCCAGGTTGTTCGTGCGAATGATTGGTTTTGAACAACGTGTGTTGTGTTTAGGAAGAATATTGACATCAAAATCGTTGACGCAAAAGCGAGGAAGGGCAGCAATAGTTGCTGCCCTCGATCTGCATGCCTGCAGCCACCTGCAGCGGCAGTCGCAACCGCAGCCAGGCAGCACAGCGCCGGCGCATGCGCAACCGCTGTGCCTGCAGCAGCCGGCCGGCGATCTGCTTGCAGCAGGCTTGCTGCTGGCGGGGCTGGCAGCCCATGGGCAGAGGCGCCGTAGGGCAGCGGCGCCAGCCACCGCTGCTCCCGCGGGCGAAACCCCCCCCCACAGGGGCGGCCGCCCAGCGGTACAGCACCGTCTGCGGAGGCAGCGGCGCCCGAAGGGGGCACCCACACGTAGCGGCATCGCCACCAACGGGTGTGCCGCCTGCAGGCGAGGGTAGTGCCCTCGCCCCGCCGCACAGGTCGCCGCCGGAAGGGTGGCGGCGGCGGCAGCAGCGAAAAGGGGAAAGGGTATTAGGGTTTTCTGGGCAAAAGACAGTTTTGCCCCTCGAAATTTGAGAAATTCCAGTTTCTGTCTTTTGTCCAAATTATGAAAATACCCTTAGGAATTGAGAAATTCCCTACATGTCCCTGATTTCAGAAAAATATTAATTAATTAAAAGGTTTAGTTGATAATTATTTTTATTATTATCTAGTAGTCCTACATGATGATGATTATTTATACATGTGATGTATAATGTGTGGACGGATGATCATGGACCATGTGATGTGTGTACTTGTGATTATTATTATTGAGGTCTGCGAACCTCCATTATATTTCTCATTTATTGTCGGGCCTGCGTGCCTATGATTAAGTTGTAATCATATGAGGAGGCGCAGCGGGAGCGTGGATGCGATAGCGGGACCCACGAGACGGACGATCGTGATGCATGGAGATGCATCAAGATGTCGACGGAACCGACGAGGACGAGATGGACGATCACAGGGCATGGAGATGCACCGTTGCACACATAGATCTTGATGTGAGTGATTAGGCCTACTGGCTCGGGCCTAATCATATTAGGTTGTGGTCCATGATCATCTGGTGTGATTGCTTATACACATACTAGATAAGTATATATATTTGCATGCGATGTAGATATATATTAAATATGTATATGTGTGACATGTCATATTAGGAGACCAAATCTTAGAAACATCTCTCGATAATATTAAGTCGGTAAATGTGAGGCAATTAGATTGACCCACGTGGCCTTCCATCGTTATAAGTAGGAACCGATTCCCGGTGTAGGTTGAGTTGGTCGAGTCCCTCGAGACTCACCTATATCGCGATTCACTATCTTGCTTACGACATAGAGATGTCATCGGTGACCTGAGGGCATGGTATACTTGGTCGAGTCCCTCGAGGGTATATCATCAAATCAGACTCATCTTGTAACGAAGGTGTTGACTTAACCGAGCATCATGGTTGGTCGAGTCCCTCGAGGCCATGGTGATTCGGAGGCCGAATAGGACGGGAATCACAAGGAGTTGTGATCGGCAAGACTTGCCTACCTTTTAGGCTTAGTGTGATTGGTCGAGTCCCTCAAGGTTACACTAAGACGCTGATTGGATCCTGATCCCCACTAGAAGTCTGCCGGAGACTTCCGTTTCACGTGCTGAGGGTGTCGTGTGACTCGTTACTAAAATAGTGGGAGCATATTAAGATAGAAGTCCATATCTTGATAGTTTATTTCTTGCAAAATCTGCATGTTATTCATTTCTGCTGCATCTTTATTTTCAGAAAATGTCACTTTTAAATCCCTTACGTGGCATACTTGATGTCAACCGCCTCACTGGTCCAAATTATATGGATTGGCTCCGTAACTTGAGAATTGTTCTCACAGTGGAGAAAATCGTGTATGTCCTTGATACAGTGATGCCTACGCCCGAAGAAGGGGCAAGCGAGGATGAGATCACTCGCTACGTGAAGTACATTAATGACTTCACTCTTGCTCAGTGCTATATGTTGGGCTCTATGACTCCTGAGTTACAGAGACAACATGAAAAGATGGATGCCAGATCCATTCTCCTACATGTCCGCAAATTGTTTAAGGAATAGGAAAGGACTCAGCGATATGAGATATCCAAGAGCCTCTTCCGCGTTAGGATGACTGAGGGGACACCGGTTCAGAACCATGTCCTAAAGATGGTTGAGTGGATAGAGAAACTCATAGGTCTAGGAATGGTCCTAGAGGATAACTTGTGTGTGGACATTGTACTTCAGTCCCTATCAGATTCCTTTTCATAGTTCATAATGGATTTTAATATGAACAAGCTTAAGGTGACTCTCCCAAAGCTCCTCAATATGTTAAGGGAGGCAGAGAGTACTATTAAGAAAGAGAAGCCAGTTCTCTATACTGGTGAGACCAGAAAGAAAAGGAAAGCAGAAAGGTCCCTTAAGAAGGGAAAGGGCAAGGCAGACCAGGTAAAGCAAAGGTTGCTAAGAAAGACCCAACAAAGGACAAAGGCCAGTGCTTCCACTATGGTAAAGATGGGCATTGGAAGAGAAACTGCAAAGAGTACCTTGCAGAAAGGGCGAAACAAAAGCTTGATGAACCTTCAGGTACATTCATGATCAGTCTCCATTTGTCAGACTCTTATGATAACACATGGGTATTGGATACCGGTAGTGCTTATCATATATGCAATTCGTTGCAGGTTCTGTCAAGGCCTAGGAGACTAGAGAGAGGCGAGATGGACCTCAAGATGGGTAATGGAGCAAAAGTTGCTGTATTAGCTGTTGGCGAGGTCGCCCTACATCTGCCTAGTGGAGCTTTTATTGCATTAGATGCATGTTATTTTGTTCCTTCTATTATCAAAAACATTATCTCCATTTCATGTTTAACAGTTAGTGGATATAAATTTGTTTTTGAGAACAATGGTTGTTCGATATTATTAGATGATAAGATCATCACGAAAGGAACATTGCATAATGGTTTATTTATGTTAGACACCACTCCACATATCATGAATGCAAATGTGTCCAAAAGGAAACGAGATGAGTTGAACAGTGCATACCTGTGGCATTGTAGGCTAGGTCACATCCATGAAAGAAGGATTCAAAAGTTGCTAAATGATGGATATCTAGATCCATTCGACTATGTGTCATATGCAACTTGTGAGCCTTGCATTCGTGAAAAACTAACCAAATCTCCATTTAGTAAAATTGGAGAGAGAGCCAATGAGTTGTTGGAACTCATACATAGTGATGTATGTGGACCCATGTCAACTCATGCCATTGGAGGTTACTCCTACTTCATTACATTTACTGATGATTTCTCAAGGTATGGATATGTGTACTTAATGAAGTATAAGTCCGAGGCCTTTGAGAAATTCAGAGAGTATAAGAATGAGGTGGAGAACCAGACTGGAAAGAGTATCAAAACTCTTCGATCAGATCGAGGAGGTGAATACTTAAGTACAGAGTTTACTCAGTTCCTCAAGGACCATGGGATATTATCCCAATGGACACCTCCTTATACACCTCAGCTCAATGGTGTCTCTGAAAGGAGAAATCGTATATTATTAGATATGGTATGGTCCATGATGAGTTTCGCTGACCTACCCATCTCATTCTCGGGATATGCCCTAGAAACCGCAGCTTACTTTCTGAACAGAGTTCCAACTAAGTCGGTAGTGTCTACACCATATGAGATATGGAAAGGGAAGAAGCCTGATCTTAAGGTTGTTAAGATTTGGGGCTGCCCTGCCCATGTTAGAAGACACAACCCCGATAAGTTAGAATCAAGGACAAAGCGATGCAAATTTGTAGGATACCCCAAGGAAACTTGTAGGTATTATTTCTATCATCTCGAGGACCAAAAGGTCTTTGTAGCTAAGAGAGCAGTGTTCCTTGAGAAGGAACACATTCTTGACGGAGACAGTGGGAGAATGATAGAATTGAGCGAGGTTGGAGAACCAAGCTCAAGCACCACTCTACAGCCCGAGTCTGTTCAGGTACCTAATACACAAGTATCAACTTTACGCAGGTCTGATAGAGTATCCCATCCTCCTGAGAGATATGTGGGACATATTAGAGCAGAGGATGTAGAGGATATTGATCCTCAGACCTACGAGGAGGCTATTATGAGTATAGACTCCGGGAAGTGGAAAGAAGCCATGAATTCTGAGATGGATTCTATGTACTCCAATAAGGTTTGGAACCTAGTTGATGCACCCGAAGGTATTGTACCCATCGGTTGCAAGTGGATCTTTAAGAAAAAGATCGGAGTAGATGGAAAGGTAGAGACCTATAAAGCAAGGCTAGTGGCTAAGGGGTATCGTCAAAGGCAAGGTGTTGACTACGACGAAACTTTCTCACCCGTTGTAATGCTAAAATCCATCAGAATTCTATTGGCTATTGCAACACACTATGATTATGAGATCTGGCAGATGGATGTGAAAACCGGATTCCTCAACGGGAACCTCGAGGAGGAGGTGTATATGATGCAACCTGAGGGATTCGTGTCCAAGAACTGCCCAGATAAGGTGTGTAGGTTGCTTAGATCCATTTATGGAGTAAAGCAAGCTTCCCGAAGTTGGAACATAAGATTTGATGAGACAATCAGATCTTATGACTTCATTAAGAACGAAGATGAGCCTTGTGTATACAGAAAGGTAAGTGGGAGCGCTATCAACTTTATGGTGTTATATGTGGATGACATCCTCATCATTGGGAATGATGTAGGAATGCTATCCATAGTAAAGGCTTGGTTATCTAGACACTTCTCCATGAAGGACTTAGGGGAAGCATCATATATTTTGGGGATTAGAATCTATAGAGATAGATCCAAGAGGATACTTGACTTGTCCCTGTCCAGGTACATAGAAACTATTGTCAAAAGGTTTGGCATGGAAAATTCCAAGAGAGGTCTCATACCGATGAGACATGGGATATCACTTTCTACGAGTATGTCCCCAAAGACTCCAGAAGAAAGGGCGAACATGGATATGATACCTTATGCCTCAGCAATAGGGTCAATCATGTATGTCATGCTATGTACTAGGCCTGATATAGCGCATGCTCTGAGTGTCACGAGCAGGTATCAGGCGGATCCAGGCTTGGAGCACTGGAAAGCAGTAAAGTGTATCCTTAAGTACTTGAGAAGGACTAAGGATCTTTTACTAGTATATGGAGGTAATAGCCTTAAGGTTGAAGGCTACACTGACTCATGTTTTCAGTCTGATGTCGATGATAGCAAGTCAAATTCAGGGTATGTGTACACCTTGAATGGAGGAGCAGTGTGTTGGAAGAGTTCTAAGCAAGATACCACTGCTGACTCGACCACAGAGGCGGAGTACATTGCTGCATCAGATGCAGCAAAGGAGGGAGTCTGGGTGAAGATGTTCATCACAGATTTGGGAGTCGTTCCGAATGGCGAGAAGTCGACTTCCTTATATTGCGACAACTATGGGGCGATTACTCAAATAAGGGAACCCGAGTCTCATCAGAAGTGTTCTGAGGAGGTTCCAGCTTATCAGAGAGATCGTAACCCGAGGAGATGTAGCAGTGGAAAGAGTTCCATCCGAAGATAACATTGCAGATCTACTGACAAAGCCGTTGTCTCATATTGTCTTTGAGCGTCATAGGAGTTTGATGGGGATCAGACACATAGGTGATTGGCTTTAGGTCAAGTGGGAGATTGCTAGTCATAGGTGCCCAGCAAGCCAATCATGTGAGTGATGGCACGTGTGACTTGATACAAAATCTTTTTGCTTATTATATTTTGGCGTATATCACTTTATAACTATTGCATATGTGCATATATATATTGTGATGTCCTTGGATTTGTGCAATGGGAATCGGATCGTGATGAGATCACGATAATGAGATCGATTCACCTTTAAACACATATCTTAAATAATCCCGGTCAAAGGTTACTCGAGAGGGACATCGTGATAACCGGATAGACTGGTGTGCTGTATACCCGTCCATATGATGGATGCAGCTGGTCTTATAGCTGCTCGTGTAGGGACACTAGGGATACAGTACAGGTGCTCATTGGAGAATGAGTTCACTGATTGATCCACTCACGGAATGCTGGATGGTTGATGATGCCTTATTGTCAGACAGCGATTCCGTAGTCCTAGTGGTGTATCTGGTCCTTAGACTTGAGACACCAAGGATGTCCTGCATGAGTGCTCCACTCTTTGATACCAGACTTATAGGTTTGGCTGTCCCAGATCTAGTACAGCTGGTCATTGGGAGTGGTAGTCGACCTTACGAGGGCTATTGAGTGTCGACAGAGGATCATCCACTCTCGGCGTCATGAGAGGAATATCCCATGTGTTCTTGCTCAGACAAATCCCTGGCCAGGGTCATTCGGGTTGAGAGAGAAAGAGTTCTTCGGGAGAATCCGATTAGAGCGAGACTTGAGTAGAAACCGTATGGGTATGACAGCACCATGCTCGATATACGGTCTCTGGGATATTAGATGGATGAGGGATTATAGGTACATGGTAACTAAGGACAGACAAGTCCAATGGATTGGATTCCCCTGTATCATCTGGGGACTACGGCGTAGTGGCCTAGTACGTCCGTAGTCGATGAATCGAGTGAATTATTACAGAGATAATAATTCACTGAGTTAGAAGGAGTTCTGACAGGTATGACTCACGGCCAGCTCGATATTGGGCCTAGAGGGTTACACACATATGGTAGGCATTGCGATGAGTAGAGTTTCGGATATTTGACATCCGATGAAGCCCTTGTCTTATTGGATGCAGATCCAATACCCACTAGGGAAGGACCCATTAGGGTTTGACACGGGATCTCTATAAATAGGAGGGATTCACAGCCTCATAGGCAAGAGTCTTTGCTTGTCTTTCCTATTCTCCTCTCCCTCTCCACCTTAGAGTAGGCCTGGAGTTTTGAGGAGGGTCGTCGCAACCCAGCTGGGTGGATCACCGCTAGAGAGGAGGACGATTGACCTCCTTCACCCTCTCCTAAGGATTTGCAAGGAAACAGGGATATACGATCTCCCTAGGTAACACAATCTCTATACGCAGTTTTGTGTTTTGCGGATTTTTTGCGCACCAATCTTCGCACGACGACGAACATCTTTTTGGGAATCGGGGATTTTTGTTTTCTTGTTCTTCCGCTGCGCATATGATGTCGCCCCCTATGATTTCCCAACAAGCTTGTTCCTAGACCTAGTGACCATTTAGTCATTGGTACTAAATGGGTCTTTAGAAACAAGTAAGACGAAAATGGTATCGTGGTTAGAAACAAGGCTAGATTAGTGGCCAAAGGTTTCAACCAAGAAGAAGGTATCGATTACGACGAAACCTTCGCTCCCGTGGCTCGATTAGAAGTCGTAAGGATGCTCCTTGCCTATGCTAGTAGTAATAATTTTAAACTATTTCAAATAGATGTCAAAAGTGCTTTTCTTGAATGGTTTTATTTCCGAAGAAGTATATGTCGAACAACCTCCCGGATTTGAAAATTCTCTTCTTCCTAATCATGTATTTAAATTGACTAAGGCTCTCTATGGCTTGAAACAAGCTCCTAGAGCTTGGTATGAAAGGCTTAGTTCCTTTCTTTTTTTAAATAATTTTACCAAAGACAAGGTTGATACTACATTGTTTATTAAATATTTTAAAAATAATTTTCTTTTTGTGCAAATTTATGTTGACGATATTATTTTTGGCTCTTCGGATGAATCACTATGTGAATCATTTGCCAAATGTATGAGTCATGAATTTGAAATGAGTTTAATGGGTGAATTAGCTTTCTTTTTACGATTACAAATCAATAAACTTAGTGATGGTATATTTCTTAACCAATCTAAATATACATTAGAATTTTTAAAATGATTTAACATTGATAATTCAAAAACAATAAACACCCATATGAGTACTACGACTAAGTTAGATATGGATGAAAATAGTGAAAATTTCGATCAAAAAACATATAGAGGAATGATAGGTAGTCTACTCTACCTCACCGCGACTAGACCGGATATTATGTTTAGTGTAGGACTTTGCGCTAGGTTTCAATCAAATCCTAAATTATCTCATCTTAAAAGTGTTAAAAGAATATTTAGGTATCTTAAAGGAACTCCAAATTTAGGATTGTGGTATCCAAAATATGAAAAATTCGATTTAATAGCTTATACAGATGCCGATTTTGGCGAATGCAGGATAGATAAAAAAAGTACATCCGGAACATGCCAATTTTTAGGACATGCACTTGTTTCTTGGATGTCCAGGAAATAAAATTTAGTTGCACTATCTACGGCGGAAGCCGAATACATTGTTGTAAATGCATGCTGTGCACGAGTTGTTTGGATGAAAAATACATTAGAAGACTATGGAATTCATTTTAAAAATATTCCCATAAAATGTGATAATACTAGTGCCATATGTCTTACTAAAAATCCAATTCAGCACTCTAGAACTAAACACATCGACATTAGGCATCATTTCATACGCGATCATGTCCTTAACAATAATGTTGTTCTAGAATTCATTGACACAAAGCATCAATTAGCAGATATATTTACAAAAGCTTTGAATGAAGACCAATTTGAATTCATTAGAAGGGAATTAGGTATGATAAATTATCCCTAAGAATAAACTTGTTTGAATGGGTTTTCCGTAAAGTTTTTCATCCTCTCTTCGTTCCTCGGTGAATTTGATCCTTCTCTTTCGATTCTAAATGATATGTTAAATTACCTTATCCTATCTTAAGTCAAACATCGCTCCCATCTGATCAAGATTAATGATCTTATGATATTTTGTGAATCTCGAAATTGATTTTGATGGCTTGATTATGAGTTTCAAGTTGACGAATTGAATTTGAATGAGTTTGTATTCGAATTATGATCTTGACTTATTGGAGTTACTACTTGAAATTTTTTTTAAATCACAATCTCTTCCTTGTAAATCTATAATTTTTGTTTATAGAAAGGAGAGATTTGATAAAATGGATGAATGCTGAATTTTCCTTTAAGATGAACTTTGCGTAAATATTTTAGGATATTTAATTTTGAATGATAAAATTTTTGTGTAATCAATGATGAATTCCTGATGATTAATCATAAATTAAGTGCTTCAAGTCTCATCCCCTTTTTGTTGATGACAAAGGGGGAGAAAAGTGATGACTTGTACCATTTTGATAGCATGACTTGTATGAATTGCAAAAGCTTGTGTGATATGAATGTCTTATATGCCTTGCAAAATGCTTTGCAAAATCTTTGAGAATATCACAAGATTGATTGATCATATTGAAAGCATGCCTTACATCTATATCATGAAATTCATGTTGAAAATCTTTATCTCCCATCGTAGTAAAAATTATCTCTTATCATTTGACTTATGATTTTCTTCGAAGTTTCGTATTTATTATTACTTAATGAGAATAACAATAAGTTCTACGGTTAGAACTAATCGGTTGATGCTTGAATTCAATGGATGGAATTGAAGTATCTTCATCTTCTCATAATATGACATATAGATAGGGGGAGTTATGTTTAACTCCGTCATCAATTGATTGTCATCATAAAAAAGGGGTAGATTGTTGAATCTCAGATTTTGATGATAAAATCAATTGATGGGTTAATTGATCTAATCCATATTATTGAGTTAAGTGTGCAGGATTAACTATGATAACAAGAAAACACAAAGCAAGAATACCAGAGTCAAGTTCGATGGACGTTTAAGAGTCCGAAGAATCGTCGGAGATGCTGCCGGAACCAACCGAGAAGAAATCGGGAACCTGTCAAAATTTTCAAAAGTTCACCGAAGAGATCGTCAGAGGTTCACGGAGATCACCAGAAGGCTCGGCTACTCGTTAATGTCATCACAAGATCGAGAGCTTGCTGGGAGTCCGTCGGAAGAATTCGTCGGAAAGCTCGCCGGAACAAGACTTGACGTTCGCGGTTGAAACCTTGCCTAGGATGTTTTTAGTTATGTAGTTCACTTGCAATTAGGATTAGGATTAAGAGATAATCCTATATCCTAGTTAGGGACCAACTGGGCCCAATATTAGACTTGGTTTGGGCTAAATTTGAAGCCCAACCAATGAATCGAAGGGTCTGGCGATGGCACCGCCAGACTAGGTGGTTGCACCGCCCAGCACTCGAGAGTTGGGCGGTGGCACCGCTTGGCTAGGTGGTGGCACCGCCAGTCCACTGCCAGTGTCTGACACTAACAGGCGGTGGCACCGCCAACATCGGGAACCAAAGAGAATTCAAATTTTGGAGCCCAAATTTGAATCCTCTTGAGGCCTATAAATACCCCTCAATTCTCAGTTGAGAATACAACTTTTTTAGAAGCAATTGATTGAGAGAAAGGTCTTAGAAAAGTTCTAGCTAGTCTTGTTTTCAATTTGCTTGTGTTCACCTCCTTCTTTCTTGCTGAAAATCTGTAAAAGAGTGAACCGCTTGTAAAAAGTTGTAAGAGGGTTATTTACCCTTCCCCTTCAAGAGATTTGCTAGTGGAAGGTGGGAGCCTCATCGAAGAGGGGCCTCGCAAGTGGATGTAGGTCATTTGACCGAACCACTTTAAAATCGGTGTAATCTCTGGTTTATATTTCATTACTGCTATCTACATTACTGCAAACCTCCTTACTTGCTTTATTTCCTCATTACCTTTGCTGCACAACTTTGCGAATAAGCTTTCAAGTTAAGCACTTCCGAGTTCGATTTTTATCGTACGAAAGATTTGTCAAAACTGACATTTTAATCCGCTGCACTAATTCACCCCCCCCCCCCCCCCCCCCTCTTAGTGCCGCTCCGATCCTAACATCAGGAACCAAAGAGAATTCAAATTTTGGAGCCCAAATTTGAATCCTCTTGAGGCCTATAAATACCCCTCAAATCTCAGCTGAGATTACAACTTTTTTAGAAGCAATTGATTGAGAGAAAGGTCTTAGAAAATTCTTAGCAAGTCTTGTTTTCAATTTGCTAGTGTTCACCTCCTTCTTTCTTGCTGAAAATATGTAAGAGAGTGAACCGCTTGTAAAAAGTTGTAAGAGGGGTATTTGCCCTTCCCCTTCAAGAGATTTGCTAGTGGAAGGTGGGAGCCTCATCGAAGAGGGCCTCACAAGTGGATGTAGGTCATTTGACCGAACCACTTTAAAATCGGCGTGGTCTCTGGTTTGCATTTCATTATTGCTATTTACATTACTGCAAACCTTCTTACGTGCTTTATTCCCTCATTAACCTTGCTGCATACCTTTACGAACACGCGTTCAAGTTAAGCACTTCCGAGTTCGATTTTTATCGTACGAAAGATTTGTTGAAACCAAAGTTTTAATCCACTGCACTAATTCACCCCCCCCTCTTAGTGTCACTCCGATCCTAACAGAGAGGATGCTAAAGATATTGATCATCGGATCTATGAGAAAGCTATTATAAGTATAGACTCTAGGAAATGGTTAGAAGCCATGAATTCTGAGATGGATTCCAAGTACTCCAATATGGTTTGGAACCCAATTGATGCACCCGAGGGTATTGTACCCATCCGTTGCAAGTGGATCTTTAAGAAAAAGATCGGAGTAGATAAAAAGGTAGAGACCTATAAAGCGAGACTAGTAGCTACTAGATATCGTCAAAGGCAAAGTGTTGACTATGACGAAACCTTCTCACCCAAAGCCATGCTAAAATCTATCTGAATTCTATTAGCTATTGCAGTACACTATGATTATAAGATTTGGTAGATGGACGTGAAAACCGCATTCCTCAATAGCAACCTTAACAAGGAAGTGTATATGATATAGCCTAAGGGACTTGTGTCTAAGGACTGCCCAGATAAGGTGTGCAGGTTGCTTAGATCCATTTATGGTCTAAAGCAAGCTTTCCGAAGTTGGAACATAAGATTTGATGAGGCAATCAGATCTTATGACTTTGTTAAGAACAAAAATAAGGCTTGTGTGTACAGGAAGGTAAGTGGGAGGGCTATCACCTTCTTGGTGTTATATGTGGATGACATCCTGATCATTGAGAATGATGTAATAATGTTATATACAGTAAAGGCTTGTTTATCTAGACACATCTCCATGAATGACTTAGGTAAAGCATCCTATATCTTGGGGTTTCAGATCTATAGAGATAGTTCCAAGAGGATGGTTGGCTTGTCCCAATCCATGTACATAGACACCATTGTCAAAAGGTTTGGCATGAAAAATTTCAAGAGACGTCTTATACCGAGACATGGGATATCACTTTCTAGGAGTATGTCTTCAAAGACTCCTAAAGAAAGAGCAAACATAGATATGATACCCTATACCTCAATGATTGGTTCTATCATGTATGCCATGCTATGTACTAGACCTGATATAGTGCATGCTTTGAGTGTCACGAGCAAGTATCAAGCGGATCCAGGCTTGGAGCATTGGAAAGCAGTAAAGTGTATCCTTAAGTACTTGAGAATGACTAAGGATCTTTTACTAGTATATAGAAGTAGTAGCCTTAGGATTGAAGGCTATACGGACTTGAGTTTTCAGTCTGATGTCGATGATAGAAAGTCAAATTTGGGGTATATATATACCCTGAATGGAGGAGCAATATGCTGGAAGAGTTCCAAGCAAATCACTACTATTGACTCGACCACAGAGACAGAGTACATTGCAGAGGCAGCAAAGGAGGGAGTCTAGATGAAGAAGTTCATCACAGATTTGGGAGTCGTGCGAGGAAGCGAGGAGCAGATTCCCTTATATTGTGACAACTACGGGTCGATTGCTCAAATAAGGGAACGTGGGTCTCATTAGAAGTGTTCTGAGGAGGCTCCAGCTTATTAGAGAGATCATGACCTGAGAAGATGTAGTAGTGGAAAAAGTTTCATTCAAAGATAACATTGCAGATCCATTGACAAAACTGTTATTTCAAATTATCTTTGAGCGTCATAGGGGTCTGATGGGGATCAAACACATAGGTGATTGTCTTTAGGTCAAGTGGGAGATTGCTAGTCATATATGCCCTGTAAACCAATCACATGAGTGATGGCACGTGTGACTTGACATGTAGTCTTTTTGTTTATTATATTTTGATATTTTATCACTTTATATTGACTATTGCATATATGCATGTATATATTATGATGTCCTTGGATCTATGCAATGGGAATAAGATCGTGATAAGATCATGATAATGAGACTGATTCGCCTTTAAACATAGATCCTAAATAATCCTTGTCATAGGTTACTTGAGTGGGACATCGAGATAACCAAACAGACTGGTGTATTGTATACCCATCCATATGATGGATGTAGCTAGTCTCATAGCTACTCGTGTGGGAAAACTAGGAATACAATATAAGTGCTCATTGGCGAATGAGTTTACTGATTAATCCACTTATAAATTGCTAAATGGTTGATGATGCCTTATTGTCAGACAACGATTCCGTAGTCCCGGTGGTGTATCTAGTCCTTAGACTTTAGACACCAAGGATGTCCTGTATAAGTGCTCCACTCTTTGATACCGGACTTATAGGTTTGGATATCCTAGATCTAGCACAACCGGTCATCGGGAGTGGCAGTCAACCTTATGAGGGCTATTGAGTGTCGATAGAGGATCATCTACTCTTAGTGTCATGAGAGGAATATCCCATGTGTTCTTGCTTAGAAAAATCTCTGGCCAGGGTCATTCGGATTAAGAGAGAAAGGGTTCTCTAAGAGAATCTGATTAGAGCGAGACTCGAGTAGAAAACATCTAGATCTAACAGCATCATGCCCGTTATATGATCTTTGGGATATTAGATGAATGAGAGACTATAGGTATACGGTAACTGAGAACAGATAGGCCCAATGGATTGGATTCCCCTATATCATTTGGGGACTACGGCATAGTGGCCTAGTAGATCCGTAGTCGATGAGTTGGGTGAATTATTATGGATATAATAATTCACTAAGCCAGAAGGAGTTCTGACAGGTATGACTCACGGCTAGCTCAATATTGAGCCTAGAGGGTCACACACATATGATAGGCATTGCGATGAGTAGAGATTCATATATGAGATATCCGCCGAAACCTCTATCTTCTTGGATATCCAATAAGCCCCTGAATTATTAGATCCTATGGATGAGATCCAATAAGAGCCCATGAGAAATTATTGGATAGAGATCCACTAATCTAAGAGGCTTGGGTAGTTGGATGGAAATTCAATACTGAATATCGGAGGATCCATTAGGGTCAAGTTGATAGGGGACCATTATAAATATAGGGGAATCAGTGGTTCATAGGCTAGAGCCTTTTGTTTGCCTCTCCTACTCTCCTCCCCCTCTCTACCTCAGAACAAGCTTGGAGTTTTGAGGAGCATCGTTGCAACCCTGTTGTATGGATCACCGCTAGAGAGGAGGACGCTTGACCTCCTTCACCCTCTCCTAGAGATCTATAGGGATTCAGGGATATACGATCTCCCTAAGTAACACAATCTATCTCACACGTGTTTTTTGTTTCATGGATTTTTGCACATCAATCTTTGCACGACAACAAACCTATCTTTAGGAATTAGGGATTTTGTTTTCTCTTCTTTCGCTGCGTATGTGATATCGCCCCCCAAGATTTCCCAACAAATATTTAACACTCTTGAAAGCACACACGAAGTCACTAGTATAGTTAAAGATTCTAAGATAAATCTTTTGATATATGATTTTGAGTTGTTTCATATGAAACCAAGTGAAATCGTTGGAGACATGTACACCCATTTTAGAGATGTCATCAATGGTTTAAATAGTCTTGGTAAAAGTTTTTCTAACTTTGAACTCGTTAATAAAATATTGAGATCCCTTCCAAAGAGTTAGGACCCTAAAGTAATAGCCATTCAAGAGGCTAAGGATTTGAATCATTTTCCAATTGAAGAACTTATCGAGTCTTTGATGACCTATGAAATGACTTATATTGAACATGAGAACTACCTTCCGAAGAACAAGAAGGATTTGACACTTCGAACAATAGAATACCACTTGAGTGATGACTCAAGTGATGATGATGAAGACCTTGAACTCCTCACAATAAATCTTAAAAAAAAATTTAAAATAAGAATCAAAGAAAAAAAAATAAACCTAAAAAGAAGAAGCTACAAAAGAAGAAGAAAACACTCAAGATAGCTTGGGACGAATCAAGTTCATCCAAAGATGAAAAACAAACCAACAAAGGAGAGGTGGTAAATTATGCCTTAACATACATTTACCTTTAATAAAACAAGTGTCAACATTTAAGAAGGAAAGGTAAAAAATAAATCATCAAGCATGATTCAATAATAACATCCTTTTAATATCTTGATATTCATCATCAAGTATGATTTCAAAAAGTATGTTAAAGCGAAATCATTAAGACCAAATGCATGATACACTCATTTATTTTCAAAATATTCATCATGTTTATTTTCATAAGATTTACAAGATTGGTAACATAAATTCATTAATCTCAATAGGATAGAAAATTCATTTCCATTTCATACAATTGATTTCATGTGAGGGTATTCAAGTCTTTTGTGAAAACATGTTTCATCATTTAAAATCGAAATATAAGTTTCGTCATGAAGCCGTCAAGACCAAACACATCATGATATCACATCTATCATCAAAAGACTATCAAGAAATTCATACATAGATGTACATGCACTATGTCATCTTAATATATCATGAGAATGTCATCTTAATTTATCATAAAAATGATTAGATCAAAAACATGTTAATCTAAAATGAGAGTTTCAAATCAACATTTACTTCAAAATCTCATGCATTACATAAAATCATCAAGATACACATGCATGGATTAATCCTAAGCATTATCACATATCATATAATTATCATCCCTAATATTGCATACATCATTCAATATTTCAAAACATAACATGCATGAAAGCTTAGCAATATACTTTTCATTATCAAATTTTTAATTTTTCAACGATGCTAAAAAGAAAAACATGAAATAATTTTAAAAAAATAAATTTTTATTTCCTATTCCTACTATCTAAATTAAGCACTTATGAAAAACTTCAAGTAATTTCAAAATAATTCAAGAGAGTTGAGTTACTTACATTATAGTCAAAGCCCGTCAAAGCCCAATTTACCGTTTCACCTTTGGAAGTTCTTGATTCATCCTTGGTTCCCTTCCTCTTCTTTAGCCTCTTCCTCCGTTCAAGTTCATTGTTTATTTTAGATTTTTGTTCAATAAACTTATTAAGATTTAGTGTTCGAAGTTCAAGTTCATCATTGTCCTCATCACTTCAGTCATCGCTCAAGTGGTATTCATTTGTCCGGAGTTCCAAATCCTTCCTATTCTTTGGAAGGTGATTCAAGTGCTCATCGGGTTCAAAATGTTCCAAAAGTGTCATTTCATAGGTCATTAATGACCCGATTAATTATTCTAATGGAAAATCATTTAAATTTTTTATCTCTTGTATTGCGATTATTTTAGGATCCCACCTTTTTGGAAGCGATCTTAAGATCTTGCTTACGAGATCAAAATTCAAAAAAGATTTACCAAGAACTCTTAGATTATTGGCGGCATCCGTGAAACGGGTGTACATGTCGCCTATACTCTCGCTTGGTTACATTCGAAAAAGCTCAAAATCATGCTATAAAATGTTAACTCTTGAGTCTTTGACTCTACTAGTTCCCTCGTGCATGATTTCAAGTGTTCGTCAATTTTCAAAAGCCGTTTCGCACATAGAAATCCGATTGAACTCATTTTTGTCCAAAGCAAAAAATAAGGCATTCATAGCCTTTGCGTTTAAAGAAAAAAACTTCTTCTCCAAATCCAACCATTGGTTCATCGGTTTAGAGGGAAGATGAAAACCGTTTTCAACAATATTTCATAAATCCAAATTTATAGAAATAAAAAAAACTCTCATTCGAGTTTTCCAATAAATGTAGTCCAATCCGTTATACAACGGTGTACAAACAACCGATAAGCCCTCTTGAAAGCCACGAAGAGCCATTTCTCTCGGGTGTAAATCTGAAATGAGAAATACCGGGCTCTGATATCAATTGTTAGGATCAAGAGCACTAAGAGGGGGGGGGGGGGGGGGGGGGTGAATTAGTGCAACAGAAAACTTTCGATGATTTAAAACGACGTTCGTACGATAAAAACGATTTCGGTAAGAAAGCCGATTCGGAAATCACTTTAACTTGTGATCAAGTGATATGCAGTTAAATTAAAGATATAGAGACAATTTGCAGTTAAGATAGAGAACATAATGTAATTGCAAACCAAAATACGATGTTCATACGATAAAAGCGATTTCGGTATGAAAGCCAAATCGGAAGTTGCTTTAACTTAGATTAGGCAAAGTGTAGGTAAAGTAAAGCTATAGAGGTAGTTTGCAGTTAAGATAGAGAACATAAAGTAAATGCAAACTGAGATTTAGAGTGGTTCGATCAATTTTGACCTACATCCACTTTTGGCTTCCTCCTCCGATGAGGTCATCGACATCCTGTTAGGATCAGGAGCACTAAGAGGGGAGGGGGGGGGTGAATTAGTGCAGCAGAAAACTTTTGACGATTAAAACTGCATTCGTACGATAAAAGCGATTTTGGTAAGAAAGTCGATTCATAAATCACTTTAACTTGTGATCAAGCGAGATGCACTTAAAGCAAAGATATAAAGGCAGTTTGCAGTTATGATGGAAATCAGAATGTAAGCGCAAATTGAAATATGATGTTCGTATGATAAAACCAATTTCCATCTTAACGCCGATCCGAAAAATACTTAACTATGAAACACGTTCGTAAATGAGCAGAAGGCAATAAGCTACTGAGGAGGTTTGCAGTAAAGATAAGATGCTCAAAGTAAATGCAAACCGAGATTTAGAGTGGTTCGGTCATTCATGACCTACGTCCACTTTTGGCTTCCTCCTCCGATGAGGTCACTGAGGTCCACTAGAGGCCTTCCTTCAAAAGGCGAAGGCCAACCACCCTTTTACAGTTTCAATCCTTTTGACAGGCTTAGGAGACAATCCTTACAGAATTTCTCTCCTCTTCTAAAAGATCAAAACTTGGAAGAAAAGAGGGATGAGAACTTCAAGCCTTTACAACACTTTTGAGCTCTAAAATCACAGAGTAAGATCAAGCTTTCGGTTCCCTTTCATGTAGGAAAGGGTGGGGTACTAATAGGCCCCAAACCAGTTTGAATTCCAAGCTCAAAACTGTCATCTCCCGGAATTTCGGGGTCTGGCGGTTGCACCGCCTAGCAGAGCTCGGAGACTGAGCCTCTAGGCGGTGCCACCTCCTGTCAGGGGTGGTTGCACCATTTGGTAGAGCTCATAGACTGAGCCTTTGGGCGATGCCACCTCTTGTCAGGGGCGGTTACACTGCTTGGCAGAGCTTGGAGACGGAGCTCAGGCGGTTCCACCGCTTGTCAAGGGCGGTTGCATCGCCCAGTCTCGCTCGGAGACTGAGCCCAGGCAGTGCCACCGCCTGACTGGGGCGGTTGCACTGCCCAACTTTCCTAGGAGACCATCTCTTGGGCGGTGCCACCGCCTAGTAGGAATTCTTGTTCGAATGGGTTGATCCATTCAGCCCAATTTGGGTCTGTCAAGGGCCCAATTGCCCCTAGATTAAGTTAATGGGATCACCTCCCATTCCTAACTTAATCTTCATGCTAACTACGATATTTCTTAAGACATTTACTGCAACTTGCTCTGGTGCTTCAATCGCTTCTTCCGGCGAGCTTCCGGCGAACTTCCGACGAACATCCGACGAACCTTTGGCATTGCTCCGGTGGACTTCTGGCAAACTCCTGGACTTGCGATGATCCACTTGGCGAGTTCTGACGAGCTTCTTTGGTAAGCTCCTGGACTTCTCGGATTTGTTCCCGCAGAACCTCCGACGATCGTCCGGACTTCCATCAAACTCTCGAACTCCCAACGTGATCATAGTCTTGACTTCGGCGCAACTCCTACTGCATGTCTTACTTCCATCGTAGTTAATCCTGCACATGTAAAAAAAAACTTTGATCGAGACAATTAATCCTAAACAATTAACCAAGTTGTCCGGCATGTCATTGGTCCCTCGACGCTTCGTCCAATTCTTCGGTGCATCATCCTTTCCTGCGGCCTAATGCCCAATCGGCCAGTCCACTCCGCAACTCCAATATCCTTAGCGCAATACCCGCTCTTCTTGGCCCGATGCTTGAGTCCACAACCCGAAGCCTTCTGTCGATACGTCGACCGATCCACCGGCCAGACGTCCAATCTTCGGACACATTCCTCTGGCAAAACATGATTTTTCCTGCTTTAATTGTCTCATCCTGATCGAAGCATCCTGCGTCACTCAAAACGCAGATTAAATCATAAACATATATCAAGTGGTTTCATTATCAAAATACGAGATTCAACAATCTTCCCCTTTTTGATGATGACAACCACTTGATGACAGTGTTAACCTTAACTCCCGGAGTTTAAACAAACTCCTCCTATCAATATGCCATATTGATAGAACCTTTAATTCAAACTGAATTCAAGTCATTGCAATATTCATCATGAATACTTGCAACACGTCATCATGAACTTATGTATAAACTTATGCATAACTTCATACTTCTCTCCCTTTGTCAACAACAAAAAGGAGAATTTCCAACTCTAATGTGTTTGTAGTATTAATTCAACTTATTGCATGAAAAACATAATATCAAGTTTTATCATCATGTAGTTTTAAAGCTAGAAAATCTAGCAAGTATTACATCATGCTTAGAACATTCAAGCTATCAAGTTTTAGACATGCAGGTTTTACAAGATAGCACTTTTGCTTCTTTTGAGATAACAACTTCTACATCATGCAAGCTAGCAAATTAGAGATGTTCAAGAAGGCAACTCTTGCTTCTTGAAATATGTAAATTTTGTCAACTTTGCTAGATGCGCAAGTTAGCATGTTTTGCTTCTTGAGATAGGCAAGATAGCACTTTTGTAATTTTTGTTTCATAAGATGTTCAAGATAGCAAGCTCTACATCTTGCAAGCTAGCAATGTTACAACATTTTAAAACATGCAAGCTAGCAATTTAGAGATGTTCAAGAAAGCAACTCTTACTTCTTGAAATATGCAAGTTTGCTAGATGTGCACGTTAGCATATTTTGCTTCTTCTTGAGATTTCAAACTAGCAATTATCGGTGATGTTCAAGATAACAATTGTTGCTTTCATCTTGAATTGTCCAAGCTAGCTAGTTTGCCTCTTCTTAAGATGTTCACGCTAGAAATTCTTGCTCCCCCTTTGTCATTGTCAAAAAGAAGGGAAGACCCTTATATCAATTTTCAGATTATGACAAAGGTAAGTATCAATCTTATTTGTGTATCATTATATATTCAAATTAAAACATACACAATTTTAAAAACCTTATTTTTCATGCACAATACCGAAAAATAAATCAATCATCATTAATGAGCATATCATATATAATACTCAAACATTAAAATTTTTACCATTTATCAATATGTTGATCATGAAACCAAACATTCATTATTTAAAGCATTCATGATACACATCATATATGCAATACATCATGTACATCATTGTCATAAGTATTGCATGCATCATTTCAAATTCATGAATATTTCATCATTGCATGCATCATACCAAATCATAAAATATAAAATCATTATTAATGCATGATTCCAAATCATCATTTATTTCACATCATGATGGTACCAATTTTGTCAAATTACATCCTACCATGCATGATCGAAACTTCTTATCAAAATAAATTAATGAATATTTCATGTATTCATATCATCACATAATGAATATCAAGAAGAATTATTAGGTGATGAGATGTATTTCATTCATTCAAAGAATTTTACATAACAAAATTCAAGTCATAAGCCTTAAAAGATGTCATGAGAGAACATATAAACAATCTTGATTTATAAAATGAATACTCAATTTATAATTTCGAGAAATCAAGAGAAACCGTGATTCATTTTAACAAATCTCCTCTTAAATAAATAACATAAAGAATTCTTAGGAGATCATGAAAAAGATAGAATTCATTCAATCTTGTAAGAGAACAAGATATTAATTTATGCATATAAAATCTTGATTTAAGCATAAGAAATCTCAATTTATAAATTTCAAAAAATCAAGATAAAGCTCATTTAAATCATCAAATCAAGATCAATAGATTTTCAAAAATGAATTGTTAGGATCAAGAAAATCTGAAAATAAAATTTAATACATTCATACATTCGGACATAGTTTTGCTATAGATTTTCAAACACAATCATGAAGATAAAACATGCTCATGATCATAGAAAATTTTGTATCCAAAACACATAATTTCCAACATGTTATTAAGGCATGTAATAGTGTAAAATTCTCATTATAACCATTATATCCTACCATGCATAATCAAAATTTCTCCTCATTTTATCATATTTAACATGATTGAAGCATTGAACATGATTCATATTTAAAATGTGTCTCATGTCATAAGTATGAATCAAGCATTTGTGAAATCCGAAATCATCCTCAAAGTCACATTCAATAAATTCATACATGACAAGCATAGATTTATTGTAAAGTCGATAAGATAGAGGATCACATTTCATTTTTATAAATTTCTATTCATGTGATTTGCTTCTTGTAAGCATGCATTTACTTTTAATAAAACAAGTGTCAACATTTAAGATGTAAAGGTAAATTTCATAAAACAAATCATCAAGCATGAATCCATGTTAACATCCTTTTAATATCTTGATATTCATCATGAAGTATGATTTCAAAAAGTATGTTCAAGAGAAATCATTAAGACCAAATGCATGATACACTCATTTATTTTCATGTTTATTTTCATGAGATTCACAAGATTGGTAAAATAAATTCATTAATCTCAATAGGATAGAATATTCATTTCCATTTCATAGATTTCATGTGATGGTATTCAAGTCTTTTGTGAAAACATGTATCATCATTTAAAATCGAAACATAAGTTTCGTCATAAAACCGTCAAGACCAAACACATCATGATATCACATCTATCATCAAAAGAATATCAAGAAATTCATACATAGATGTACATGCACTATATCATCTTAATATGTCATGAGAATGTCATCTTAATTCATCATAAAAACGATTAGACCAAAAACATGTTAATCTAAAATGAGAGTTTCAAATCAACATTTACTTCAAAAACTCATGCATGACATAAAATCATCAAGATATACATGCATGGATTAATCCTAAGTATTATCACATATCATATAATTATCATCCCAAATGTTGCATACATCATTCAACATTTCAAAACATAACATGCATGAAACCTAAGCAATATACTTTTCATTATCAAATTTTTAATTTTTCAAAGATGCTAATAAGAAAAACATGATATAATTTTTAAAAAATAATTTTTTATTTCCTATTCCTACTATCTAAATTAGGCACTCATGAAAAACTTCAAGTAATTTCAAAATAATTCAAGAGAGTTGAGTTACTTACCTTGTAATCAAAGCCCGTCAAAGCCCGTCAAAGCCCAATTCGTCATTTCACCTTTGGAAGTTCTTGATTCATCCTTGGTTGCCTTCCTCTTCTTTGGCATCTTCCTCCGTTCAAGTTCATTGTTTATTTTAGATTTTTGTTTAATAAACTTATTAAGATTTAGTGTTCGAAGTTCAAGTTTATCATTGTCCTCATCACTTGAGATATCGCTCAAGTGGTATTCATTTGTCCGGAGTTCCAAATCATTCCTATTCTTTGGAAGGTGTTCAAGTGCTCATCGGGTTCAAAATATTCCAAAAGTGTCATTTCATAGCTCATTAATGACCAGATTAATTCTTCTAATGGAAAATCATTTAAGTTTTTTATCTCTTGTATTGCGGTTATTTTAGGATCTCACCTTTTTGGAAGGGATCTTAAGATCTTGCTCACGAGATCAAAATTCAAAAAAGATTTACAAAGAACTCTTAGAATATTGACGACATCCATGAAACGGGTGTACATGTCGCTTATAGTCTCGCTTGGTTGCATTCAAAAAAGCTCAAAATCATGCAATCAAATGATAACTTTCGAGTCTTTGACTCTACTAGTTCCCTCATGCGTGATTTGAAGTGTTCACCAAATATCAAAAGCCGTTTCACATGTAGAAATCTGATTGAACTCATTTTTGTCCAATGGGCAAAATAAGGCATTCATAGCCTTTGCGTTTAAAGAAAAATACTTCCTATCCAAATCCGACCATTCGTTCATCGGTTTAGAGGGAAGTTGAAAACCGTTTTCAAAAATATTTCATAAATCCAAATTCATAGAAATCAAGAAAACTCTCATTCGAGTTTTCCAATAAGTGTAGTCCAATCCGTTAAACAACGGTAGACAAACAACCAATAAACCCTCTTGAAAGCCATGAAGAGCCATTTTTCTCAGGTGAAAATCCAAAATGAGAAATACTAGGCTCTAATACCAATTGTTAGGATCAAGAGCACTAAGAGGGGGGAGGGGTGAATTAGTGCAGTAGAAAACTTTCAACGATTAAAACTGCATTCGTACGATACAAGCGATTTTGGTAAGAAAGCCAATTTGTAAATCACTTTAACTTGTGATCAAGCAAGATGCAGTTAAAGCAAAGATATAATGGCAGTTTGCGGTTATGATGAAAATCAGAATGTAAGCGCAAACTAAAATATGATGTTCGTACGATAAAACTAATTTCCGTCTTAATGCCGATTCGGAAAATACATAACTATAAAACACGTTCGTAAATGAGCCGAAGGCAGTAAGCTACTGAGGAGGTTTGCAGTAAAGATAAGATGCTCAAAGTAAATGGAAACCAAGATTTAGAGTGGTTCGGTCAATCTTGACCTACATCCACTTTTGGCTTCCTCCTCCGATGAGGTCACCGACGTCCACTAGAGGCCTTCCTTCAATAGGCGAAGGCCAACCACCCTTTTACAGTTTCACTCCTTTTGACGAGCTTAGGAGACAACCCATACAGAATTTCTCTCCTCTTCTGAAAGGTCAAAACTTGGAAGAAAAGAGGGAGAACTTCTAGCCTTTACAACAGTTTTGAGCTCTAAAATCACAGAGTATGATCAAGCTTTTGGTTCCCTTTCATGCATGAAAGGGTGGGGTATTTATAGGCCCCAAACCGATTTGAATTCCGAGCTCAAAACTATCATCTCCCGGAATTTCGGGGTCTAGCGGTTGCACCGCCTGGCAGAGCTCGGAGACCGAGCCTCTGGGCGGTGCCACCTCCTGTAAGGGGCAGTTGCACTGATTGGCAGAGCCCGGGGACTGAGCCTCTGGGCGGTGCCACCTCCTATCAAGGGCGGTTGCACCGCTTGGCAGAGCTTAGAGACCGAGCTCAGGAGGTTCCACCACCTGTCAGGGGCGGTTGCACCACCCAGTCTCGCTTGGAGACTGAGCCTAGGCGGTGCCACCGCCTAGCAGGAATTCTGGTCCGAATGGGTTGATCCATTCCGCCCAATTTGGGTCTCTCAAGGGCCCAATTGCTCCCAGATTAAGTTAATGGGATCACCTCCCATTCCTAACTTAATCTTCATGCTAACTACGATATTTCTTAAGACATTTACTGCAACTTGCTCTGGTGCATTAATTTCTTCTTCTGACGAGCTTCCGGTGAACTTCCAGCGAACATCCGACGAACCTTCGGCGATGCTCCGGTGGACTTCCAACAAACTCCTGGACTTACGATGATCCACTTGTCGAGTTTCGACGAGCTTCTTTGGCAAGCTCTTGGACTTCTCGGATTTGTTCCTGCAGAACCTCCGACGATAGTCCGGACTTCTATCAAACTCTCAAACTCTCAACGTTATCATAGTCTTGACTCCAGCGTAACTCCTACTGCATGTCTTACTTCTATCGTAGTTAATCCTGCACATGTAAAACAAAACTTTGATCGAGATAATTAATCCTAAGCAATTAACCAAGTTGTCCGGCATGTCATTGGTCCCTCGACACTTCGTCCGATTCTTCGGTTCATCGTCCTCTCCTGCGGTCAATTGCCCAATCGGCCAGTTAACTCCGCAACTTCGATATCCTTGGCACAATACCCACTCTTCTTGGCCCGATGCCCGAGTCCACGACTCGAAGCCTTCTGTCAATACATTGACTGATCCACCGGCCAGATTTCCTAACTTCTGACATGTTCCTCCGGCACAATATGATTTTTCCTACTTTAATTGTCTCCTCCTGATCGAAGCATCCTATGTCACTCAAAACACAGATTAAATCATAAACATATATCAAGTGGTTTCATCATCAAAATACGAGATTCAACATTTCCACTAGAGGCCTTCCTGCAATAGGCGAAGGCCAACCACCCTTTTACAGTTTCACTCCTTTTGATGGGCTTATGAGATAAACCTTACACAGTTTTCTCTCCTCTCTTGAAGGATCAAAACTTGGAATAAAAGATAGAGGAGAACTATTAGCCTTTATAACACTTTTCAGCTCTAAAAACCATATAGTAAGATTGGAATTTCGGTGCCCTTTCATGCAGGAAAGGGTGGGGTATATATAGGCCCCAAACTAGTTTGAATTTGGAGCTCAAAAATGTCTTTTCCTGGATTTTCGGGGTCTTGGCGGTACTACCTCCTGACTAGGGCGGTACAACCGCTTGACAGAGCTCAAAGACTGAGCTCTGGCGGTGCCACCGCCTGACAGGGGCGGTTGCACCGCCCAGTCTCGCTCGGAGACTGAGCCCTGGCGGTGCCACCACCTGACTGGGGTGGTTGCAACGCCCAGTCTCACTCGGAGACTAAGCCCAGGTGGTGCTACCGCCTAGGCGGTTGCACCGCCCAGCTTTCCTGGGATACCATCTCTTGGGCAGTGCCACCGCCGACCTTGGCGGCGCCACCGCCTAGTAAGAATTCTGGTCCGAATGGGTTGATCCAATCGGACCAATTTGGGTCTATCAAGGGCCCAATTGCCCCCAAATTAAGTTAATGGGATCATCTCCCATTCATAACTTTATCTACATGCACACTATGATATTTCTTAAGACATTTACTGCAACTTGCTCTGGTGCGTCAATCGCTTCTTCCGATGAGCTTCCGGCGAACTTCTGACGAACATCTGACAAACCTTCGGTGATGCTCCGATGGACTTCCGGCAAACTCCTGGACTTGCGACGATTCACTTGGCGAGTTCCGATAGCTTCTTTGGTAAGCTCTTGGACTTCTCGGATTTGTTCCTGAAGAACCTTCGACGATCGTCCGGACTACCGTCGAACTCTCGAACCCCCAATGTGATCATAGTCTTGACTCCGGCGCAACTCCTGCTATATGTCTTACTTCCATCGTAGGTAATCCTGCACATGTAAAACAAAACTTCGATCGAGACAATTAATCCTAAGCAATTAACCAAGTTGTCCGGCATGTCATTGGTCCCTCGATGCTTCCTCCGATTCTTCGGCGCATCGTCCTCTCCTGTGGCTTATTGCCCAATCGGCCAGTTGACTCTGCAACTCTGATATTCTTGGCACAATATCTGCTCTTCTTGGCCCGATGCCCAAGTCCACGGCCCGAAGCCTCCTATCGATACGTCGACCGATCCACCAGCCCGACGTCCAATCTTCTGACATGTTCCTCCAGCCCAACATGATTTTTCCTGCTTTAATTGTCTCATCCTGATCGAAGCATCCTACGTCACTCAAAACGCAAATTAAATCATAAACATATATCAAGTGGTTTCATCATCAAAATACGAGATTCAACACTCTTCTGTCGAGGCCACCGACATCCACTATCGGTCTTCCTTCAATAGGCTAGTGGTACCTGTAATATCCCTCACTTTTGAAAATTTATTAATAAGGATTTTTATATAAATTGGAGGACCTATATGTAAATATAGAAATTTCAAGGACTAAACTGCTAAGTTGCAAAATGAAAAGAAAATAAAGAAAAATCAAAAATTTTGGTTTTATCCCACTGCCTCCCATGCTTTGAGAGAGGAGCGGTGGGGCGTGGGGAGAAGAAGAGAGGGAAAAAGAGGAGAAGAAGAGAAGCAGAAGAAGAAGAAGACGAAGAAGAAGAAAAGAGGAGGTGGCTGCGGCAAGGGCTGCAACGAGGAGCTGTGGGGCGTTGGGGAGGAGAAAGAAAGAAGAGGAGAAGAAGAGAAGAAGAAATGGTTGTGATACCTCTGTTTCCTGCAGAGGAAACAGAGGAGAGGGTGTGTGTGACGCCGGGGAGGAGGAGGGAAGAAGAAGAGGAGAAGAAGAGAAGGGAAAGGAGGAGCTGCGGCTGCGGCGGTGGCAGCTGCAGCTGGAAGAGAAGGTGAGGAAGAAGAGAAGAAGAAGAAAGGAAGAAGGAGAGGAAGAAGAAAAAGAGAAGGAAGTGGGAGAGGAGCGAGAGGTGGTAGCAGCTCGGGCTGCAACACCTTTGTTTCCTGCAGGTGGAAACATAGGAGAGGTGTAGGGCATTCGAAGAGGAGAAGAAGAAGAAGAGGAAGAGAAGAAGAAGATGAAGCAGGAGAAGAGGTTGTGATGCCTCTGTTTCCTACAGAGGAAACAGAGGAGAGGGTGTGCATGACGCCGGGGAGGAGGAGGGAAGAAGAAGAGGAGAAGAAGAGAAGGGAAAGGAGGAGCTGCGACTGCGACGGTGGCAGCTGCAGCTGGAAGAGAAGGAGAGGAAGAGAAGGTGAGGAAGAAGAGAAGAAGAAGAAAGGAAGGAGAAGGAAGAGGAGAAGGGAAAGAAGCAGCTGCAACTGCGGCTGTGGCAACTGCAGCTGTGGCAGGGAAAGAGGAAGAGGAAGGAAGAAGGGAAGGAGAGGAAGAAGAGAAGGGGAAGAAGGGGCGAGGCGCCTGCGGCGATGGCAGCTGCAGTTGGAAGAGAAGAAGGAGAGGAAGATGAGCAAGGGAGGAAGAAGAGGCAGCGGCAGTGCAGTTGGGAAAGAAGAGAAGGAAAGGAAGAAGAAGAGAAAGGAAAAGGGAAGAAGAGAGGAAGAGGAGAAGGGGAGGCAGCTGCGGCAGTGGCAGCTGCAGCTGGAAGAGAAGGCGAGGAAACAAAGCAGGGGAGGAAGAAGAGGCTGCGGCTGTGGTGGCTGCGGCCGTGGCTGCGACCGCAGCTGCGACTGCTACGTTGGCTGCGGTAGTTGCGGTAGTGGTGGTGGCTGCAGCAGCTGCTTTTGGGAAAGAGAAAGAAAGGAAAGGGGAAAAAAAAAGGGGCTATGGCCATGATTGCGACTGCGGTGGTGGCGGCTACGTCTACGGCAGCTGTGTTTGGGAAAAAAAAGGTAGGAACGAGAGAAGGGAGGAAGGAAGTAGTGTAGAGGAAGGGGTTGCGGTTGTGACAACAACTACGGTCGTGGCTACGACTGTGGTAGTGGCAGTGGCGATGGCTGCGACAGCTGCGTTATGAAAAAGAAAACGAAGGAATGAGAGTAAGAGAGAGCAGGTGACTATGCCTCTATATTCTGCATGAGCTGCAGTTGTGGAGGAAAAAGAGAAGACATATGTAGAAAACGAAACAGTGAGAGGACACGGAGGAAAAGTAGAAGGATTTGGGCTGACACCTTCTTTGGATCTTCAGATCAAAATATTTGAAAGGCAAGTTTCCCGATCATTTCTCCAGTTATTGTTCTAATCTTTGTTTATTGCAAGTATTATGATCTTCCTCGTGCAAGTGTTATTATCTTTCCTATTGTATTTCCTTTTGCAAGTGTTCTGATCCTTCCTCTTGCAAGCCTTCTAATCTTTCCTATTGCAAGTTTCCCGATTGTTTCTCCTGTTATTGTTCTAATCTTTCCTATTGCAAGTGTCCTGATCTTTCCTTAATGTAATTTTATCTCTACATTTGCTTTGAATATGAGGAACATTGAATTGTTCTAGCCTTGTATTTGATATATCTCTTGTTTAGATGTAACGATTCAAATCTGTGCAACTCTTAAGATTCTAACCTTTCTACCTTTGTATAGTTATAACTTCACGTATTGACCTCTAATTTGGATAAAACTTATTTGATCAGAATATAGACTCATAAATATTTCTTTTGATAGCTTATTTTAAGAATTCAGGGTAAGTTTATCTGCCCAAACTTCTGTTTCAAATGAGCCTACAGATTCTGCAAAACAGGGATCGTAATTTCTGACCTTTTGATACTAAACTGTCTATAAGTCCTTGTTGGAAACGTTGATTTATTCAAAGCTTATTTCATTGGAAACTAGACTCATAGATCTTTCTTTGATACCTGGATTGAAAGATTTAGAGTCCAAATGCCTACCCAGTTTTCTGTTGAATCTGACCATGTGAATTCTGTAAAATTGAGATTTGTTCTTTGATCTTGGGTTACTAAATCTATTGTAACTCTTTGTTGGAAACTTCGATTCATACGAGACTTGTTTTATCTGAAAATAAATTGAAATATATTTCCAATAATATATTTCTGAGCAAATTGGAGCACGATTGATAGTTTGAATCATTTGTTTAATGTGCCTCTTGAATTCTGCCAAAAATCGAGCTTTGGTCGATTTCGCATATTCTGGTTTCATTTCTTTGGAAATTGATATCCTTTAGCCTTCTTATTCAATTAAGCTTTATATTACTGCTTTGAATTCTTGTATGCTCTTGTCCTTAAAATTATTTGCATTCTTGAAAACTATTGTGTAACATTTATGCTATATTGTATTGACTCATATAGGCACATGTATATCTCATTGTTCCGCATTTGCTTTCGATATATGCCTATTCCAGTTTCATTCCTTTGGACATTGAATTCATCTAACCTCCTTATTTGAAATGAGTTATATGTGATTGCTTGGAATCCTTGAAGGCTATTGCTTTCATTTCCTTTCAAATCTGAATACAATTGTGAAAGATTATTGCTTACTTCGTATTAACTCGTAAAGGCACATGTACGTTTTGTTGTTCCGTGTGTGCTTCCGATATGTGCTATTCATTGTTCATACTATCCTTTTGTACTCTGATGTTTGTGGGATATTGTGAACCTTCGCCAGAAATGGTGAAAGAAGTTATGCATAGAGCTTGAGATGCTCTATCGGCCCCTATGACTTCACTCAGACATGGGTGGATGGAGCTCCCAGACGTGGGAGACCTCTCAGACGTGGGAGACTTATGTTTGGTGGTCATTTAGAAATGGATGTATCATATTATGTTATGGTCCTACTTTACCTTCTGTATGTTTGATATGGTATCCAGAGCTTTGGTTATGTGTTTCTATACATGCTTTGGATAAGAATGAAATGAATGCAACGTCAATTCGACGTTTGAGCTTCTATTTTGTATTCATTCTTTGATATGCTCCGAAATGGTCCATATGCCATTGATATGTTTCAAAATGTCACATTTGTTATTGATATGCTCCGAAACATTTCAAACGCCTTTGATATGCTCCGAAATGTTTCATTTGCTATTGTTATGCTTTGAAATGTTCCATATGTTGTTGATATGCTCCGGAACATTTCATACACTATTGATATGCTCCAATTATTCTATGCTCCATTTGTTATAAACCAAATAGGTTTTGAATGACATGACATATATAATTTTGTATCTAATGATATGTTATCTTGAAAATTCTTGTATTCTGCCTTGCATTATGATATCTTACTTGTTTGAAACCGTTCCTTTTGTCCTGAATATGCTTTGTCACTTGCTGAGCTATTTTTAGCTTACTCCGTTATTATATAAATCTTTCTGGTCAGCTTGTCACTCTTTGAGATGTTTGAATTGGGCTGAGGCAGTAGAGAGCTATTCAGAATTATGGGCAAGTCTTGTTGGTTATTATGTTATTGTTATATAAGCATATTTTGTATGAAATGAAATGATGTCGATGAATCGAAATGGATATACTATGTAAAATTGTTAGAAGATCTCTCTTATTTGGAATTTCAGAATGTTAAGTTTAATTTATGATGATATGATCTTGTGGTGAATAGTTGGAGTTCTAATTGTATAATTTATTTAGCTTGTGGATTTATAAATGTTGTTCATGTTTGTCAAGTTGGCTTGGGTTGCCATAAATGTGAATTATCGAGTGATGTGATATATGATTATAAACTGCACAGGTTTTATAGATATAAATTTGATAGAATATTTTTTAGTGTCCTCAAATGTGTGTTTGGATCCTTGATGGATTTGTGATGAAAATTTTAATATCATGGTTATTATTTGAGGGGGCGTGACAGTACCACCCCCTGACATAGTCTCGGAGATTGTGCCACGATGATGTCACCTCTTGGGGTACTGTTTTGGCCTTTTATTAGGCCCAACACAATCCTTACATGGGCCCAACTGATCCCTAATTGGGTTGGCCCAAATCCAAACCCAATTATGTGCTAACTACGAAATCTAAGACATTTTTGAAGCTAAACAAGTTCGTAAGTCTAGTTTGTTCTAGCGAGATTCCGACAATCTACCGGTAAACTTCCAATGATCTCTCGACAATGTTCCAACGGACTCCCGGCAAGCTCTTGAACTTCACGATGATCTTCTTGGTGAGTTTCGACGAGCTTCTCTAGCAATCTCCGAGACTTCTCGGCTGGTTCTTGTAGAGCTTCTGACGAACGTTCAGACTTCCTAAGAACTCTCGAACTCCTAACGAAATCATGATCTTGACTCTAGGACTTCATTTTACTTTATGTCGTGCTATCATAGTTAATCTTGCACATATAAAAACATATTTTGATCTAGACAATTATTACTAAGCATGAATCATGTTGTCCGGCTTGTCATTGGTCCATCGATGCTTCGTCTGATTCTTCGACACATCATCCTCTCTTGTAGCCAATTGCCCAATTAGCCAGTTGACTTCGCAACTCTAATATACTTGGCGCAATATCCACTCTTCTTGGCCCAATGCCTGAATCCATGGCACGAAGCATTCTATCAATACGTCATCCGATCCTCCGGCTAAACGTCTAATCTTCTGATATGTTTCTTCGACCAAATATGATTCTTCCTGCTTTAAATGTCTCTCCCTGATCGAAGCATCTTGCATCACTCAAAATGCAGATCAATTCATAAACATTTATCAATTAGTTTCATCATCAAAATACGAGATTCAATAAGAGCGTGATAGAGTTGAGCGAGATTAGAGAATCTAGCTCAAGCACCACTCTACAGCCTAAGTCTATTTAGTTACCTAACACACGAGTTCCGAATTTATGTAGGTCTGACAAAGTATCCTAGCCTCCTGAGCGATATGTGAGACATATTAGAGGAGAAATTGTTGAGGATATTGATTCTCAGATCTATAAGTAGGCTATTACGAGTATAGACTCAAGGAAGTGGCAAGAAGCCATTAATTCTAAGATGGATTTCATGTATTCCAATAAGGTTTGGAACCTAGTTGATGCACTCGAGAGTATCATACCCATTGGTTGCAAATGGATCTTTAACAAGAAGATCATAGTAGATAGAAAGATAGAGACCTATAAAGCAAGGCTAGTGGCCAAGGGATATCGTCAAAGGTAAGGTGTTGACAATGACGAAACCTTCTCACTCGTAGCTATGCTAAAATCCATCCAAATTCTATTGGCTATTGCAACACACTATGATTATGAGATTTAGTAGATGGATGTGAAAACTGCGTTCCTCAATGACAACCTTGAGGAGGTGTATATGATACAGCTTGAGGGATTCATATCCAAAAAAAGTCTATATAAGGTGAGCAGGTTGCTTAGATCTACCTATGGACTGAAGCAAGCTTTCGAAATTGGAACATAAGATTTGATGAGGCGATCAGATCTTATGACTTCGTTAAGAATGAAGATAAGTCTTGTGTGTAGAGGAAGGTAAGTGGGAACGCTATCACCTTCTTAGTGTTATATATGGATGACATCTTAATTATTAAGAATAATATAGGAATGCTCTCCATAGTAAAGGTTTGACTATCTAGACACTTCTCCATGAAGGACTTAGGGGAAGCATCCTACATATTGGGGATTAAGATTTATAGAGATAGATCTAAGAGGATACTTAGCTTTTCGTAGTCCAAGTACATAGACACCATTGTTAAAAGGTTTGACATGAAAAATTTCAAAAGATGTCTCATACCGATGAGACATGAGATATCACTTTCTAGAATTATATCCCCAAATACTCCTAAAGAAAAGACAGACATGGATATGATACCCTATGCCTCAGCAATAGGGTCTATTATGTATGCTATGCTATGTACTAGGCCTGATATAGTATATGCTCTGAGTCTTATGAGCAAGTATCAAGCGGATCTAAGCTTGGAGCACTAAAAAGCAATAAAGGAGGGAGTATGGCTGAAGTAAATAGAAGAATCTTTTATTAGTAGTCTAAATGAAGTGTATTTTTAAGTACTTGAAAATGACTAAGAATAAGAAGTTCATCACAGATTTGGGAGTCATGTTGGGCAGTGAGGAGCTTCTTCCCTTTTAATGAGATAATTATAGGGTGATTACTCAAATAAGGGAAACTGAGTCTCATTAGAAGTGTTCTAAGGAGGTTTCAACTTATTAGAGAGATAGTGGCCCGAGGAGATGTAGTAGTGGAAGAGTTCTATCCGAAAATAATATCATAGATCCATTGACAAAGCCATTATCTTAGATTATCTTTGAGCATCATAGTGGTCTAATAGAGATTAGATACATAGGTGATTGACTTTAAGTCAAGTGGGAGATTGCTAGTCATAGGTGTCTTGCAAGTCAATCACGTAAGTAATGACACGTGTGACATGACACACAGTCTTTTTGTTTATTATTATTATTATATTTTCTCATTTTATATTGCTTATTGCATAAATAAATTATGATATCTATTGATCTATGTAATGTGAATCAGATCGTGATGAGATTACGATAATGAGACTAATTCACCTTTAAATACAAACCCTAAATAATTATAGTCATAGGTTACTCAAGAGAGATATTGAGATAACCGGACAAACTAGTGTGTTGTATACCCATCCATATAATAGAGATGACTAGTCTTATAGTTATCCATGTGGGGACAATAGAGCTACAGTGTATGCATTCATTGGAGAATGAGTTCACTAATTGATCCGCTCATGAAATGCTGGATGGTTAATGATACCTCGTTATCAAATAGTAATTCTGTCATCCTAGTAATGTATCTAGTCCTTAGACTTGAGATACCAAGGATGTCTTGTATGAGTACTCTACTATTTGATACCAGACTTATAGGTGTGGAAGTTTCAGATCTAACACAACCGGTCATTAAGAGTGACAGCCAACCTTACGAGGGCTATTAAGTGTCGATAGAGGATCATTCGCTCTTAATATCATGAGAGGAATATCTCATATGTTCTTGCTCAGACAAAATCTTAGCCAAGGTCATTTGAATTGAGAGAGAAAGAGTTCTTTGATAGAATCCGATTAGAGCGAGTCTCGAGGAGAAACCGTATGAGCTTGACAGCACCATGCCCGATATATGGTCTATGAGATATTAGATAGATCCAAAAGATTGAATTTCCCAGTATCGTTTGGGGACTACGACATAGTGGCCTAGTACGTCCGTAGTCGATGAGTCGAATTAATTATTATAGAGATAATAATTCATTGAGCCAGAAGGAGTTCTGATAGGTATGACACATGACCAGCTCAATATTGGACCTAGAGGGTCACACACATATGGTAAGTGTTACGACGAGTAGAGGTTCGGATATGAGATATCCATTGGAGCCCTTATTTTATTGGATATCCAATAAGCCCCTGAATTATTAGATCCCATAGATGAGATAAATTGCTCATATCATTTAAAGACCAATATGGTCGTAGTTGAAACACTTTAGCAATCTTATATTTTAGACCTCTTAAGTATCTTGCAATTGTTTGCCCTTTTAGTTTCACAAGCTTTTCTTTTAACGTGAGATTATTGAATTATGTTGCGTACTCCTCCACACTAACATCTTTTTGCTTGAAATCATAGATTTTAATAAAGATCTCTTGCCTATGGTTGTTATGTAAGTATTTCCTCTTCAACTCCCTTTTTATTTTCTCTCATGTCATGATTTTACTCTTCCTCTTATATTCTCTTTGCTTCTTCAGATTTTTCCACTAAAAATATGCATTTCATTTGAGTTTAAGTGCCATAAGTTTTACCTTCTTTTGTTCTAGTTATTCATGAAAATCAAAAATTCTTTCTACTATATTAAGCTAATCAATAAAGTCATCAAAATTGATTTTACGTACAAACTTTAAAATATTCAATCTTATGTTGTATTTGTTCTGCCACTTATCTTGGACTCCATGCCTTACCCGAAATCTTCTTGACTCCCTTAGGTGAGGAGGTGGACTCTATGCCTTATCCGAAACCTTCTTGACTCCCTTGGATGAGGAGGTGTATCATCATCAGAATTAAACTCTTGGATATTATTTTTATGCTAGTTGTTTTTACTTCGAAGTTCTTCAATAATTTCACTTTCTTCTTATAGACTATGTAGCAATCTTCGTAGTTGTAGCCTCAATGACTTGACATTATCTTCATGGCTGCTATCTTTATTGGTTACATCTTTTCCATTCCTCCTTGCCATGATCTCTAACCTTTAGCTCTGATACCAAACTAATATGAGGGTAATGCATAATATATTTTAAAAGAAAGCTAATAGTATAGTTGTATTTACTGGAATAAGTTTTCGATTAGAAAAGGAACGGACTCACGATAATACTTTAATAAAATAAAAAATAGCTCATCACAAAATTTAAAATCACAAAAGGATACAGAAAGTTCACCACCCTAAGGATAATAAATAAGGATATAGTACTGAGAACAAAATACTTACCACTCAAGGAAGCATCCAAGAGATACAGAATTTAAGAGAGAACTCCAAAAGAGCTTATGTCAATATCATTAGTTTTTAAAACTCCTTTTTAATCCTAAAACATCAAATAGGTACTAGTACATGAAATAACCTTTTATATATAGGAAATTAAATTAAGTATTTTATAACTGATAACTAACACCTTTAATGCATTCCTTAGTCATGAAGAAAAGTACCTTGAAATAATTTTAACTTTATTTAAGGACTATATTCATGAACTGTTATATTTAAGTGGGTTGGGTTAAAGACTATGAGACAACATTATGGACTGTAAAAAATATCATAGGATAAATAAGATTCACACAAGCTAATTGTAACAAATTAGACACTCCCGCATGAGTAAAAACATTAGATCTCTATATTTTCCCTGATAACCATCTCTTTTTGGATTATGTATAGTTTCTTTGTTCTCACTAGCTCGAGTCTTTACTTTCTCTTGAAGGAACAAAATTTTTACCTCCAGGGGCATTCTAGTCCCTTCCACAAAATTTGTACTTTCTCTGCTGTGGAGGATGGTTCCGTCTGTCTCCATGCATCGAATCCTGTTGCCTACCTGGCAGGTTTCCTTACGATGGACCTGTTATATTTTGATCGGTCATATCTGTTTTGATTCCTTACTCTACCTTACCTACCATATTGGACTGGAGGCCTTGGAGCAATAACACTGTTATCATATTTGTCACCTGAAGAATTTTCAAACTAAAAGGAATAGAGAACAGTTTCTCATACAAATGCAATCAGAACATCTGATACATGGTTCCGAGCACATTAAACTCTAGCATCTGTTGGAACCCTTATAAGCCAGAACCACGCAAGAAAAGAACTTAAAAGGAAAAATGCAAACCTCCATTCTCCTTATTAACAGGATCATTATGCAAGTCAGGCAAAATGAAGACAACACCATGCAAACCTAATTCAATCAAGCAAATGTAAGTCCTGATCCTCATGCAAGACCCTCCAGAAATGAATCCATTGGAAGGAAACAACTAAGTAAGCTTACCACGAAACTTCTCTGACATTTCCTTGGTCAATACCGCCTGAAAACCATGGTAAGTTGTGGTGCTAAATGCATACATCCTCTTCTTGGCTTCCTCCACTTTTTAAAAGAAAACTATGAATATTCTGTTTTTGGATGATTGTTATTTCACCCGAACACAAGAAGGATCAAGAAATTACACCAAATATATGAGCATGTAAAGGATATCAAATCAAATAGAATAATAGGAATTAATGTTCCAAAGAGCAAACTTTCTTGAATTAAAAAAGTTCAAACTTATAATGACATACCATCTAAACTCAAAAACTTTCTCCCTTTCTAGAAGTATACCTTGAAAAGTTCTACACGATTTTTCATACATACCCCTCAAATGAGTTTTTATAATAAATATTTATTTAGAGCAATACATAATACCATTTCACTTCTCAAATAGTAAACCTTAAAATAATGTCAACATTGCCTGTCTATAAGCATTGCCACATCCTAAAATCCCTATAGCTCACATGGAATTGTATGAGGTAGTATGTTCCTCAAGAGTTCCTTATTCTTCAATTACCAAAACCGGTGAAAGTGTATATACATGTTATGGAGCCAAATTATCTGATTGCACAATTATTTTATATTGTTGTAGTATATATGTTTTCAATAGCGTGCCAATTCTAAATCACAACAACAAATAATATTATCTTTCGTACAAATGTGCCAACTCAATCTCTCCCATAATAGTGCAATGAAATAGTGACCAAACAGTGAAAGGTCCAAACAGTGATCAAACAGGTGAAACCGTCGTGGCACAGTCTTCGAGATTGTGTCAGGCAGTGGTATTGCCCAAACACAATCTCCGAGAGACTATCAAGCGGTGATACCACTAGTCTGGGCGGTGGTACCGCCTAGAGATAGTCTTCGAGAGACTGCCAAGCGGTGGTACCGCCAGACTGTACAGTGGCACCGCCCAATGTCGGGGTGTCAAGCGATGGTACCGCCTAGCACAAGCGGTGGTACCGCCCGTACCCGGGAAACCTAGGATGAGACATTTTTAGACTCTAAGTTTGAAACAACTTGAAGCCTATAAATATCCCTCTCATCCTAGGTTAACAAAAACAAGAATAGAGAGTGAAAAAGAAAGAAAACGCTGCTATAATCTTATGTGAACTCCTCAAAAACTCTAAGTGTTAGTATAGTTTTAGAGAGGAGTAAAGGGGGTGTAAAAGTTATCTCCTAAACCTGTAAAAAGGAGAAGAGGGTTGTAAAAAGGTAGTTGATCTTTGCCTGTTGAAAGAAGATCGTTTGTGGATGTCGATGGCCTCGATGGAAGAGGAATCGGTGGAGTGGATGTAGGTCACAACGATTGAACCACTATAAATCAGTTTGCATTCTTGTTCTACTTTTAATTGTCATATTGCAAACTGATTTACTTACTTTATTTGCTTATTACATTCTTGCAAATGCTTTAAAGTTAAACACTTTCCGAGATCGATTTTCCACGAACGAATATTTTACAAAACCAACATTTTTATCCACTGCACTAATTCACACCCCCCCCCCCCTTTCCCCCCTCTTAGTGCATACTTGTTCCTAACAGTTGATATCAAAGCCTCATTATTTCTCATTTGGTTTAACACCCATGAGAAATGGCTCTTTTTGGCTTTTAAGAGGGTTACTTTCTAATTCATTCTCCCATATTTAGTGGGACGGACTACATATATTGAAAAACTCAAATAAGAGTTTTTTTGCTTTCGTTGAATTTCGATTTATGGAATATAGTCGAATTTAGTTTTTAAAAGTCTTTTCTTCTAATGAATGATTGGAATGGGTTGGAGAAGAAGACTTTCTCTTTAAATGCAAAGGCTATGAATGCTTATTTTGCGCCTTAGTCAAAAATAAATTTAATCGGATTTCTACTTGCAAAACGACTTTTGATATTTGACACACTCTCGAAATCACACGAAGGCACGGATAGAGTAAAAAGTCTAAAGTTAATCTTTTAATGCATGATTTTAAACTTTTTCGAATGAAGCCAAGTGAAACCATTATTGCCATGTATACCCATTTTACGGATGTCTTCAATGGTTTAAAGGCTCTTGGCAAATGCTTTTCTAATTTTGAACTCGTTAACAAGATCTTAAGATCTCTTTCTAAAAATTGGGAATCGAAAGTAACGACAATATAAAAGACAAAAGGATTTAAATAAATTTCCACTTGAAGAACTTATCGGGTCCTTGATGACCTATGAAATGACTCATGATGCACTTGACGAACATGAGAACCTCCTTCCGAAGAACAGGAAGGATTTGACACTTAAAACAAATAAAGGCCACTTGAGCAAAAGCTCAAGTGATGATAACTTTGAACTCTTATCATAAAGCTTAAGAAATTTTTAAAATAAGAATTAAAAAATAAAAATGAACTTAAAAAGAAGAAGTTGCTGAAAAGGAAGAAAATACTCAAAGTGTCTTAGGACGGATCATGTTCATCCGAAGATGAAGAACAAACCAACAAAGGCAAAGTGGCAAACTACACCTTAATGGCTTTCGACGATGTGGTAACCAAAATTCCCTTAATTTATTTCGAAATTACATAATGCTCTTCATAAGTTATTTTTAATTTAGTTATATATAATTTTTTCTTGAAATTTATATATTTAATGATGTAATGAAAATATTAAAAATTAGGATCATGCTGGTAATTTTAAAAATGATAATGACAATTGCATGTTTTATGATAAAGGAATAAAATATTAGATTTAAATCTAATGATTAATCCTATGTATGTTTTTAAGAAGAAATAATGTGTATCCAAATTGATGATTTTCGATTTTGATTGAAAATGCTTTATGAAATCATGTTTAATGATATCATGCATAATGAGTTTATAGTTTGAAATTATGCAAGTAATACCTTGAAAACATGAAACCATGTTTTTATGTCATACCCAAAGTAGTGTTGCATAATGATCATGCTTAATAAGTTTATATTTTGAAATTATGCATGATGATTTTTATGATTCATGTTTTATTGATCTTTGTCGTAATGAAATTTGCTTCTTCGGTTTTAAACAAGATGGATGGTTTTTATATGAAAAACTTGAGCATATTTATATGGAATCAATCACATAAAATGAAACATATAAAAAAAATGTATTATCATTGGAATTAAAATGATAAATCAAATCTTTTATTTAAAGAAGTCTTATGTTTAATGTGTTATATTTTTTGTCATGATGATTTTGATGATAAGATTTGTTTTTAAATCTTAAATGATGATGCATGTTTTGATTTGGCATAAATAAAAAGACATGCTTTTATGAAATAAATCACATGAGTTAAAACAATTAAAAAGAGAGAAGCATTTTTCTTGAAATTTTTTTTTCTCTATCTTATCGATTATTCACTAAGAAATTGATAAAGTTGTTTGTCATTTTGAATCTCTTGAAAGTAATTATGATGACTTGAATTTGAATGAGCTTTATCATGATTTTTTGAGATTTATAACTTGAGATTTCTTATACATGAATCTAGATATTATATCATTTGATCTCCTATATTTCTTTTTGCCATTTATAAAAAGAAGAGATTTGTTGAAATAAATCAGGTCTCGCGGCATTCATGATTTGATATTAATATCTTTCATGTCATGATTTTCATATGACACCTTTGTATTTTTGTGATGACTTGAAAATTTACACCATTATGTTCTTCTCTTCTTCTTTCTTGTTTACAATGACAAAAGGGGGAAAGAAAATAGCTAGCATCTAAAGAGAACCAATTTTGCTAGCTTGAATGATAAACTTAAACATGTTAGAGCTCCCAAATGCATAAATTCTTCTTATACATTTTTCAGATCATGATATTGATTTCTCAAACTTTAGACTTGATCTTTCATTTTTTAAGATTGAAATAAAGATTGGAATATTGATGTAATTATGAATGATGATTTGGTATTATGCATGCAATACTCCAACTTATGGGAATGATGCATGCAATACTATGATTTGATGCTAAAGTGATGTATCATGAATGCTTGAGTATCATATATGATATACCCATAATGATGATTTATTTTTAGTATCATATATGAAGTAAGGATCCAAATGTAAGGGTTTCAAATTGTGTATGGTTTAATTTGAAACTATAATGAGGCACAAACATATTGAAATAAAATTGATACTTTACATTTGTTATAATTTGAAAATTGATGAATTACACCATTATATTATTATTCCCCTCTTTTTACAAATGACAAAGGGGGAGAAAGATTTGCTAGTGTGCACATCTTAAAAGAGAAAGATTTGCTAGCTTGGATAATTCAAGAAGATGTAAACAACATGCTAGCTTGCTCATCTCAAAAGAGAAGCATAGATTGCTAACTTATATTTTTCAAGAAGCAAAAGTTGTTTTCTTGAACATCTTAAATATTGCTAGCTTACATTTTTTTTAATGATGTAAAAATTTGCTAGCTTGCATGATGTAGAACTTACTATCTTGAATATCACTAAAAATTGCTAGTTTGAAATCTCAAGAGAAGCAAAAGTGCTATCTTGCCTATCTCAAGAAGCAAAACATGCTAACTTGCACATCTAGCAAAATTTCAAACTTGCAAAACTCAAAATTATTGCTAGCTTGCATGATGATAAAACTTGAGATTATACTTATAAAGTAATGATTTTAAACTTGCTAAATGTACTTCTCCTTTTTGTTGATGACAAAGGGGGAGAAGTTATGATAATAATCATGCATAGAATGATGTATTGTAAATTTGATTTTGCATGATTTTATGATGGCATGTTACTTGGACTCAAAATTACATTTGCTTTAACTTGAATTCAGCTTGAATTCAAGGTTCTATCAATATGGTATATTGATAGGGGGAGTTGAGGTTAACTCCGTCATCAATTGGTTATCATCATAAAAAAGGGGGAGATTGTTGAATCTTAGATTTTGATGATGAAACCAATTGATAGTGTTTGTGATCTAATATGTGTTTAAGTGATGTAGGGCTAACGTAAATGAAAAAAGGTAAATTGATTAAAGCAGGAGGAATCAGACGTTGGGTTGGAGCAAACATGTTAGAAGATTCGACGTCGGGTCGGAGGAACGGTCGACGTATCGGCATAAGGCTTCGGGCCGTGAATTCGGGTATCGGGCCAAGAAGATCGGACATTACGCCAAGAAGATTAGATGTTGCAAGAAGATAACATGCCAATTGGGCAATACATCGAAGGAGAGGACGATGCACCGAAGGATCGGACAAAGCGCCGGAAGAACCAATGACATGCCGGACAACATAGGATTCGCTTATAATTAATTATGTATAGATTAAGTTAGTTTAGAGTCTAATTGAGTCGGTTTAGTATCTAATTAAACCAACTCAATTAGGGGCCAATTGGGTCCAAAATAAGTCTATTTTGGGCCAAGAGAAAGGTCCAATCAGTGACCCAAGTTTTGGATGTGTTGGGCCAAGTGAAAGGCCCAAACAATGACCTAACAGGTGAAACCATCATGGCATAGTCTCCGAGATTGTGTTAATCTGTGGTACCGCCCAAACATAGTCTTTGAGAGATTATCAGGCGATGGTATCACCAGACTAGGCAGTGGTACTATCCAGTGTCAGGGTGTTAGGCGGTGGTACCATCAGACTAGGCGATGGTACCGCCCAGTGTCAGTGTTGCAGGTGGTGGTACCGCCAAGCATAGGCATTGGTATCGCCCGTACTCGGGAAACCCAGGATGAGATATTTTTAGGCTCTAAGTTTGAAACAACTTGAAGCCTATAAATACCCCTCTCGTCCTAGGTTAGCAAAAACAAGAATAGAGAGTGAAAAAGAAAGAAAACGTTATTGTAATCTCGTGTGAACTCCTCTAAAAACTCTAAGTGTTAGTATAGTTTTAGAGAGGAGTGAAGGGGGTGTAAAGGTTGTCTCCTAAACCTGTGAAAAGGAGAAGAGGGTTATAAAAGGGTAGTTGATCTTTGCCCATTGAAAGAAGATCGTTAGTGGATGCTAGTTGCCTCGACGGAAGAGGAATCGGTGGAGTAGATGTATATCACAACGATCAAACCATTATAAATCAGTTTGCATTCTTGTACTGCTTTTAATTCTCATAATGCAAACTGATGTACTTACTTTCTTGCAAATGCTTTAAAGTTAAACACTTTTCGAGATCGATTTTTGACGAATGAAGATTTTACAAAACCAATATTTTTATCTGCTACACTAATTCACCCCCCCCCCCCCCCCCCCCCTCTTAGTACAGACTTGTTCCTAACAACCACCACCTATAGCACTAACAATGGGTGGTACCATTACCTGATACCCTACCACTAGGTGGTACCACCACCTGACACAGTCTCAAAGGCTGTGTTTGGGTGGTACCACCACCCAGATTGGTGGTACCACTGCATGACACATTCTTGAAGATTGTGCCATCGACGGTTTCACTTATTGGGTTACTATTTGGACTTTTCACTTAGCTCAACACAGCCTAAACTTGGGCCCAATTGGTCCCTAATTGAGTTGGCCCAATTCCAACTAAAACCTACTTTAATCTAGATAATTATTACAAAGCTAGATCAAATGTTGTCCGGTATGTTATTGGTTTATCGATACCTCATCCGATTCTTCAGCACATCATCCTCCCTTGCAGCCTTGCCCAATCAATCAGTTGACCTCTGCAACTCTAATTTCTTTGGTGTAATTTTCACTCTTCTTGGCCTGATGCCCGAACCTATGGCCCGAAGCCTTCTACCGATATGTCGACCGATCCTCCATCTCGATGTATAATCCTCTAACATGTTCCACTCTAGCCCAATATTATTCTTCCTGCTTTAATTGTCTCTCCCGGATCAAAGCTTCCTGCATCACTCAAAACACAAATTAGATCACAAATACATCAATTGATTTCATCATGAAAATTCAAGATTCAACACTTCCCTATTCCTCAAACAGTTTGCGAACATGTAGGAGAATGGATTTGGCATCCATCTTTTCATACTGTCTCTATAACTTAGGATTCATAGAGCCCAATATTTAACACTGAGCAAGAGTGGAGTCATTTATGTACTTCATGTATCAAGTGAACTCATCCTCGCTTGACCCTTCCTAGGGTGTCGGCATCACTATATCAAGGACATATGCGATTTTCTCTACCACGAGAATAATTCTTAAGTTACAGATCCAATCCACATAATTTAGACTAGTGAGATAGTTAACATCAAGTATGCCACATAAGGGATTTGTAAGTGACATTTTCTGAAAATAAAGATACAATAGACATAAATAACATACAGATTTTATAAAAAAATAAACAATCAAAATATAGACTTCTATCTTAATATGCTCTGACTATTTTATTGGCGAGTCATACAACACCCTCAGCAAGTGAAACGGAAGTCTCCGTAGATTTCTAGTAGAGATTGAGATCCAATCAGTATCTTAGTATAACCTCGAGGGACTCGACCAATCACACTAAGCCCAAAAGGTAGGCAACTCTTACCGATCACAACTCCTTGTGATTCCCTTTCTGTTCGACCTTCGAACCACCATGGTCTTGAGGGACTCGACCAACCATGATGTTCGATTAAGTCAACACCAACGTTACAAGATGAGTATGATTTCATGATATACCCTCAAAGAACTTGACTAAGCATACTATGTCCTCAGGTCACTAGTAACATCTCTCTATGTCATAGGCAATAGAGCGAATCGTGATATAGGTGAGCCTTGAGGGACTCGACCAACTCAACCTACATTGAGAACCGATCTCCATCTATAATGATGGAAAGCCACATGAGTCATTCTAATTACCTTACGTTTACCGACTTAATATTATAAAGAGAGGAGATTTTTGATTTGATCTCCTAATATGATGTGTCACGCACATACATATTTAATAGATATCTACATCGAAATGTATATATATATATATATATATATATATATGTATATATATATATATGTATATATATATATATATATATATATGTATATATATGTATATATATATATATATATATATATGTATATATATATATGTATATATATGTATATATATATATGTATATATATATATGTATATATATATATGTATATATATATACATATATGTATATATATACATATATATATAAATATATATATATATATATATATATATATATATATATATATATATACATACATGTATATATATATATATATATATACATACATGTATATATATATATATATATATATATATATATATATATATATATATATACATACATGTATGTATATATATATATATATATATATACATACATGTATATATATATATATATATATATATATATATACATACATGTATGTATATATATATATATACATACATGTATGTATATATATATATATATATATATATATATATATATATATATATATACATACATGTATGTATATATATATATACATACATGTATATATATATATACATACATGTATATATATATACATACATGTATATATATATAAATACATGTATGTATATATATATACATACATGTATATATATATGTATATATATATGTATATATATATATACATACATGTATATATATATATACATACATGTATATATATATGTATATATATATATATATGTATATGTATATATATACATATATATACATTTATATATATATATGTATGTATATATATATGTATATATATGTTTGTATATATATATATGTGTATATATATATTGGTATATATATATGTATATATATATATATATTAGGTAGGTGTATAAATTATCATACATCACATAAGTAATCACACCAGATGATCATGGACCACATCCTAATATGATCAGGTCTGAGCTAGTCGGCATAATCACTCACATCAAGATCTATGTGTGCAGCGACGTATCTCCATGCCCTGTGATTGTCCATCACATCCTCGTCGGTTCTGTTAGCATCTCGGTGCATTTTCATGCTCGCTATGCCTCCTTGTATGATTACAACTAAATTATAGGCACGCAGATCCGACAATAAACGAGAATAAAATTTGAGGCTCATAAGCCTCAATAATAATAATAATAATCATATGTACACACACATCATATAGTCCATGATCATCCATCAACATCATATATCACATGTAAATATCGTTATATAGGACTACTAGATAATAATAATTAATTAAACTTTTTAATTAATTAATATTTTCTGAAATACGGGACATGTAGAGAATTTATTGAATTATGAAGGGTATTTTGATAATTTGGATAGAAAGGACAAATTCTAAATTTCTAAAATTCTAAGGGGCAAAATTTCTAAAATTCTAATCCCTTATCTTCTCCCTTACTATGTTGTCATCGCCGCCACCTTGCCGGCGGCGACAACTACAAGTGGGGGTAGGGGTGCCGCCTCTGCCCACGGGCGGTGCCTCCCTTACGGGCGGGCACCTCCGCGGGTGCCTCTACTCGTGGGGGTTGCTCCCACAAGCGCCGCCTATATGGGTGGTTGCCCTTACGGTCAGTGTTGCAAGTGGTGGATACCGCTAGGCGTCGCTCGCCCACGGGCGAGCGCTAGTGAGGGCATTGTGCTCACAGGCAATGCCTATGAGTGTTGCCGCTTGCGCTATAGGAGAAGTGCCTACGCATAGGTGGATTTGCCTATGGGTGGCCGACGACTTGTGTCTATAATTGCATGCAGCAACAATTGCTGTGGGCAGGTGGCCTACTTGCGGGCACCGCCCTTGCGGCCACCGCTGTAGGCGGCCTGCCTGCACACAGATGGCAGTAAAGCTACCAAATAAGGTAGGATCCATTAGGGTTAAGTTGACAGGGGACCTTTGAAAATAGGAGGGAACTAAAGGCTCATAGGCTATAGGTCTCTTGGTTGCCACTTTCTATTCTCCTCATCCCTTCTCCTCGTCAGATAGCAAGCTTGGAGATTTGAGGAGCGTCGTCGTAGCCCTACTATATGGAACAGCTCTAACAAGGAGGGCACTTGACTTCCTTCATCCTCCCTTACATATCTGCGGGGATTCAGGGATATATGATCACCCTAGGTAAAACACAATATTTCATATACATAGTTTTTCGTTTTACAGATTTTGTGCACCAATCTTCGCATGACGATGAACATAATTTATGGGAAATTTAGGGATTTTTGTTTTCTATTCTTCTGCTATGCATATGATATTGCCCCATAGATTTCCCTAATAGTGATATCAGAGCCAAATTGTTCGTATAGTGGATTGGTTTTGAATTACGTGTATTGTGTTTTAGAGAAGCTTTTGAAGTCAAAATAATTGATGTAATAGCAAGAAAGGGCAACAACTATAGATTCCCTTGCTGCCCTCACAGATGGCAGCTTGCTGTCATCTATGTGTATGCAATCGACTAAAACAATAGTTGTAAGGACGACTACCACAGGCAGGTGGCATAGTGCCGACATAGGCGTATGTGCAACCACAGGCTCATCAACTTTTGCTATGCGTAGGTGTTGCACCTACACCAGCAAGCTGACGGCCTACTTGCAGCAAGCTTGCAGTTGGCAGGTGCCGGGAGCCCACGGGTGCCCCACCCACGGGCACTACCTACAGGCACAGTGCCCTCAGGTGCTGCTTGCGGGCACACCGCACGCAGGCATTACTTGCGGGCACAAAGCCCGTACGGGCATCGTCACCCGTAGGGCCGATCGCCACCTATAGTGGTGCTTGCAAGGGCAGACAGTGCCCACATCAGCGCTCGCTCGCAAAGGGGGTGCCGACTCGCTGTAAGCACTACCCCCGTAGGGGCGAAGGTTGCGGGCGCTATGCCCATGGGGGGGTGGGGGGGGGGAGGGTGGCGCGCATGCTGGGGCGACACAACCCATAGAGAGCCACTGCCATTAGGGGTGGCATCGACCATAGTAGGCAAAAAGATTGGGTTAGATTTTTTGGGCAAAAGGAGAGTTTTGCCCCTCAGAATTTGAGAAATTCTAAATTTTATCCTTTTGTCTAAATTATAAAAATACCTCTCATAATTCAGAAAATTTTCTATATATCCCTAATTTCAGAAAATTATTTAATTAACTATTATTATTATCTAGTAGTCCTATATAATGATATCTGCATGTGATGTATGATGTGGACGGATGATCATGGACCATGTGATGTATATGTACATATGATTATTATTATTATTGGGGCCTACAAGCCTTCAATTTTATTCTCATTTATTGTGGAGCCTATGTGCCTATGATTAAGTTGTAATTACATGAGGAAGCAGAGTGGGAGCATGGAAGCGATAGCAGGACCCACGAGATCGAGATGGACGATTGCAACATATGGAGATACGTTGAGATGCCGATGGAACCAATGAGGATGAGTTGGATGATCATAGGGCATGGAGATGCGCCATTACACACATCGATCTTGATATGAGTGATTAAGCCCACTAGCTCGGGCCTGATCATATTAGGTTATGGTCCACGATCATCTAGTGTGATTGCTCATATGATGTATAATTGCTTGTAAACCTACTAGATATGTATATATTTTTGCATGCGATGTAGATATATATTAAATATATATATGTATGATATTACATATTAGGAGACCAAATCAAAATCTCCTCTCTCTCGATAATATTAAGTCGGTAAACGTGAACCAATTAGATTGACCCACGTGGCCTTCCATCGTTATAGGTAGGGACCGATTCTCGACATAGGTTGAGTTGATTGAGTCTCTTGAGGCTCACCTATCTCGAGATTCACTATCTTACTTATGATATAGAGATGTCACTGGTAACATGAGGATATGGTATACTTGGTCGAGTCCCTCGAGGGTATATCATCGAATTAGACTCATATTGTGACGATGGTGTTATTATGATCCTTTTATTTTCTGTGCATTTATTAAGTTTATTTAGTTCAGTCAAAGTCAGAACTCTATAAATAGGGATGTAACTACTTCTTTTTAATTATCTATGAAAAATACTATTCAGTCTTTTGACAAACCTTAGGAGGTCGATCCCCTCGAAGCGATCAAGGAGGTCGATCCCCTCGAAGCGATCATTCTTATTCCCTTTTCTCTTGTTTCTTTTATGATAAGACTTTAGAGTCTTATCAATTGGTATCAGAGTGGCAATCATTGGCATTCTTGCTATAGTATTACCGTAGCTATCATAAAAAAAAAAAAAAAAGATATTTGTGTGAGGAGGGGTGAAGCCGACAGCCACGAACGCCAATCCATCTCAACCGTGAAGGAACCTCTACATCCCGACTAGCGACCACCATTGCCCTTTCTCCACCACCGTCGCTGCTGCCCAGCTAGCAACCACCACCACCACTGCTGCAGTTATCTTAATACCAAAAAAAAAAAAAGAGAGAACAGAAAGAAAGAGAAGGCCGACAGCCACGCATGTAATCGAGAACCCCTGCTTCCCCTACTTCCGGTCAGTGACTACCATCGCCGCCGCTGCAAGGTGACTCCACCACTACCACTGCTCCCCGGTCACTTGCCGCTACTCGAACACCGTTGGCCGCCTCCCTGCCGCAACCCTAGCTGCCTCCCCTTGGGTCGCAACTATAGCCGTCGGTTGCCTCCCTCCTCGCGGCGACCCTTGGTGATGCTGCTCCCAATAGCACCACCACTGCTGCTAGCTGCCACAATCCTCTCCTCTTTGATCCCAACCCTCAGCGAGGCTTCGGCGTTGCCAGCAGCTCCTACTACGGTGCGATAGAAATAGAGCCTTCTGTTTCCACAGCCCCCCTTCGATCCTTGCCACCACCGCTGCTTCCCGGCCACCAACCTCCTCGTCTTTAGCACTGTCGCCCCTGCTTCCCCATAGCCCATGCCCCTGCTACAGCCCGCCACACCTCTGCATCATTACCGCAGCCTCAATCCTCTTGCTCTAGCACATGCCACAGCCCCCTTGCTCTGCATCGTTGCCGCAGCCATCGGGTGTCACCACTACAGCCTCAACCCCGACCGCTTCAATGCCACCTCCCTCTTGTTCTACCTCTACTGCTATAGTTGCCGGTTGCCATCACCACAACCTCAACCCGGCTGCTCGATGATTTCTTCCTTGGGTCACAATAGTTGTAGTCGTCGCCTTCCAACCCCCGATGATCTCATCTCACGCAGCGTTAGAAACATAAGGCAGCACCTCTTCCTCCTCGTAGCGACCACAGCGCTGCCCTTGGCATCCGTTTCCCCGATAGCTTCGTAGCCACAGTGCGGATGCCCTTGACCAGACATCAGAAGCAAGAACTAGGGATTACAAATTTGTTATTGTACGCAATGGCTATCGATAACTCAATGAAAGCACAAATGGAAGCGTTGGAAACCATAATTGAGAATCTGCTATAAGAAACCCTTCAGGATTTCAAAAAGAGCTTGTTGGAACACTTTAGCGGGTTTTAACAAGATGGGAGCTCAAGTTCTATGTTGAACAGATTGGGAGGTATAGGAAAAGGGCCCTAGGATTGTGACACACACTACCCACACATTAGGATAGAATTTCCACGATGGGAAGATGGGGATCCGAACAGTTAGATCTCTAGGGTAGAATTTTTTTTTTATTTTCACAAAACCCCAGAAGAATCCAAGGTAGAAGTGGCCTCAATTCAGCTCGATGGAGATGCAATCCAATAGTACGTTGGGTATGAAACTTGCCACGGAGTTCCTTCGTGGGAGCAGTTCAAAAGAGGGCTTCTTGTTCGCTTTGGCCCATTTGAATTTGAGAATGTTGCTGGCTAGCTCGCCAAAATTTGTCAGACTTCTACAGTATTGGAATATCAAAGTAGTTTTGAAAGATTCTCAAACCAAGCTAAAAATTGGTCAGAACGACAACTTCTGAGTACATTTGTTGAAGGGCTTATTCCATAGATCCGGTGTGAGGTTAAGGCTCATCAACCCTGCACTATGATAGTTGTGATTTCATTTGCACGCCTACATGAGGAAAAGATCAGTGTGGAATATCATTGAAACAGAGGTGCTAATAAATAGGTGATTAGCAGGCAACCCACCTCATCTACTCCTAGTCAAAATCATAACACTCGCCAACTAAACCGAGAAGAACTCAAAGAAAGGTCAGCGAAGGGTTTGTGCTAGCATTGCAATGAAAAGTGGAGTAAAGAGCACCGATACAAACAAGGAAGGCTTTTGATGATTGAATCGATCGAGGAGGAACCATATGCAGAAGTGTCAGATTCTGATCATGAAGATGTAAAAACTGATGAAGATGTTAAAGCCGTCACACATATAGTGCATGCATTGGCTGGCTACTCTAATCCACAAACTATGAAAATTGGGGGAACTTCGAAACACCAGCCTATCACTGTCTTGATTGATACAGGTAGCACTAATAATTTCATGGATAAGAAAGTTGTAGCCCATTTAGCTTACCACATTGAATGTTGTGACAAATTTGAAGTCAAAGTCACCAATGAACGAATTTTAACCTATGACAGCAAGTGCTCAAAGATAAAACTGACTTAGTAAGGCTAATAATTATTTATGGATTTCTTTCTATTACCCTTGGAAAACTATGCAGTGGTGCTCGTAATTGAATGGTTATCAACCCTAGATGATGTCTCTTGGAATTTTTCTAAACTAATTATGTAGTTCTTTATTAATGGAAACCAAGTGACTCTCAAAAGAAGATGAGAAGGTAATGTTACAACTATCACTAGTCATCAGATAGAGCGGGTCCTTCAGAAGACACACACTAGATTCTTGGTGCAATTGCAGAACATTGAAAAGGAAATGACAGTGAGCATCTTGATTGGAAATATTGAATCATTGCTAATACAGTTTGTAGATATATTTGCAGAACCACACAAACTTCCTAATCTTGATGTCATGATCATCAGATGCCACTATTACTCGGGAAGGCACCAACCATCGTCCGACCCTATAGATATCCATATTTCTAAAAGGAAGATATAGAGAGGATTGTCACTGAGATGCTCAAAACAGGAGTTATATGAGCTAGTGTTAGCCTATATTCCTCCCCAATCTTATTGGTCCGAAAGAAGGATGGCTCATGGCAGATGTGTGTCGACTATGTTGGGAAATCATGGGGGGCGACATCATATGCGCAGCGGAAGAATAAGAAAACAAAAATCCCCGATTCCCAAAAAGATGTTCGTCGTCGTGCGAAGATTGGTGCGCAAAAAATTCGCAAAACACAAAACTACGTATAGAGATTGTGTTACCTAGGGAGATCGTATATCCCTGTTTCCTTGCAGATCCTTAGGAGAGGGTGAAGGAGGTCAAGCGTCCTCCTCTCTAGCGGTGATCCACACAGCAGGGTTGCGACGACCCTCCTCAAAACTCCAAGCCTACTCTGAGGTGGAGAGGGAGAGGAGAATAGGAAAGGCAAGCAAAGACTCTAGCCTATGAGGCTGTGAATCTCTCCTATTTATAGAGATCCCGTGTCAAACCCTAATGGGTCCTTCCCTAGTGGGTATTGGATCTGCATCCAATAAGACAAGGGCTCCGTCGGATATCTCATATCCGAACCTCTACTCAGCGCAATGCCTACCATATGTGTGTGACCCTCTAGGCCCAATATCGAGCTGGCCGTGAGTCATACCTGTCAGAACTCCTTCTAACTCCGTGAATTATTATCTCTGTAATAATTCACTCGACTCATCGACTACGGATGTACTAGGCCACTACGCCGTAGTCCCCAGACGATACAGGGGAATCCAATCCATTGGACCTGTCTGTCCTCAGTTACCATGTACCTATAGTCCCTCATCCATCTAATATCCCAAAGACCGTATATTGAGCATGGTGCTGTCAGACCCATACGGTTTCTACTCAAGTCTCGCTCTAATCGGATTCTCCCAGAGAACTCTTTCTCTCTCAACCCGAATGACCCTGGCCAGGGATTTGTCTGAGCAAGAACACATGGGATATTCCTCTCATGACGTTGAGAGTGGATGATCCTCTGTCGACACTCAATAGCCCTCGTAAGATCGACTACCACTCCCAATGACCAACTGTACTAGATCTGGGACAACCAAACCTATAAGTCTGGTATCAAAGTGTGGAGCACTCATACAAGACATCCTTGGTGTCTCAAGTCTAAGGACCAGATACACCACTAGGACTACGGAATCGCTATCTGACAATAAGGCATCATCAACCATCCAGCATTCCGTAAGCGGATCAATCAGTGAACTCATTCTCCAATGAGCACCTGTACTGTATCCCTAGTGTCCCTACACGAGCAGCTATGAGACCAGCTGCATCCATCATATGGACGGGTATACAGCACACCAGTCTATCCGGTTATCACGATATCCCTCTCGAGTAACCTATGACCGGGATTATTTAGGATATGTGTTTAAAGGTGAATCGATCTCATTATCGTGATCTCATCACGATCCGATTCCCATTGCACAAATCCAAGGACATCACAATATATATATGCATTTATGCAATAGTTATAAAGTGATATACGCCAAAATATAATAAGTAAAGAGATTCTGTATCAAGTCACATGTGCCATCACTCACGTGATTGGCTTGCTGGGCACCTATGACTAGCAGACTATCGAGCACTCAACAACATTATAGTGAAAGATAAATATCCTATTCCAGTAGTGGATGAACTGTTGGATGAATTGGGAGGAGCTCGGGTCTTCACTAAATTGGACCTATGATGTTCAAAAAACTGCCTTTAGGACACATAACGGCCATTATGAGTTTCTAGTAATGTCTTTTGGGTTAACCAATGCGCCCTCTACCTTCCAGAGTTTAATGAATGATATATTTCGTGCTCATCTTCGTAAGTTTGTTCTGGTTTTCTTTGATGATATTTTAATATACAGTCCTTCCAGAGAAAGTCATTTATTACATTTATGAATTATCTTTAATATTCTTCGTGAGCATGGCCTTTTTGTCAAGAAATCCAAGTGCAGTTTTGGGCAACCAGAGGTTGAGTACCTCGGTCATATCATATCTCAAATGGGTGTTGCAATTGATCGATAAAAAATCCAAGTGATGACAGATTGACTAATTCCAAAGTTAATCAAAGCTTTAAGGGGGTTCTTGGGATAAATAGGCTATTATCGAAAGTTTATAATGAATTATGGCAAAATCAGTGCCCCCATTGACGTCACTTCTAAAGAAAGAAGCATTCAGATAGTCAAAAGAGACAACTCAAGCATTTCATCTCTCAAAAATTATAATTTTGTGATTGAATTTGATGCTTTTGGAGTTGGAATAGGGGCTGTATTTGTTAGGATCAAGAGGTTGGCACTAAGAGAAGGGGTTTGTGAATTAGTTCAATGGAAAAATCACGTCTTCAAAAAATTTCGTACGAAAAAATCAGTTTACGTTGAAAACGATTTCGAAAACTTAACTTAAAAGCGGATAGAAGCGTAGTAACTTAGTAAAGTAGTTTGCAGTATGTAAATGGCAACAATAGAAATGCAAACCAGATTTTAGAGTGGTTTGGTCAACGTGACCTACGTCCACTTTCGGCTTCCTCCTCCGACGAGGTCACTAGCGTCCACTAGAGGTCTTCCTTCAATAGGCGAAGACTAACCACCTTTTACACCCCTCTTCTCCTTTTCACAGGTAAAGGAGACAACCCTTACAAGCACTCACACTCCTCTTAGAGAATTCTAAACTTAGAGTGGAGGAGGGAATTTCTAAAGAGATTGCAGCAGCGTTTTCTCACTTTTGAATACTTTGTGCTTGTATGCTTTAACCAGGGATGAGAGGGGTATTTATAGGCTTCAAGTTGATTCAAACTTAGAGCCTAAAACTTTCCAATCCCGAGTTCCCCAAGCATGGGCGGTACCACTGCCTGTGCGGGGCGGTACCACTCACACTCCTTTGCACGGGCGGTACCACCGCCTGGGGGGTGGTGCTGGGTGGTACCACTGCCCAGACTAGCGGTACCACTCACACTCCTTTGCACGGGCGGTACCACCGCCTGGGGGGTGGTGCTGGGTGGTACCACTGCCCAGACTAGCGGTACCACCATCGAGCACCCTATCAGGGGTGGTACAACTGCCTAGACTAATGGTACCATCGCTTGACATAGTCTCGAAGATTGTGCCACGACGATGCCACTTCATGGGGCACTGTTTGAGCCTCTCATTGGGCCCAACGTAGTCCTTACATGGGCCTATATGGCCCCTAATTGGGTTGGCCCAAATCCAAACCCAATTACATGTTAACTATGAAATCTAAGACATAATCTGAGCTAAACACGTCCGTAAGTCTATTCTTCCGGAGAGCTTCCTGCGATCTTCCGGCAATGTTTCGGCGGACCCCCAGCAAGCTCCTAGACTTCACGACAATCTTCTTGGCGAGTTTCGACGAGCTTCTCTAACAACTTGCGAGACTTCTTAGCTGGTTCCGATAGAACTTCCGACGAATGTCCGGACTTCCGATGAACTCTCAAACTCCTAATGAAGTCACGTCCTTGACTCCAGGACTTCATTTTGCTTCATGCCTTGCTATCATAGTTAATTCTACACATGTAAACCACATTTCGATCTAGACAATTAATACTAAGCATTAATCATGTTGTCCAGCATGTTATTGGTCCCTCGATACTTCGTCCGATTCTTCGGCCCATTGTCCTCTCTTGCGGCCTATTGTCCAATCGGCCAGTTGACTCCGTAACTCCGATATCCTTCACGCAATATCCGCTCTTTTTGGCCCGATGCTCGAATCCATGGCCTGAAGCCTTCTATCGATACGTCGACCGATCTTCCGGCTCGATGTCCAATCTTCTGACATGTTTTCCTCTGGCCCAACATGATTTTTCCTGCTTTAATTGTCTCATCCTGATCGAAGTATCCTGCGTCACTCAAAATGCAGATTAAAAAGCTTATCAATTAGTTTCATCATCAAAATCTGAGATTCAACAATCTCCCCATTTTTTATAATGACAACCAATCTATCCTGCCAAGGGCAATGCAACCGCCCAGACTGGCTGTACCACAGCCTGACATAGTCTCGAATATTATGCCATAATGGTGCCACTTCTTCAGGCACTGTTTGGGCCTCTCATTGGGCCCAACACAGTCCATACATGGGCTTAGCTGGCCCTTAATTAGGTTGGCCCAAATCCAAACCCAATTACGTACTAACTATGAAATCTAAGATATAATCTGAGCTAAACAAGTCCGTAAGTCTATTCTTCTGGCGAGCTTCCGGCGATCTTTCAGCAATGTTCCGGTGGACTCTCGGCAAGCTCCTGGACTTCAGGACGATCTTTTTGGTGAGTTTCGATGAGCTTCTTTGGTAAGCTACAAGACTTCTTGGCTAGTTCCGACAGAACTTCCGACGAACGTTCGGACTTCCGATGAACTCTCGAACTCCCAACGAAGTCGCATCCTTGACTCCAGGACTTAATTTTGCTTCATGCCTTGCTATCGTAGTTAATCCTGCACATGTAAAATATACTTCAATCTAGACAATTAATACTAACCATTAATCATGTTGTTCGGCATGTCATTGATCCCTCAACGTTTCATCTGATTCTTCGGCGCATCGTCCTCTCTTGCGGCCTATTACCTAATCGGCCAGTTGACTCCGCAACTCCAATATCCTTAGCACAATATCTACTCTTCTTAGCCCTATACCCGAAGCCTTCTGTTGATATGCCGACCGATCCTCTGGCTCGACGTCCAATCTTCTGACATGTTTTCCTCCGGCCTAACATAATTTTTCCTGCTTTAATTGTCTCATCCTAATCAAAGCATCCCACGTCACTCAAAACACAGATTAAAACACTTATCAATTGGTTTCATCATCAAAATCCGAGATTCAACAATCTCCCCCTCTTTTATGATGATAACTAATCGACGATGGAGTTAACCTTAACTCTTAGAGTTTAAACAAACTCACCCTATCAATATGCCATATTCATAGAAACTCTTGGATTCAAAAATCTAAGCAACATGTCATATGCAAGTTTGATATGCAAGCTATCAAGTTGTAGATATGCAAGTTGTAGATATCAAGCTATCAAGTTGTAGATATGCAAGTTTTATAACATACAAGCTAGCAAATTTAAATATGTGCAAATTGGCATATTTGCTTGTTAAGATAGGCAAGATAACACTTCTTTATAATGTTCAAGATAGCAAATTCTACATCATGCAAGCTAGCAAATTAGAGATGTTTAAGAAAGCAACTCTTGCTTCTTGAAATATGCAAGTTGCAAGCTAGCAAATTTTTGCTTCTTTTGCAATGTTTGATCTAGCAATTTTGCTTTTGTTGCAAAGTACAAGTTAGCATGTTTTATCTCTTTTCATGATGTGCATGTTAGAAATTCTTTATCCACCTTTGTCATTGGCAAAAAAGAGAGGAACAACAACAATGGTGCAATTCATCAATTTTCAAATTATGACAAAAGCAAACCTTGAATTTAAATTTAACAAGCAATTGCATGCAAAGTACAACAACAATGCTTTTTAATCATGATTCTCATACATGATATGTAATATATCAAATTCATCATCATAATAAAATCATAACTATTGCATGCATCATTTTTTAACAAGCTAGCAACTTTGCTTCCTAAAAAGTTTTTCTACTTGCAAATTGTGAGCTAGCAAATTTTACACATGAAAGTTGGCAAGATTTTTGCATCATTTTAAGTTTATTTTTGTTCTTTAATTTTTGTTTTATGAACTTTTTAAATTTATTAGTGAGGAATTCATGTTCACCATCACTTGAGCTTATGCTCGAGTGGTCTTCAAATGTTCTAAGTCTGAAATCCTTCCTGTTCTTTGGAAGATAGTTCTCGAGTTTTTCACATGCATTGTACGTCATTTTACAGGTCATCAAAGACCCTATTAGTTCTTCGAGAGGGAAATAGTTCAAATCTAAATCTTTTGATTCTTGTATTGCTGTTACTTTCGAATTTTAATTTTTAGATAGAGATCTTAAAATCTTGTTAATGAGTTCAAAATTCGAAAAGCTTTTACCAAGAGCTTTTAAACCATTGATAACATTTGTAAAATGGGTGTACATGTCAACAATGGTTTCACTTGGTTTCATATGAAAAAGTTCAAAATCGTGCATTAAAAGGTTAATCGTAGAATTTTTAACTCTATTCGTGCCTTCGTGTGTGATTTCGAGAATATGCCAAATATCGAAGACCGTTTCACACATAGAAATCCGATTAAATTCGTTTTTGTCTAAAGCGTAAAATAAGGCATTCATACTTTGCATTTAGAGGAAACGTCTTCTTCTCCAAATCATTCCAATTGTTTATTGGAAGAGAAAACATTTGAAATCCGTTTTCAACTATGTGCCATAAATCGAGATTCAATAAAAGCAAGAAAACTCTCATTCGAGTTTTCCAATAAATGTAGTCCATCCCATTTAAAAAGGGAGGACGAATTAGAGAGTGACCCTCTTGAAAGCCGAAAAGAGACATTTCTATTTGGGTGTTAAACCAAATGAGAAAACGAGGCTCTGATACCAATTGTTAGGTTCAAGAGAATGACAATAAAAGGGGGCGGGGGTGAATTAGTGCAGCGGAAAAATCACGTCTTCAAAAACTTTCATACAATAAAATTTGTTTATGTTGAAAACTATTTAGGAAACTTAACTTAAAAGCATATAGAAGCGTAGTGACTAAGTAAAGTAGTTTGCATTATGTAAATGGCAAAAATAGAAATGCAAACCAAATTTTAGAGTGGTTCGGTCAATGTGACCTATATCCACTTTCGGCTTCCTCCTCCAACAAGGTCACCGGCGTCCACTAGAGGTCTTCCTTCAATAGGCGAAGACCAACCCCCTTTTACACCCCTCTTCTCCTTTTTACGGTTAAGGTAACAACCCTTACAAGCACTCACACTCCTGTTACAGAATTCTAAACTTAGAGTGGAGGAGGGAATTTCTAAAGAGATTGCAGTAGTGTTTTCTCACTTTTGAATACCTTGTTCTTGTATGCTTTAACCAGGGATGAGAGAGCTATTTATAGGCTTCGAGTTGATTCAAACTTGGAGCCTAAAACTTTTCCATCCCGGGTTCCCCAAGCACGGGCGGTTCCATCGCCTGCGCTAGGCGGTACCACCGTCTATTGTCAGTCTAACACTGACACTGCCCTAGGCGGTACCATCGCCTGGGGGGCAGTGCTAGGTGGTACCACAACCTAGACTAGTGGTACCACCGCCTAGCACCCTGCCAGGGGCGGGCGATACCACCACCCAGACTGGTGGTACCACCGCTTGGCACCTTGCCAGGGGTAGTGCAACCTCCCAAACTAGCGATACCATTGCCTAACACAGTCTCGAAGACTGTGCCATGATAATGCCACTTCTTGAGGCACTGTTTGGGCCTCTCATTAGGCCCAACATAGTCCTTAGATGGGCCTAGCTGGCCCTTAATTAGTTTGGCCCAAATCCAAACCCAATTACGTGCTAATTATGAAATCTAAGACATAATCTGAGCAAAACAAGTTCGTAAGTCTATTCTTCCGGCGAGCTGTTGAATCTCGGATTTTGATGATGAAGTCAATTGTCATTTGTTATCTAATCTATGTGTTGAGATAAGTGTGCAGGATTAACTACGATGAGAGTAAGACAAGCAGCAGGTGTTGCGCCAGAGTCAAGATCATGATCACATTGGGAGTTCGAGAGTTCGACGGAAGTTCGGACGGTCGTCGGAGGTTCAGCGAGAACAGATCCGAGAAGTCCAGAAGCTTGCCAAGCGAAGCTCGTCGGAACTCGCCAAGTGGATCGTCGCAAAGTCCAGGAGTATGCCGGATGTCCGCAGAAGGATCACCGAGGGTTTATCGGATGATCGACGGAAGTTCACCGGAAACTCGCCGGAAGAAGCGATTGACGCATCGGAGCAAAGCTGCAGAAGTTGTCTTAGAGTTAATCGTAGTTAGCACGATGATTAAGCTTGAAAATGGGAGGTGATCCCATTAGCTTAATCTTGGGGCAATTGGGCCCCTGAAAAGATTCAAATTAGGCCGAATGGAGCGAACCATTCGGACCCTGATTGCACCAGGCGGTGCAACTGCCTAGGCCAGGAGGTGCAACCGCCAGGGCTGCGGGACTGGGCGGTGCAACCACCCCAGCCAGGCGGTGCAACCGCCCAGGCCATGTCTTCTAGCGGGACTGGACGGTGCAACCGCCCCAGCCAAGAGGTGCAACCGCCCAGGGCTCAGTCTTCGAGCTAGACTGGGCGGTGCAACCTCCTCTGTCAAGAGGTAGCACCGCCAGAGCTCAAGTTTCGAGCTCTGGCAGAGAGGTGCATCAGCTTGAGCTCAGTTTCGAGCTCTGCCAGGTGATGCAACCACCGAGCTCAGTCTTCGAGCTCTGCCAGGCGGTGCAACCACCGAGCTCAGTCTTCGAGCTCTAGCAGAGAGGTGCAATCGCCTGAGCTCAGTCTTCGAGCTCTGCCAGGCGGTGCCACCTCTCCAGTCAAGAGGTGCAACCGCCTGATCCCGGAATTCCGGGATTTGATCGTTTTGAGCTCCAAATTTGAATTGGGTTGGGGCCTATAAATACCCCACCCATTCAACACTGAAAGCATACAGATCCACACCGAATTCTTGATCTTTTCAGTGATTCTAAGAGCTCAAATTTGTGTAAAGTCCTAAAGTTCTCCTCCTTCTGTTCTTTAAGTCTTGAGTTGTAAAGAGAGGAGAGAAAGGATCTGTAAAGGTTGTCTCCTAAGCCTGTCAAAAGGAGAGAAACTGTAAAAGGGCAGTTAGCCTTCGCCCATTGAAGGAAGGCAGCTAGTTGACGTCGGTGACCTCGTCGGAGGAGGAAGCCAAAAGTGGAGTAGGTCAAGACTGACCGAACCACTCTAAATCTCTGGTTTGCTTTTACCTTGAGCACTTTTCCATTACTGCAAACCTCCTACATTGCTACTGCCCTCTGCGCCTTTACGAACGAGTTTCTAAGCTCTGATCTTTCAGAATCTGCATTCAAACGTAAATCATGTTTTCGTACGATCTTCACACTGCAGTTTACGCTTACATTCGGATTCCATTTATAACTGCAAATTGCTTTCTACGTAAAACGCTTTTCAAGGTTCAAAACTGCCTTTAGACGCAAAACTACATTTAGACGTAAAATTACGTTTAGACGTAAAACTGCGTTTAGACGCAAAACTGCGTTTAGACGTAAAACTGCGTTTAGACGTAAAACTGCGTTTAGACGTAAAACTGCGTTTAGACGCAAAACTACATTTAGACGTAAAACTGCGTTTAGACGTAAAACTGCGTTTTGACGTAAAACTGCGTTTGGACGTAAAACTGAGTTTAGACGCAAACTGCGCTTAGACGCAAACTGCGCTTAGACGCAAACAGTGCTTAGACGCAAACTGCGCTTAGACGCAAACAGTGTTTAGACGCAAACTGCGCTTAGACGCAAAACTGCGCTTAGACGCAAACTGCACTGTGATTCTGCTTTTATATCGAAATCATTTTTTATCGGACGAACGCAGCTTTAGCTTTTAAATTGCTGTAAGATTTCCGCTGCACTAATTCACCCCCCCCCTCTTAGTGCTCTCGATCCTAACAATTGGTATCAGAGCAAGGTTAACTCTCTAAAGGATTAAAACCCAGGAGAGATGGCATTCGCCGGAAACCAAGAGGGGCATTCTATTACACGTCCACCCATGTTCAGTGGAACGGACTACACCTACTGGAAGACCCGAATGAGGATCTTTCTTATTTCTATGGATTTTGAACTGTGGAACCTTGTTGAAAATGGATTTTCAAAGTCTTCTCTTCCAATGATCGATTGGAACGATTTGGAGAAGAAGGCTTTCGCTCTTAATGCAAAGGCTATGAATGCCTTATATTGCGCACTTGATAAAAACGAGTTTAATCGTGTTTCAACTTGCGAAACTGCATTTGATATTTGGCACACACTTGAAGTGACCCACGAGGGCACAAGTAGAGTGAAAGAGTCAAAAATCAATCTGTTGCTGCATTCTTTTGAACTTTTCTGAATGAAACCGAGTGAAACCATTGGCGACATGTTTACCCGTTTCACGGATGTCGTCAACTGTCTAAAAGGACTCGGAAAAAGTTTTTCGGATTTTGAACTCGTAAATAAAATACTAAGATCCCTTCCTAAAAGTTGGGATCCTAAAGTCACTGCCATTCAAGAGGCAAAAGATCTGCGCAACTTCCCTCTTGAAGAACTAATCGGGTCATTAATGACCTACGAAATGACTTGCAAAGCTCATGAAGAGCAAGAAGACATCCTTCCAAAGAACAGGAAGGATATGGCACTTAAAACTTCTGAATGCCACTTGAGAGAAAACTCAAGTGATGAGGACTGTGATGATGACTTGGCACTTTTGACAAGAAAGTTTAAGAAATTCTTCAAAAGAAACAAGTTTAAAAACGATGTGAAAAATAAACTTGAACCCAAGAAGGACCAAGTGATCTGCTACGAATGTAAAAAGCCGGGACACTACAAGAATGATTGTCCCCAAGTCAAAAGAAGAACATCAAAGAAGAAGGCTCTTCAAGCAACATGGGATGACTCGAGCGCATCTGAAGAAGAGGAGTCCAACACCGAGCAAGTTGCTCATTACGCCTTAATGGCCATCGGAGAGGAGGTAACGGATTTATTAGATGCTGATTTATCTTTCAATGAATTATTAAATGCCTTCCATGATTTATTTGATGAATGCAAAGTTATAAATAGAAAATACAAATTGCTAAAAAAGGTACATGATAGTCTTACTTGTGATTTTAATCAGTTAAAAATCGAATATCATGATAGTTTAAATTCATGTATAAAATGTCATGATCTAGAAATCTGTCAAAAAGAAAACTTGCTACTTAAGGACACATTGAAGAAATTCGAGGTTGGTAGCAAGTCATTAAACATGATCCTTACAAACAAGGGTCATGCTCCCAAAAGAAGTGGGATTGGATTTGTGAGGAGTCCTCACCAAAATCCAACTACCTTTGTAAAAGGCCCCATCTTACATGTTAAAAGCAAATGCAACTTTTGTTGCAAGTTTGGTCACAAGACACATTATTGTCCATTCAGGAAATGGAGTCCAAACAAATTGATATGGGTTCCTAAAGGAACCATGACAAATTCTATGCAACATGATAAAAAATGTAGATCTATTTGTGAGGAACCCAAAAGCAAATGGGTACCTAAACATCATCCTTTCTTGTAGAAAACTAAACCATCGCTAGCTAGGAGCAAGAGATGGTACCTTGACAGTGGATGCTCAAGGCATATGACCGGAGATTCATCCCAATTCTCTAAGCTCACTAGCATAAACGAAGGATATGTCACCTTCGGAGACAACAACAAGTGGTAATTATGAAATCACAAAAGCAAATTGGATACAACCTAATGTGACTTTTCAAATCACAAACACATGTACGACATTAGGAGTATGCACGTAAAAAGTTCTATCTTGATCGTACAAGCGATTGTGCCTTAAAACAAAACACACACGTAATCATGTAAGCAACGTTAATTGCTATGGATCAAAACTCTCCTCAAAACAGAACCTACCTGATCAAATTACAATTTTCACTACCTACAAGCGGTGGCACCTCTCCAGCCAGCGGTGGCACCTCCAGCCATCACGTGTTGCCAGCGGTTGCACCGCTCCAGCTAGAGGTGCAACCGCCCGCAACTCTGCCCTTTTAAACCCTCACTAGGGCCGGCGGTGATACCGACCCCAACTCACTTCCCCTTCATTCTCCACTCCTCCAAGCCTCCTCCATCCTCATTTCACTCCATTTAGCCTCCCAAATACCTCCCATTTCGGAGCAAAACATCAAGAATCTCTCCCTATTTTTGAAGATTTCACTAAGGTATTCTCTAAGAACCTCTAAAATTCTGTTTTGTTCACTCTTGTTTATCTTTATCTCTTTAAACAGCAGTAGCTATGGGTTCAAGAAGATCCTCAAGGGATAAGGGAAAGAGGAGAGTAGTAGAAGAGTTTGATCTCACTCTTTTTGATTCCAAAAACCATGCTGAAAAATTTCTCTCCTTCGAACTAAGAAGCATCAATAAGGGAAAATACGTAGAACTAAGAGATGTAGAGACTATCCAATGGTTTGCAAACCTAAATCTACTTTCAATTTTGCAGATCAACGAACCCATCTATCCTAGACTAGTTAGATTGTTTTACAACAACATGCAAATAGATGATGAAGAAAGGATGTCAACCTATCTCTTAGGACAACACATCTCAATCACTGATAGATTCATTTGTGACATGATAGGTATTCCCATGAAAAGCATAGGACTTTACTTTAAAGGATTATGGGATGAAAAAACCATTGAAACATCCTACGTTGAAGCCTTAGGAACAATCCTTGCCGATCCTAACATAGAATCTGTTCCTAAAAGTTGTGAACATCTACTGCCTTTTAACACTAAGATACTTCATCATATCATGACTAGTATAATTCTTCCTAAACAATACCATCATGATGAAGTGAGTCAATTAGAATTAGGAATTATGTACCTAATCATGAAAGGACGTGACATTTGTCTTGGCTATCTGATCCAACAAAACATGTTAGAATTATCTAAGAAAGATATGATGCTCCCATATGGTGGAATAATTACTAGAATAATGAAAGCTTACGACATTCAAATACCACTAGAAGAAGAAGTAATGAAAGTAGATAGATTCAGCATAATAAACAAAAATCTACTTCACCGACTAAGATGTCACTATAGAAACGGTAACTGGGTTAGAATGCCTAGAAGAACTGATTCCCCTCAGCCTGAACCTGAACCTGAACTAGAGCCGGAAACCCCAGTCTTTAGGAGTACCCAATCTCCTCCGATTTGTCCCTTTGAGGAAACACATCCGGTTGAGCAAACTCACACATCATCCATCGAAGATATCGGGATTCGAATGGACCGATTTGAACAAAGACAAGAACGGCTTGAACTTCGACAAGATCAAATCCTAACCGAGCTGCAGCAAATCCATCGACAATTTGACTCTTTACTTAGGCACTTTAATCTTCCACCTCATGAATGAGCTTGTATGAACATCTGCTGTTTTTTGATATGACATGTTGTAAACTCCTTATGTTATTCATGAAGGACTTTGTTTTTATGGTTACCTGATATGCTGTACATATGTTACCCTAATATGGTTATCCTTGTTTGTGTAAGCATATTTGCAAACATCTCTTGTTGTTTATCTCGGATTTTGCACAGAAACTAAAAAGGTTCAAAAGCCTATGCCTTGAAAAATATGAAGCAACATACCAATGTAGTTGATAAGTCAGCAGTATGACATTGATATGGTTGCTATTACTAATATGATTGCTATCATGCCCTGTATCAAGATATCAAACAAAAATTTGCATCGTATGAGCTGATATCTTTACAAAACCCCTATGTGAAGAACAATTTGATTACATAAAAAGAGAATTAGGAATGTTGATGTGTCCGAATACTTAAACTAGTTAAAATTATTTTTCGGAAGTTATTACTATTACATGCCTTGACATCGCTTGATCAAATAACATGTTGCAAATTATGTGACAAATATTTTTAACCAAATGCATGTAAGAAGTTCATTTTTCGGTTTGAATGCTAAAAATGGGATTTTCCTGTACACTCTTATGAAAACTTTTTGAAAAATGACTTTCCTCCTTCAAGCAACAAACAATAAAGAGATATTCAAAGAATTATATGTGTCATGACTTCCTTTATGTGCTTGATAATGCTATCATGCTTTTTGTTGATGACAAAGGGGGAGAAACATATGAATTGATAAACACTATGTCATAGCTGAACTGCCATAATCATGTCTATGTCATAGTTGCAAATACTTGAGTGATGCTATAAACAATGTTATAGTTATGCCATCCTTGCATCACCAAGAGATATGTGCACATGCGCTATAGTTTGCATCATGTCTTGATTTGATATTCTATCTTGTGAAGTATATGCAAACTTGCTAGAAAATCTCAAATGTGTGCATCATGTAAAAGTCCTTCGTAGCTTTATATGATTACATGATGAATAGTTACAAACACTATCATACAAACTTAATGATGTATGTCATGCCTTGACATCATTCTTGAAGAGATACATCATGATGGGCATCATGATGGGAGCATTGATAAGTTTAACTGATCTAACTTATCAATACGTCACTTGAATTCTTAGGTCTTGAATTCAAGGTTGACTTATCTCAACTATGGCATATAGATAGGGGGAGTTAAGGACAACTCCTTTATCAATTGATTGTCATCATCAAAGAGGGGGAGATTGTTGAATCTCGGATTTTGATGATGAAGTCAATTGTCATTTGTTATCTAATCTATGTGTTGAGATAAGTGTGCAGGATTAACTACGATGAGAGTAAGACAAGCAGCAGGTGTTGCGCCAGAGTCAAGATCATGATCATGTTGGGAGTTCGAGAGTTCGACGGAAGTTCGGACGGTCGTCGGAGGTTCAGCGAGAACAGATCCGAGAAGTCCAGAAGCTTGCCAAGCGAAGCTCGTCGGAACTCGCCAAGTGGATCGTCGCAAAGTCCAGGAGTATGTCGGATGTCCGCAGAAGGATCACCGAGGGTTTATCGGATGATCGACGGAAGTTCGCCGGAAACTCGCCGAAAGAAGCGATTGACGCATCGGAGCAAAGCTGCAGAAGTTGTCTTAGAGTTAATCGTAGTTAGCACGATGATTAAGCTTGAAAATGGGAGGTGATCCCATTAGCTTAATCTTGGGGCAATTGGGCCCCTGAAAAGATTCAAATTGGGCCGAATGGAGCGAACCATTCGGACCCTGATTGCACCAGGCAGTGCAACCGCCTAGGCCAGGAGGTGCAACCGCCAGGGCTGCGGGACTGGGCGGTGCAACCGCCCCAGCCAAGCGGTGCAACCGCCCAGGCCATGTCTTCTAGCGGGACTGGGCGGTGCAACCGCCCCAGCCAAGAGGTGCAACCGCCCAGGGCTCAGTCTTCGAGCTAGACTGGGCGGTGCAACCTCCTCTGTCAAGAGGTAGCACCGCCAGAGCTCAAGTTTCGAGCTCTGGCAGAGAGGTGCATCAGCCTGAGCTCAATTTCGAGCTCTGCCAGGTGATGCAACCACCAAGCTCAGTCTTCGAGCTCTGCCAGGCGGTGCAACCACCGAGCTCAGTCTTCGAGCTCTAGCAGAGAGGTGCAATCGCCTGAGCTCAGTCTTCGAGCTCTGCCAGGCGGTGCCACCTCTCCAGTCAAGAGGTGCAACCGCCTGATCCCGGAATTCCGGGATTTGATCGTTTTGAGCTCCAAATTTGAATTGGGTTGGGGCCTATAAATACCCCACCCATTCAACACTGAAAGCATACAGATCCACACCGAATTCTTGATCTTTTCAGTGATTCTAAGAGCTCAAATTTGTGTAAAGTCCTAAAGTTCTCCTCCTTCTGTTCTTTAAGTCTTGAGTTGTAAAGAGAGGAGAGAAAGGATCTGTAAAGGTTGTCTCCTAAGCCTGTCAAAAGGAGAGAAACTGTAAAAGGGCAGTTAGCCTTCGCCCATTGAAGGAAGGCAGCTAGTTGACGTCGGTGACCTCGTCGGAGGAGGAAGCCAAAAGTGGAGTAGGTCAAGACTGACCGAACCACTCTAAATCTCTGGTTTGCTTTTACCTTGAGCACTTTTCCATTACTGCAAACCTCCTACATTGCTACTGCCCTCTGCGCCTTTACGAACGAGTTTCTAAGCTCTGATCTTTCAGAATCTGCATTCAAACGTAAATCATGTTTTTGTAAGATCTTCACACTGCAGTTTACGCTTACATTCGGATTCCATTTATAACTGCAAATTGCTTTCTACGTAAAACGCTTTTCAAGGTTCAAAACTGCCTTTAGACGCAAAACTACATTTAGACGTAAAATTACGTTTAGACGTAAAACTGCGTTTAGACGCAAAACTGCGTTTAGACATAAAACTGCGTTTAGACGTAAAACTGCGTTTAGACGTAAAACTGCGTTTAGACGCAAAACTACATTTAGACGTAAAATTGCGTTTAGACGTAAAACTGCGTTTTGACGTAAATCTGCGTTTGGACGTAAAACTGAGTTTAGACGCAAACTGCGCTTAGACGCAAACTGCGCTTAGACGCAAACAGTGTTTAGACGCAAACTGCGCTTAGACGCAAAACTGCGCTTAGACGCAAACTGCACTGTTATTCTGCTTTTATATCGAAATCATTTTTTATCGGACGAACGCAGCTTTAGCTTTTAAATTGCTGTAAGATTTCCGCTGCACTAATTCACCCCCCCCCCCCTCTTAGTGCTCTCGATCCTAACACGAGCTTCCGACGATCTTCCGGCAATATTCCGATGGACTCTCAGTAAGCTCTTGGACTTCATGATGATCTTCTTGGTGAGTTCCGACGAGCTTCTCTAGCAAGCTCCGAGACTTCGTGGCTGGTTCCGACAGAACTTCCGAAGAACGTCCGGACTTCTGACGAACTCTCGAACTCCTAAAGAAGTCATGTCCATGACTCTGGGACTTCATTTTGCTTCATGCCTTGCTATCATAGTTAATTCTGCATATGTAAAACACACTTCGATCTAGACAATTAATACTAAGCATTAATCATATTGTCCGGTATGTCATTGGTCCCACGATGCTTCGTTTGATTCTTTAGCGCATCGTCCTCTCTTGCGGCCTATTGCCCAATCAACCAGTTGACTCCGCAGCTCCGATATCCTTGGCACAATATCCACTCTTCTTGGCCCAATGCCCGAATCCATGGCCTGAAGCCTTTTGTTGATACGTCGATCAATCCTCTGGCTCGACATCCAATCTTTTGACATATTTTCCTCCGGCATAACGTGATTTTTCCTGCTTTAATTGTCTCATCCTTATTGAAGCATCCTGCATCACTCAAAACATAGATTAAAACACTTATCAATTGGTTTCATCATCAAAATATGAGATTGAATAGTATTAATGCTTGAAGGTCGGCCTATCGCTTACGCTAGTAAGGTTCTTTCCCCTTCCCATTTGAGTTTATCCATTTACGACAAGGAGATGCTAGCCATAATACATGTAGTCATAAAATGGAGACCCTACCTAATTGGTCGGTGGTTTCAAATACGCACTGATCACAAAAGCCTCAAATATTTTCTAGAGCAAAAGATTTCTTCTTTAGAGCAGCTGAAATGGGTCACAAAGCTATTCAGATTCGGTTATAAGATTATTCATAAAAAGGGGAGTGAGAATTTAGTAGCAGACGCCCTCTCATGCCTTTCAGAACATGCTGAACTAGTAGCTATTTCTATTCATATTTGTGAGACTTTAGAAGTTATCAGAAGGGAATGGTTAGATAATCCTGAGATTCAAAATATCTCTAAAAAATTAGAAGATGCCCCAAGTTCTATCCCAAATTATAGTTGGGATTCGGTGGACTTGCGCTATAAAGGTCGAATAGTGGTTGCCCCACATTCTTCTTACTATGTGATAATTCTGAAGGAGTTCCATTTATCACTAATTGCTGGTCAGTAGGGATTTCTCCGCACTTATAAGCAAGTTTGACAACTTTTTGATTGGAAAGGTATGAAAATTTTCATCAAAAAATTTGTTGTAGAATATGATGTTTGCTAGTGTCACAAAAGTGAGATAGTAGCCAACCTAGGCTTATTACAGCCCCTCCCTATTCTTGATGCTACTTGGACTGACATATCTATGAATTTCATTAATAGACTCCCACCATCTCAAGGAAAAAGCACAATACTTGTAGTCGTGGATAGGCTTACAAAGTATGCTCATTTCTGTGCTTTATGACATCCTTATACTGCTACAAGTGTTGCACATATTTTCGAGGAAAACATAGCTAAATTGCATGGAAGTCCCTGTTCCATTATTAGTGATAGAGACAAGGTTTTTACTAGCTCCTTTTGGACATAACTTTTTCGTTTATAGGGTACTCAACTGAATATGAGTACTACTTATCATCCGCAAACAGATGGGCAAACTAAAGTGGTAAACAGGTGCCTAGAAAATTACCTCCGATGCTTTACTAGTGATAAGCCGAAGGAATGGAATAAATGGCTTCCTTAGGCAGAGTGGTAGTAGAATTCCTCTTACCATTCTTCTATTAAAATGATTCCATTTGAAGCAGTTTCTGATCAACCCCCGCCTACAATTATAAAATACATACCCGGTTCTTCTAAATTTGATCAAGTGGACAAGGAATTGATAGATAGAAACAAGATTATTCAGCTTTTAAAGGATAACCTCACAATCGCACAAGCAAGAATGAAACAATAAGCTGATAAACACTAAAGTGAATGCGAATTTACTATAGGTGATTGGGTTTTCCTTTGTCTTTAACCCTACAAGAAAACTTCCATAAAGGTCCGATCTTCCATGAAGTTATCTCCTCGATTTTTTGGGCCTTATAAGGTATTAGAACGCATTGGACCAGTTGCCTACCACTTGGATTTGCTTGTTAGCTCTAAAATATATCCATTCTTTCATGTTTCGTGCCTTAAGAGGAAGTCGAGTGAAGATGCGATAGTACAACACCATTTGTTGGACACTTCTACTACTAGGGAAGCTCAAGCTTAATCACAAGCCATACTTGATCAACGAGTTGTAATGTACCGCAGACATCCTGTAACTGAAGTGCTGGTGCGATGGGCCAACTTACCAAAAGAAGATGCCACTTGGGAGTCCTACAACATGCTAAAGGTGAAGTTTTCAGAATTTGATGCTGCTAAGCCTTGAGGACAAGGCTGAATTAAAGGAGGCGGAATTGTTAGGATCCTTTTATTTTCTGTGCTTTCCTTTTATTTTTTATGCATTTATTAAGTATGTTTAGTTCAATTAAAGTTAGAACTTTATAAATAGGGATGTAATTGCTTCTTTTTGGTTATCTATGAAAAATACTATTCAGTCTTTTGACAAATCATTAGGATGCCGATCCCCTCGAAGCGAGTAAGGATGCCAATCCCCTCGAAGCGATCATTCTCATTCCCTTTTCTCTTGTTTCTTTTACGATAAGACTTTAGGGTCTTATCAGGTGTTGACTTAACTGAACATCATGGTTGGTTAAATCTTTCAAGACCATAGTAGTACAAAGGCCGAACAAGACTGGAAACACAAGGAGTTGTGATCGATAAGAGTTGCCTACCTTTTGAGCTTACTATGATTGGTTGAGTCCCTCGAGGTTATACTAAGACACTGATTGGATCTTGATTCCTACTAGAAGTTTGTTGGAGATTTCATTTCACATGCTAAGGGTGTCGCATGATTCACTCGAAAAATATTAGGAGTAGATTAAGATAGAAGTCAATATCATATTTGTTTATTTATTTGTGAAATCTGCATGTCTGCATGTTTATTTCTACTACATCTTTATTTTTAGAAATGTGACTTTCAAATCCTTACATGGAATACTTGATGTCAACTGTCTCATTGGTCTGAATTATACGGATTGGTTCTACAACTTGAGAATTATTCTCACGATGAAGAAAATCGCATATGTCCTTGATACAATGATGCCTACGCTTGAGGAATAGGCAAACAAGAATGAGATCGCTTGTTATGTGAAGTATATAGATGACTCCACTCTTGCTTAGTATTACAAGTTGGGCTCCATGACTTCTTGAGTTACAATGGCAGCATGAAAAGATGGATGCCAGATCTATTCTTCTACATATCCGAAACTGTTTGAGGAACAAAAAAGGACTTAGCGATATAAGATATACAAAAGCCTCTTCCGTGCTAGAATGATTGAGAGGACACCAGTTTAGAACCATGTCCTGAAGATGATGGAGTGAATAGAGAAACTCATAGGTCTAGGAATGGTCCTAGGGTAATCTATGTGTGGATCTTGTGCTTCAGTCCCTACCAGATTCCTTTTCATAGTACATAATAAATTTTAATATAAACAAAATTGAGGTAACTCTCATTAAGTTCCTCAATATATTGAGGGAGGCAGAGAGCACTATCAAGAAAGAGAAGCCAGTTCTCTCTACTAGTGAGACCAAACCAGGTAATATAATAGTTACTAAAAAGGACGGGGCAAAGGACAAAAGCCAGTGCTTCTACTATAGCAAAGATAGGTACTATAAGAGGAACAACAAAGAGTACCTTATAGAAAGGGCAAAATAGAAGCTTGGAGAAGCTTTAGGTACCTTCATGATCAATCTTCTCTATATGTCAAACTCTTATGATAACATATTGGTATTGGATACCAGTAGTGTTGATCATATTTGCAGTCTCCATTTGTTGTAGGTATCCATTTAGCTTTGAGTCCCTCATGATTAGATCTATCAATCTTTATTTTTGACATAAGGTCATTTATGGTTCCTTTAGAAACCCAAACTAATTTTTGCAAGTCATATCTTTTAAATGAACATTTATATGAAAAATGATCATATCTACCACAAAAATTATATTTATTTTCGAGAGAAACATATAATGTAGGTCCTTTAACAAAAATAGTTGTCTTTTGTTGAGTGTTACTCACAAAACCAGTTCCTTTCTTACTACGAACATGACATTTATTGACAAGAATCATGTTTAAAGATTGCTACCAATTTTAAATTTTTCTAAAGTTTGTTGTAATAACAAATTTTCTTTTTTGTATGAATCTAAATCTTTACATTTAGTGCAATAACTTAATAGGAAATCATCATAAACATTTTTTAATTTTTTAAATTTATTAGAAAGAGAATCATGATCCCATTTTAGCAATTTAAAATTTTTGCTAACTAATTTATATTTTTCATATAAATCATTAAATGAATCAAATAATTCATTGGAAGGTAAAGACATTTCGGTTAAGTCATTTTCCTCATCGTCGAGAGCCATCAAAGAGAAGTTCACCATTTCATTTTCATTTGTTTGCTCCTCGTCTTTGGATGCACTTGTTTTATCCCAAGTCACCTTGAGTGTTTTTTTGTTTTTTGGTAGCTTCTTATTTTTAAGTTTATTTTTAGAATTATTTTTGTTCATGAACTTTTTAAGTTTTTTTTTATCAAAAGTTTTATGTTATCATCACTTGAGCTTTTGCTCGAGTGGTCTTCTATTGCTCGAAGTACCAAATTCTTCCTGTTCTTTGAAAGGTTGTTCCCATGTTCATCAAGTTCATAATGTGCTTTGCACATCATTTCATAGGTTATCTAAGACTTGATAAGTTCTTCAAGTGGAAAGTTATTTAGGTCATTTGCCTCTTGTATTGCAATTACTTTCGAATCTTAATTTTTAGAAAGTGATTATAAAGATATACCAACAAGTTTAAAATTTGAAAAATATTTTTCAAGAGCTTTCAAACCGTTAAAGACATTTGTAAAATGGGTGTACATGTCTCTAATGGATTCGCTTGGTTCCATTCAAAACAATTTAAAACTATGCATCAAAAGATTAAATTTAGAATCTTTAGCCATGCTTGTGCCTTCATGTGTGACTTCAAGAGTATGCCAAATGTCATGCGTAATTTTACATATAGAAACCCGATTAAATTTATTTTTATCTAGAACACATAATAAAGCATTTATAGCTTTTACATTTAAAGAAAATAATTTTTTTTCAAAGTCATTCCATTCATTCATAGGTTTAGAGGGGGTTTGAAAACCTAGTTCAACGATATTACATAAATCAAAGTTCAAAGAAAGTAAGAAAACTCTCATATGAGTTTTTCAATAAGTGTAGTCTATCGCATTGAACATAGGAGGACAAGTAATAGAAAGACCCTCTTGAAAGCCGAAAAAAGTCATTTTTCTTGAGTGTTAATCCAACTAGAGAGAAACATGGCTCTGATACTAATTGTTAGGACCATGATCGGCACTAAAAGTGGGGGGATGAATTAGTACTTATGAAAAATTACGTCAATTTGAAAATATCATTCGATAAAGCTCATATCAAAAAGATGACTTTAACTTGAAAGTGCATTCATAAGCATAGTGAAAGTAGTAAGTAAGTAAATTAGTTTACAAAATGAGAATAAAAAGCATAACAGAAATGCAAATCAAGTAACTAGATTTATAATGGTTCAGTTATCGTGACCTACGTCCACTTCCAATTACTCTTCACTCGAGGCCATCGGCTTCTAATATCGATCTTTTTTCTAATGGGTGAAGATCAATACCCTTTCACTCTTTCTCCTTTTGACAGGTTCAGTAGAGAACCTTTATATCCATCTTTTACAAGTGTTCCCTCACACACCTTCCGTAGGACTATCACTAAACTCTTAGAGGAGGGACTCTATACTTAAAAGAGTTTATAACCTTGGAATTATAGAGTTTTTACTCTATTTTCATGTATGTTCCAAGTAAGAATTTGTGAGGTTGTTATAGATCCCAAATAACTTCAAAACTTGGAGCCAAAATTCAAATCCTCGAGTTTTTGGAGTACTGGCGGTACCATCGCCAGTACTAAGTGGTACCTTCGCCTGTTAGTCTAACACTGGGCGATACCACTACCTAATCTGGCAGTACCACTACCTGACATAGGCTTGAAGACGATGTATGGGTGGTACCACCACCTAGCACATTCTTGAAGACTGATGGGTGGTACCACCACCTAGCACATTCTTGAAGATTGTGTCTATGTTATATCACCGCTAGACCCTGCTACAAGACATTGGATAGGCCAAACAACTGACTCAATTCAGCCATGATAGCCCAATTGATCGCTAATTGAGTTGGCATTATTTTACCCCAATACCGATCAATTAGACCTAAACTAACTTGATCTAGATAAATTATTACATTAATCATATGTTGTCCGATATGTCATTGGTTCATCCGGTGCTTCGTCCGACCCTTCGGCACATTATCCTCTCCTTCGTCATATTATCCAATCGGTATGTTGTCTTCCCATAACATCTAATCTCCTTAGCGCAATATCCGATCTTCTTGGCCTGATGCCCAAACTTATGGCATGAAGCCTTCTGCCGACACATCGATCGATCGTTCGACTTGACGTCTAATCTTCTGACATGTTTCACTTTGGTCCAACATTGATTCTTCCTACTTTAATCAAATTGTCTCTCCATGATAAAAGTTAGTCATATGTCACTCAAAACGTATATTAGATCACAAACTTATGAATTGGTTTCATCATTAAAATCTAAGATTCGACAATCTCCCCTTTTTTTATGATGACAACTAATTGATAATGGAGTTTAACTAAACTCTCCCCTATCAATATGCCATATTGATAGAACCTCAATATGTCATATCAAAATAATCATGTGCAACAAGTCTCTACATTCATCATTGTACACATCATTCAAAATCTTGAGTATTGCATGCATAATACCTATTCAACATATATATTTTCAAAACCATCATTACTTGCAAGATTCCAAATCATTATACATAATTTCAAATCATCATTTTAGGCATAATATGTATGATTATCATTATACCTTCTCCCTCTTTGTAATCAACAAAAAGGAGAAGTTCAACTAGCAAGTTTTTAGATCTGCAAGCTAGTAAGATAGCAAGTTTTGAATATGCAAGCCAGTAAGTTTTTCACATATGAAAGTTAGTATAATTTTTTTTTATCTTTTGAGATGTGTAAGATAGCTTGTTTTTATATCTTCTTGAAATGTGCAAGCTAGCAAACTTTGCTTTTTTTTTTAGATGAACAAGCTAGCAATTTTAGCAAGTTTTACATCATGCAAGCTAGCAAATTTTACATCATTTTACACCATGCAAGCTAGCAAGTTTTCTTCTCTTTGGAATGTGTAAGTTAGCAAGTTTTCTCCTTGAAATATGTAAGCTAGCAATACTTTCTCCCCCTTTGTTATTATAAAAAAGAAGGGAGGAATACAATATTGTAGTTCATTTCCCTTTACATCAATTATCAAATATTTACATGAAGAATATCAAAAAAAATTAATTTGGTGATAAGATATACACTTCATGAATACAAGGGAGTACTAAAATAACTTTCAAGTTGTGAATCAAATATCAAAAAAATCAAGAGAAAAATTATGATTCATTTGGATAAATCAAATAGCCAAAAGAAACATACGAGAATAGAATGATAGAATATCTTGATTCATGCATAAGAAATCTCATGATTCATATAGAAAATCTCCTCTTAAATAAAATGTAAGAATCATATGAGAATAAAGAGTAAGAGATCTTGATTCATAAAAAAATCTCAAGTATCAAATATTGAGAAATCAAGATCAAAATTAGGATAAAACTCATTCAAATTCAAATAATCAAATCATCAAAATTACTTTCAAGAGGTTCAAAATGGCATAAATAAATTTATCAATCTCTTATTGAAAAATCGATAAGATAGATAAAGAGAAATATTCATAATGCATTCCCATTTTATGTGTTTCAATTTATGTAATTTGATTTCATATAAGTATGCCCAAGTCTTTTATGCCTAATTAAAATATACATCATCGTTTAAAACCGAAAGAGCAAATTTTATCATAGAAATCATCAAGATCAATAAACCATAAATCATAAAAAATATTATTACTTCAAATCATCATGCATGATTAAATCATTAAATCATCAAGCATGATTTAAAATAACATATTTTCAAAATCATTTTGTTTCGGCTAGTGAGCTTTGTGAAGTGTGTCGGATCTCCGGTCATAAGCCCTGAGCGTCCACAATAAAAAAATCATCTTTTGCTCCTAGCTTTCAATTTTAGAGATGTCTACAAGAAGGGTAGGTTTATTCTAGGTATCTATTTAGCTTTGGGTCCCTCATGATTAGATATATCAATCTTTATTTTTGACATAAGGTCATTTATGGTTTCTTTATAAACCCAAACCAATTTATGCAAGTCATATCTTTTAAATGAACATTTATATGAAAAATGACAATGTCTACCATAAAAATTATATTTATTTTCCAAAGAAACATATAATGTAGACCCTTTAACAAAAATAGTTGGCTTTTGTTGAGTGTTACTCATAAAGCCAATTCCTTTCTTACTATGAACATGACTCTTATTGGCAAGAATCATGTTTAAAAATTTGCTACCAATTTTAGATTTTTCTAAAGTTTGTTGTAATAGCAAATTTTTCATTTTTGTATCAATATAAATCTTTACATTTAGTGCAAGAACTTAACAAGAAATTATCATGCATATTTTTCAATTTTTCAAAATCATTAGAAAGAGAATCACGATCCCATTTTAGTAATTTAAATTTTTTGCTAACTAATTTACATTTTTCATATAAATAATTTAGTACATCAAATAATTCATTGTAAGGTAAAGATATTTCAGTTAAGTCATTTACCTCATCGTCGAGAGCTATCAAAGAGAAGTTCAATATTTCATCTTCATCTATTTGCTCATCGTCTTTGGATGCACTTGTTTCGTCGCAAGTTACCTTGAGTGCCTTTTTATTCTTTGACAGCTTCTTCTTTTTAAGTTCATTCTTAGAATTAGTCTTTTTCATAAACTTTTTAAGTTTTTTTAATCAAAAATTCTATATCATCATCACTTGAGCTTTTGCTCTACTGGATTTCTATTGTTCGAAGTATCAAATCCTTCATGTTCTTTGAAAGGTTGTTCTCATATTCATCAAGTTCATACCTTATACATCATTTCATAGGTTATCAAAAACTCGATAAGTTTTTCAAGTGAAATGTTATTTAGGTCCTTTGCCTCTTGTATTGCAGTTACTTTCGAAACCCAATTTTTAGACAAGTTTAAAATTTATTAACAAGTTCAAAATTCGAAAAACATTTGCCAAGAACTTTTAAACTAATGATGATATCCATAAAACAAGTATACATATCTCCATTGGTTTCGCTTGGTTCCATTCGATACAATTCAAAACTATGCATCAAAAGATTAATTTTAGAATATTTAACCATAATTGTGCATTCATAGCTTTTGTATTTAAAGAAAGTAATTTTTTTTAAAGTTATTCTATTCATTCATAGGCTTAAAGGGGGTTTGAAAACCAAGTTTAATGATATTCTATAAATCAAAGTTCAAAGAAAATAAGAAAACTCTCATTTGAGTTTTCCAATAAGTGTAGTCCGTCCCATAGAACATAGGAGGATAAGTGATAGAAAGACCTTCTTGAAAGTCGAAAAAAGTCATCTCTTTTGGGTGTTAATCTAAATAGATAGAAATGTGGCTCTGATACCAACTGTTAAGACCATGACCAACACTAAAAGTGGTGGGGTGAATTAGTGCTTATAAAAAATTATGTCAATTCAAAAATATTGTTCGATAAAGCTCGTATTAGAAAGATGAGTTTAACTTGAAAGTGCATTCGTAAGTGTAGTGAAAGTAGTAAGTAAATCAGTTTGTAATATGAGAATAAAAAGCAGAACATAAATGCAAACTAAGTACATTGAATTTATAGTGGTTCGGTTGTCGTAACCTATGTCCACTCCCGATTCCTCTTCACTTGTGGCCACCGACTTCTACTACCGCTCTTCTTTCAAATGGGTGAATGTCAACTACTCTTACACTCTTTCTCCTTTTCATAGATTTATGAGAGAATCTTTACACCTCTCTTTTATAAGTGTTCCCTCACACACCTTCTTTTGGATTATCACTAAGCTCTTGGAGGAGAGACTCTATACTTAAAAAGAGTTTACAACCTTAGAATCATAGAGTTTTTGCTCTATTTTCATGTATGTTGTAATATCCCTCGCTTTTAAAAATTATTAATAAAGATTTATATGTAAATTGGAGGACCTATATGTAAATATAGAAATTACAAGGACTAAACTGTTAAGTTGCAAAAAAAAGAAAAAGAAAAGGGAAAACCGAAAATTCGGTATTATCCCACCGCCTCCCACGCACTCTGTTTCTTCCAGAAACAGAGAGAGCGGTGGGGCGTGAGGAGAAGAAGGAGAGTGGTAGAAGAAGAGAGGAAGAAGAGGGAGAAGAGAGAAGAAGAAGAAGAAGAAGAAGAAGAGGGAAAAGAAGAGAGGAGGAAGAAGAGGGAGTAGAGAAGAAGAAGAAGGAGAAGAAGAAGAAGAGGAGGTGGCTGCAGCGAGGGCTGCAGCGAGAAGCTGTGGGGCGTGGGGAGAAGAAGAGAGGAAGAAGAGGGAGAAGAGAAGAAGAAGAAGAAGAAGAAGAGAAGAGGATAGCTGTGGCAAGGCTGCAGCGAGGAGGTGTGTGGGGTTGGGGAGGAAAAGGGAAGAGGAGAAGAAGAGGGAAAAGAGAGGGAAGAGGGAGAGGAGCGAGAGGTGGCAGCAGCTAGGGCTGCAGCACCTCTGTTTCCTGCAGGTGGAAACAGAGGAGAGGTGTGGGGCGTTCGAAGAGGAGAAGAAGAAGAAGAGGAAGAGAAGAGGAAGAGGAAGCAGGGGAAGAGGTTGTGATACCTCTGTTTCCTGCAGAGGAAACAGAGGAGAGGGTGTGGGTGACGTCGGAGAGAAGAAGGGGAGGAAGGAGAAGAAGAGAAGAAGAAGAAAGGAAGGAAAAGGAAGAGGAGAAGGGAAGAAAGTAGCTGCGGCTGCGGTTGTGGCAGCTGCAGCTGTGGCAGGGAAAGAAGAAGAGAAAGGAAGAAGGGGAGGAGAGGAAGAAGAGTAGGGGCTGCGGCTGCGGCGATGGCAGCTGCAGTTGGAAGAGAAGAAGGAGAGGAAGATGAGCAGGGGAGGAAGAAAAGGCTGTGGCCGTGGCTGAGGCTGCGACTGCAGCATGCAGCTGGGAAAGAAGAGAAGGAAAGGAAGAAGAAGAGAAAGGAAGAAGGGAAGGAGAGGAAGAAGAGAAGGGGCTGCGGCTGCGGCGATGGCAGCTGCAGTTGGAAGAGAAGAAGGAGAGGAAGATGAGCAGGGGAGGAAGAAAAGGCTGTGGCCGTGGCTGAGGCTGCGACTGCAGCATGCAGCTGGGAAAGAAGAGAAGGAAAGGAAGAAGAAGAGAAAGGAAGAAGGGAAGGAGAGGAAGAAGAGAAGGGGGTACGGCTGCGGCGATGGCAGCTGCAGTTGGAAGAGAAGAAGGAGAGGAAGATGAGCAGGGGAGGAAGAAGAGGCTGCGAGTGTGGTGGCTGCGGCCGTGGCTGCGACTCCGGCTGCGGCTGCAACGTTGGCTGCGGTAGCTGCGGCAGCGGTGGTGGCTGCAGTAGCTGCAGCAGCTGCTTTTGGGAAAGAGAAAGAGTAGGAACGAGAGAAGGGAAGAAGGAAATAGTGCAGTGGAAGGGGGCTGCGGTTGTGACCGCAGTCGCGGTCGTGGCTGCGATTGTGGCAGCGGCAGCGGCGACGGCTGTGGCAGCTGCGTTTGGGAAAGAAAAAAAGAAGGAATGAGAGTAAGAGAGAGCAGGTGACTGTGCCTCGATGTTCGACACGTGATGTAGTTACGAAGAAAGGAAGAAAACGGGAGCACAAAACGAAACAAAGAGAGGATACGGAGAAAAAGTAGAAGGATTTGGGCTGGCACCTTCTTTGGATCTTCGGATCGAAATCATTGAAAGGCAAGTTTCCCACTTGTTTCGATCCTTTCTATTGCAAGTTCCCTGATCGTTTCTCCTATAATTGCTTTGATATTTCTTATTGCAAGTTTCCCACTTGTTTCGATCCTTTCTATTGCAAGTTCCCTGATCGTTTCTCCTATAATTGCTTTGATATTTCTTATTGCAAGTTTCCCACTTGTTTCGATCCTTTCTATTGCAAGTTCCCTGATCGTTTCTCCTATAATTGCTTTGATATTTCTTATTGCAAGTTTCCCGCTTGTTTCAATCCTTTCTATTGCAAGTTCCCTGATCGTTTCTCCTATAATTGCTTTGATATTCCTTATTGCAAGTTTCCCACTTGTTTCGATCCTTTCTATTGCAAGTTTCCTGATCGTTTCTCCTATAATTGCTCTGATATGTCTTATTGCAAGTATCCTGATCTTCCTCACTGTCATTTTTATCTCTACTTTTGCTTTGAATATGAGGAACTTTGAATTGTTCTAGCCTTGCATTTGTTATATCTCCTGTTTAAACGTAACGATTCGAATCTGTACGACTTTTGAGATTCTGACCTTTTGATACCGAGCTGCCTATAAGTCTTTGTTGGAAACTCTGATTTGTTCAAAATTGATTTCATTGGAAACTAGACTCGTAGACCTTTCTTTGATATATGGATTGAAAGATTTGGAATCCAAACACCTGCCCAGTTATCTGTTGAATCTGACATTATGAATTCTGCCAACAGAGATTTTGTTCTACGACACTTGCTTACCAAATTATTTGTAACTCTCTCTGTTGGACAGTTCAATTCCTATGAAGCCTGTCTTATCTGAAAGTATTATCCAATGATTATTTCTGAGTAAATTGGAGCACGATTGATAGTTTGAATCATTTGTTCAATGTGCCTTCTGTATTCTGCCAGAAATCGAGCTTTGGTCGATTTCTTATATTCTGGTTTCATTCCTTTGGAAATTGATATCCTTTAGCCTTCTTATTCAATTGAGCTTTATATTACTACTTTGAATTCTTGTATGCTCTTGTCCTTAAAATTATTGCATTCTTGAAAACTGTTGTGTAACGTTTATGCTATATCGTATTGACTCATATAGGCACATGTATATCCTATTGTTCCGCATTTGCTTTCGATATGTGCCTATTCCAGTTTCATTCCTTTGGACATTGAATTCATCAAATCTTCTTATTGAATTGAGTTATTTGTGATTGCTTGGATTCCATATGTGCCCTTGCTTTCAATTCCCTTCAAATCTGAATATACTTGTGAAAGATTATTGCTTACTTCGGATTGACTCGTAAAGGCACATGTACGTTTGGTTGTTCCGCGTGTGCTTCCGTTATATGCTGCAATTTGTTGAAACTGCCTTTTTGTACTCTGGTGTGTGGGATTGTCTGGACCTTTGCCAGAAATGGTAAAGGGTATGCGCTGATTTGCCCGCTATGTGGGGTCCCGCTATGTGGGATATTCTGGTATGCGCTTATTTGCCCGCTATGTGGGGTCCCGCTATGTGGGATATTGCTTAGAGCCTGCGATGCTCTGCCGGCCCCCTTTGACTTCACCTAGACGTGGGTGGATGGAGCTCCCAGACGTGGGAGACTTTTGTCAGGTGGTCATTCAGAAATGGATGAATCACATTCTGACTGAGATCCCACTACACCTTCTGTATGTTTGATATGATATCCAGAGCTTTGGTTATGTGTTTCTGTACATGCTTTGGATAAGATTGATATGTTTGCAACGTCAAAGACGACGTTTGAGCTTCTGTACGATATTTGTTTTCGATATGCTCTGAAATGCTTCATTCACTGATGATATGCTTCGAAATGTTCCATATGCCGTTGATATGCTCCGGAACATTTCATATGCCATTGATATGCTCCAATTACTCTGTGCTCCATTTGCTATGAACTGATATGTTCTGAAATGTCCTATCTGCCATTGATATGTTCCAATTACTCTGTGCTCCATTTTCTATGAACTGATATGTTCTGAAATGTCCTATCTGCCATTGATATGTTCCAATTACTCTGTGCTCCATTTGCTATGAACTGATATGTTCTGAAATGTCCTATCTGCCATTGATATGTTCCAATTACTCTGTGCTCCATTTGTTATGAACAGATATGTTCTGAAATGTCCTATCTGCCATTGATATGTTCCAATTACTCTATGCCCCATTCGTTATGGATCAAATATGTTTTTGAATGACATGATACGTATGATTTGGTATCTATTGAGATGGTATCCTTGAGAATTCTTGTATTCTGCCTTGCATTATGATACCTTACTCATTTGAAACCGTTCCTTTTGTTCTGAATATGCTTTGTCACTTGCTGAGCCGTTTTTGGCTCACTCCGTTGTTATATAAATCTTTCAGGTCAGCTTGTCACTCTTCGAGATGTTTGATTTGGGCTGAGGCAGTGGATAGCTATTCAGAATAATGGGCAAGTTTGGTTGGTTATTACGATATTGTTGTATAAGTATGTCTTGTATGTAATGAAATGTTGTCGATGAACCGAAATGGATATACTGTGTCAAAGTGTTAGGAGATCTCTCTTATTTGGAATTTCAGAATGTTAAGTCTAATTTATGGTGATATGAACTTGTGGTGAATAGTTGGAGTTCTGATTGTATAATTTATTTAGCTTGTGGATTTATAAATGTTGTTCATGTTTATCAAGTTGGCTTGGGTTGCCATAAATGTGAATTATCGAGTGATGTGATATATGATTATAAACTGCACAGGTTTTATGGATGTGAATATGAATAGAATGTTTTCAGTGTCCTCAAACGTTAGTTTGGATCCTGGATTGGTCTGTGACGAAAATTTTAAAAATCATGGATATTTAGAGGGGCGTGACATATGTTCCAAGCAAGAATTTGTGGGGTATTTATAAACCCCAAATGACTTCAAAAGTTAGAGTCAAAATCTAAATCCATGGGTTTTCGGGGTACTAGTCAGTACCTCCACCAATACTAGGCGATACCACCCCTAGTACTAGGCAGTAGTACTGCTAGTACTAGGAGTTACCACTGCCTGCTAGTTTGACACTTGGTGGTACCACTACCTAATTTAGTGGTACCATTGTCTAATCTAGTGGTACCATCGCCTAATATAGTCTTGATGACTGTGTTTGGTCGGTACCACCGCTAGACCCTACTATAGGACATTGAATAGGCCAAATAGCAGGGCCTAATTCAGTCCTGATTCAGGCCCAATTAGTCCCTAATTGAGTTGACATTATTTCACCCCAATACCAACTCAATTAGACATAAACAAACTATATCTATACAAATTATTATAAAGTATTAATCACATATTTGACATGTCATTGGTTCATCTTACGCTTCATCCAGCCCTTCAGCGCATCATCCTCTCCTTTGGCATATTGCTCAATCGGCATGTTGTTTTCCCCCAACATAGGATCTCATTGGCGTAATGTGTGATCTTCTTGGCCCAATGGCCGAACTCATGGCACGAAGCCTTCTTCTGACATGTCGACCTATCATTCGGCTTGACGTCCAATCTTCTAACTTGTTTCACTTCGGCCAATATTGATTCTTCCTACTTTAAGTAAATTATCTCTTCATGATCGAAGCTAGTTCTATATCACTCAAAACATATATTAGATCACAAACTTATCAATTGATTTAATCATCAAAATATGAGATTCAACATGATGCACCCAAGTGTATTGTACCCATCGATTGCAAATGAATCTTCAAGAAGAAGATCGGAGTAGATAGAAAGGTAGAGACCTATAAAGCAAGGCTAGTGGCCAAGGGATATCGTCAAAGGCAAGGAATTGACTATGACGAAAGCTTCTCACCTATAGCCATATTAAAATCCATCCGAATTCTATTGGCTATTGCAACACACTATCATTATGAGAGGAGGTAGATGGATGGAAAAATCATGTTCCTTAAAAGCAATCTCGAGAAGGAGGTATATATGATGCAACCTAAGGGATTTGTGTCTATGGACTATGCAGAAAAGGTGTGTAGGTTGTTTAGGTCTATTTATAGAGTGAAGCACGCTCCCCAAAGTTAGAACATAAGATTTGATGAGGCAATTAGATCTTATGACTTTGTTAAGAGTGAAGATGAGCCTTGTGTGTATAGGACGGAAAGTGGGAATACTATCACCTTCTTGGTGTTATATGTGGATGACATCTTGATTATTGGGAATGATGTAGGAATGCTATCCATAGTAAAGACTAAGTTATCTAGACACTTCTCCATGACGGACTTAGGGGAAGCATCCTATATCTTGGGGATTCAGATTTATAGAGATAGATCGAAGAGGATACTTGGCTTGTCCTAATCCAAGTACATCGACACCATTGTCAAAAGGTTTGTGATAGGACTCTTGTAGGATTGGGTCATACTCAACCATGAAACAGCTAATAAAAAACCCTGTGAGATTGTAATAAACCCCACCTTGCCACCTCTATCCTATAAAGAAGTGTGGCTAGGGTTTATATTTGGGCCTTTGGGTTTCCTAGCCACCGCCCCCGTTTATTGGGTCGGTTGGCTAGGGTTAAGGGCAAAAGTGGTAACTCACTTAGGAAATAACCCTTAGGATTAGGGTTTCGAGCCCTATATAAGCATGTAGCCTCATATCTTTGAGAATAAGATCTATCTAATATTGCAGCTATTTAGCCGACTTCTAGGAGGGTGGAACCTCTATAGCATTCCAAGGGTTGATCCCCCTCAATGGTCAATCTATATAGAATTTCTCTATGGTTCTATCATCTAGTATCAGAGCAGTGATCTTGCTGCTTTTGCTGCCACCTCTGCCACCCACCACCATCCAAGCAATTTCCACAATTGCTCTTAACGTCGCCATCTCCACTGCCATCTTTTGTAGTAGATTAAATCAATCTATTACCGTCACCTCCAATTGTATCAAGAGATATGGTATTCTCTTATCACCAATACCTTCTTATGATGCTGCGATTTTCCATTCAAAATACCAAGAAGAAGTCTTATTATCTATCCCATGTTGTGAATTCCTTTCGTCATAAAAGTTATTATCTTTGCGAACAAAGGATTGCCGTAGAAAATTTCGGCCACATATTGTTGCCTTTAAACGATCAATTTGTTATACTTTATGAACAAAATTTCTTATACACTTCATAGATCATCTTAGCTTCCATCTAAGATTGATATATTGAGGAATTCATCTCTAATAATGTTTTTGTGTTGTTGCAAATTTTCATCGTAAATCGCTTGAATTTTTGACAAAAATTCTATTATCGTAACTTGCATCAATTTTCTTGCTATTATACTACCGAAAATTTCTTGATTAAATTTATTATTATTGCTCTTATGTAAACTAAGAATTTGCTATCAAATTCTCTCATCAAATCTCTCAGTTTTTGCTGAAAATTTCATTAAGAAACAACTCTTTCTTCGACGATAATTCTGCTCTTACAAGACAACACCTATCTGCAGCAACTTCCATTAATTTCTATCAAACCTTTGCTACCATCTACTATTGTATCTCGGATTTTGATGATGAAATCACATTTTAAATTATTTGATCTAATCCATGTGTTGAGATAAGTGTGTAGGATTAATTATGATAACAGTAAGGCGTAAAGCAAATGATGGGCTGGAGTCGATGACTTGGACGATATAATGGGAGCTCGCCAAGAGTTCATTGTGAGATCACTGGAAGCACGCTGGAAGACTTGTCAAAAGCTCATTAGGAGATCACCGGAAGCACGTCGGAAGACTAGCCGAGAGTTGGTCGGGAGTTCATCAGAAGCTCACCGGAAGACTCGCCTAAAAGTTTGCTGGAGGATCACCGAGTAAAAGAATCGACGTACCGGACTATTGGGAAATCTTGGGGGCGACATCACATGTGCAGTGAAAGAACAAGAAAAAATAAAATCCCCAATTTTCCAAAAAGATGTTCATCGTCGTGCGAAGATTTGTGAGCCAAAATCCGCGAAACAAACTATGATGAGGTCATTGACGTCCACTAGAGGCCTTCCTTCAATAGGCGAAGGCCAACCACCCTTTTACAGTTTCACTCCTTTTGACGGGCTTAGGAGACAACCCTTACAAACTTTTCTCTCCTCTCTTGAAAGATCAAAACTTGAAAGAAAAGAGAGAGGAGAACTTCTAGCCTTTACAACACTTTTGAGCTCTAAAAATCACAGAGTAAGATTAGATTTTCGATACCCTTTCATGCAGGAAAGGGTGGGGTATATATAGGCCCCAAACTGGTTTGAATTTGGAGCTTAAAAATGTCTTTTCCTAGATTTTTGGGGTCCTGGCGGTACTACCTCCTGACTGGGGTGGTACAACTGCCTGGCAGCTCGGAGACTGAGCCTCCGGGCAGTGCCACCGCCTGACAGGGGCGATTGCACTGCCCAGTCTCACTCGGAGACTGAGCCCAAGCGGTGGAACCTCCATTGGGGCGGTTGCACCGCCTAGTCTCGCTTAGAGACTGAGCCCAAGCGGTGCCACCGCCTAACCTAGGCAGTTGCACCGCCCAGCTTTCCTAGGAGACCATCTCCTGGCCTGGCGGTGCCACCGCCTAGCAGGGATTCTGGTCCGAATGGGTTGATCCATTCGGCCCAATTTGGGTCTATCAAGGGCCCAATTGCCCCCAGATTAAGTTAATAGGATCACCTCCCATTCGTAACTTAATCTACATGATAACTATGATATTTCTTAAGACATTTACTGCAACTTGCTCTGGTACGTCAATTCCTTCTTCCGGCGAACTTCCGGCGAACATCCGACGAACCTTCGGTGATGCTCCAGTGGACTTCAAGCAAACTCTTAGACTTGCGAGTTCTGATGAGCTTCTTTGGCAAGCTCCTGGACTTCTCGGATTTATTCCCGCAGAACCTCCGACGCCCGTTTGGACTTCTGTCGAACTCTCGAACCCCCAACGTGATCATGGTCTTGACTCCTGTGCAACTTCTACTGCATGTCTTACTTCCATCGTAGTTAATCCTACACACTTATCTCAATATATGGATTAGATAACAAATGACAATTGACTTCATCATCAAAATCCGAGATTCAACACTTCTTACACCCCTCTTCTCCTTTTACCAAGTTTAGGAGATAACCCTTACTAATACACACACTCCTCTCTAAATAGAATTCTAAAGTTTGATCTAGAGGAGGGATTTCTCAAGTGATTTCTATAGCGTTTTCTCACTTTAAAACTATTTGTGCTTGTGTAAGTTAAACAGGGATGAGAGGGGTATTTATAGGCTTAAAGTTTATTCAAACTTAGAGCCTAAAAAGGTCTCATCCCAAGTTTCCTGGGTACTAGTAGTACCACCGTGGCACTTAGGTGGTACTACCACCGTAGGATCTGGTACTGGGTGGTACCACCATCAAATAGGGGTAGTACCACCTCTGGCAGCATTACTGCCAACGGTACCACCGCCCAGGTTTCCTGGGGTGTTGTTCCCCTGGCGATGCCACCGTCGGCCAGGATTTCAACACCCTAGTTGGGCCTTGAATCCGGCCAAAACCAATCCAACTTTAGGCCCAATTGGCCCCTAACATAGTTGATGGGATTACCTCCCAATCCCAACTCCAATTATGTACTAACTACAATTCCTAAGACATAATCTAAGCAAGATAAGTTCGGTTTCTTCCAGCGAGCTTCCTGCCATCTTCCGGCGAACTTCCGATGATCTCTCGGCAATGTTCCGGTGGACTCCTAGCAAGCTCCTGGACTTCACGATGATCTTCTTGGCGAGTTCCGATGATCTTCTTTGGCAAGCTCTTGGACTTCTCGGTTGGTTCCGGCAGAACTTTCGATGAATGTCTGGACTTTTGATGAACTCTCAAACTCCCAACGAAATCGCATTCTTGATGTTAGGATCAAGAGGGGGGGGGGGTGAATTAGTGCAGCGGAAAACTTTCTGCGATTAAAACGAAACTGCGTTCGAACGATGAAAACGATTTCTGTTTGAAAGTCGATTCTAATATTACTTTAACTTAAGATCAAGAAAGATGATGTTAAAGTCAATCTATGAAGGCAGTTTGCAGTTATGATAAAAACCAGAATATAAGCACAAGCTGAAATACGACGTTCGTACAAACAAACTGATTTACGTCTAAATGTTGATTCGTAAATCACTTGATTAGGTGAGATGTAGTTTTAAGCAAGGATATAAAGGCGGTTTGCAGTTATGGTAAAAGTCAAAATGTAAACGTAATATGAACTATGATGATCGTACGAAAAAGCAGATTTACGTCTAAACATTGATTCGGAAAGTGCAAAGCTTGAAACTCGATCGTATATGCATAGAAAGCAATAAGCTTCAAAGGAGGTTTGCAGTAAAGATAATATACTCAAAGTAAATGCAAACCGAGATTTAGAGTGGTTCAGTCAATCTTGACCTACTCCACTTTTGGCTTCCTCCACCAACGAGGTCACCGACATCAACTAGAGGCCTTCCTTCAATAGGCAAAGGCCAACCACCCTTTTACAGTTTCACTCCTTTTGACGGGCTTAGGAGACAACCCTTACAAAAATTTTCTCTCCTCTCTTTACAACTTAGAACTTGGAAGAACAGAGGGAGAAGAACTTTTGGCCTTTACAACAATTTTAAGCTCTAAGAATCACAGAAAAGGATCAAGATTTTGGTGTTAAATTGCTGCCCTTCAGTCTTGAATGGGTGGGGTATTTATAGGCCCCAGCCCAGTTCAAATTTGGAGCTCAAAACTATCAATTCCCGGAATTTCGGGATCAGGTGGTTGCACCTCCTGACTAGAGCGGTTGCACCGCTTGGCAGAGCTCGAAGACTGGGCCTCTGGGCGGTGCTACCTCTTGTCAGGGGTGGTTGCACCTCCTGACAGAGCTCGAAGACCGAGCTCAGGCAGTTGCACCTCCTGACTGAGGCGGTTGCACCGCCTGGCAAAGCTCGAAGACTGAGCTCAAGCGGTGCCATCTCTTGTCAGGGGAGGTTGCATCGCCCAGTCTCGCTCGGAGACTGAGCCCCAAGCGGTGCCACCGCTTGGCTGGGGTGGTTGCACCTCCCAGTCTCGCTCGGAGACTGAGCGCAGGCAGTGCAACCTCCTGCCTTGGGCGGTTCAACCGCCTGGTAGAAATCAGGGTTCGAATGGGTTGATCCATTCAGCCCAATTTGGGTTTTTCAGGAGCCCAATTGCCCCAAGATTAAGTTAATGTGATCACCTCCCATTTCCAACTTAATCAATGTGCTAAATACGATTTTTCCTAAGACATTTACTGCAACTTGCTCCGGTGCGTCAATCGCTTCTTTCGGCGAGCTTCCGGCGAACTTCCGTCGATCATCCGATGAACCCTCGGTGATGCTCCTGCGGACTTTCGACAAACTCCTGGACTTGCGACGATTCACTTGGCGAGTTCTGACGAGCTTCTTTGGCAAGCTTATGGACTTCTCGGATTTGTTCCCGCAGAACCTCCGACGACTATCCGAACTTCCGTCGAACTCTCGAACTCCCAACGTGATCAATGTCTTGACTCCGGCGCAACTCCTGCTACATGTCTCACTTTCATCGTAGTTAATCTTACACACTTATCTCAACATATATATTAGATAACAAATGACAATTGACGTCATCATTAAAATCCGAGATTCAACACTTGACTCTAGGACTTCATTTTGCTTTATGCCTTTCTATCGTAGTTAATTCTGCATACATAAAAGCACACTTTAATCTAGAAAATTATTATTAAGCATGAATCATGTCGTCCGGCATGTCATTGGTCCATCAACGCTTCGTCCGATTATTCAGTGCATCGTCCTCTCTTGTGGCCTATTGCCCAATCGCCTAGTTGAACTCTGCAACTCCAATATCTTTGGTGCAATATCTGCTCTTCTTGGCCTAATGCTCGAATCCATGGCCCGAAAGCCTTCTATCGATATGTCGACCGATCCTTCGGCCCGACATCTAATCTTCTGACACGTTTTCCTTCGGCCCAACAAGATTCTTCCTGCTTTAATTGTCTCTCCTTGATCGAAGCATCCTGCATCACTCAAAACAAAAATTAAATCATAAACTCTTATCAATTGGTTTCATCATCAAAATCCAAGATTCAACAATCTCCCCCCCTTTTTGATGATGACAACTAATTGATGACGGAGTTAACCTTGACTCACGGAGTTTAAACAAACTCCCCCTATCAATATGCCATATTGATAGAACCTTGAATTCAAGCTGAATTCAAGTCATTGCAAATTTCATCATGAATATTTGCAACACATCATCATGCATAACATGATCATACTTCTCCCCATTTGTCATCAACAAAAAGGAGAAGTTCCAACTATCAAGTGTTTGAGATATAAGTTCAACTCATTGCATGAAAAACATAATATCAAGTTTTATCATCATGCAATTTGTAAGCTAAAAAATTTAGCAAGTGTTACATCATATTTAGAACATTCAAGCTATCAAGTTGTAGATATGCAAGGTAGTAAGATAGCATGTTCGACATCATACAAGCTAGCAAAATTTTGAAAGCAAATGCAAGATAGCATCTTGTTGAAGTGTGCAAGCTAACGGTTCTTGCTTCCTATTGCAATGTGCAAGTTACAAGTTTTGCTTGTTGAGATAGGCAAGATAGTGATGTTCAAGATAGCAAGCTCTTTCTTCTCTTTTGAGAAGTACCAATTTTGCTTCCTTTGCAAAGTGCAAGCTAGCAAAATTTTATATTATTTTACAACATGCAAGCTAAGAAGTTTTGCATCTTTGAAGTATGAAGGAAAGCAAGTTTTTTTTAAAAAATAATGTAAGATAACAAGCTAGCAAGATACAATGTTTTACATGAAGCAAGCTAATAAGTTTTGCATCTTTTTGCGATGTGTACATTTATAATTTTACTTCTCTTTAGATGTGCTAGCAAGCAAGCAAGTTTTTCTCCTTACAATTTGTGAGCTAGCAAATTTTACACATATGAAAGTTGGCAAGAGTTTTGCATCTTTTCGAGATGAGCAAGCTTTTGCTTCTTCTTGAAGTATGCAAGCTAGCAAAATTTGCTCCCCCTTTGTCATTGTCAAAAACAAGGGAAGAATACAATGTTGTTGCTCTTTTCCCTTTACAATAATTTTCAAATCTTGACAAAGGTAAAGTATTCATTCTTATTTCAAAATGCCCTAATTGAGATAAACCTTGAATTTAAATCAAAGCAATTTCAATCATGATTCATATCATATGCAATACATCACATACATCATCATAATAAAAAGTATAAGTATTGCATGCATCATTCCAAATCATAAATATTTCACATCATGATGGTATTAATTTGTCAAATTACATCCTACCATGCATGATCATAACTTCTCATCTGTATGCATCACATGAAAAATATCAAGAGAATTTTAGTGTTGAGATACACAAATAATGAAGACAAATTATGAATATTAAGAGACACCATGATTCATTTTAACAAATCTCCTCTTAAATAAATAACGAAAAGAATTCTTAGGAGATCAAATGATATAATATCTTGATTCATGCATAAGAAATCTCAAGTTATAAATTTCAAAAAATCAAGATAAAGCTCATTCAAATTCAAATCATTAAATCATCAAAATTACTTTCAAGAGATTCAAAATGACATAAATAACTTTATTAATCTCTTAGTGAAAAATCGATAAGATAGAGAAAAAGAAATTTTCAAGAAAAATGCTTTTCTCTTTTTAGTTGAATTTATGTGATTTGTTTCATATAAGAATGCTCAAGTTTCTCGTATGAAAATAATACATCATGGTTTAAAATCAAAAGAATAAATCTCATAATAAAAATCAACAAGATCAAGAAACCATAAATTACCCAAAAATCATCATTACTTCAAATCATCATGCATAATTTAAATATAAAATCATCAAGTATGATACTTACATTATTTCATATAAGCATGTCTTTTTTCATTTATGCTAAATCAAAACATGCATCATTTTTAAAACTGAAAAAGCCACTTTCGATAGTCCATAAATCACTAAAATCATCATGCATAATTTTGAAATATAAATTTATTAAGCATGATCATTATGTATCACTACTTTGGGCATGACATCAAAATATGGTTTCAAGTTTTCATGGTATGCACAATTTCATATTAAAGCCATCCAACAAAACTCGGAAAGCAATACAATATCATCACAATACACATAATTATTTATACCATACAAGAAATTAATCACTAGATTTAATTCCAATATTTTGTTCATTTATCATAAGACATGCAATTTTCATGATCATTTTCAAAATTACTAGAATGATAAGCATGATCTTAATTTTTTAGCATTTTTATTATATTATTAAAAATATAATTTTTAAGAAAAATAATTAAATTAAGTTAAAAATAACTCATTAAAAGCATCATGTAATTTCAAAATAAATTAAGGGAGTTTCGTTTACCTCATCATCAAAAGCCGTTAAGGCGTAGTTTGCCACCTCACCTTTGTTGATTTTCTCCTCGTTTTTAGATGAGCTTGATTTGTCCCAAAGAGCTTCCTTCTTTTTGCATTCATATCAAGTAATTTAATTCTTTTTGTTCTTTAATTTTTATTTCATGAATTTTTTAAATTTCATGAGTAGTTCAAGTTCACCATCACTTGAGGTTATGCTCGAGTGGTCTTCGATTGTTCTTAGTCCGAAATCCTTCTTGTCCTTTGGAGGGTTGTTCTTGAGTTCTTTACGTGCATTGCACATCATTTCATAGGTCGTTAAAGATATTATTAGTTCTTCAATCGGAAAGGTATTCAAATTTTTTGATTCTTCAATTGCCGTTACTTTTGAATCCCAATTCTTATTAAGAGAACATAAAATTTTGTTTACAAGTTCAAAATATGAAAAACTTCTACCAAGTACTTTTTAACCATTGAGAACATCCGTAAAATGGGTGTACATATCTCTAATGGTTTCATTTAGTTTTATATGAAACAGTTCAAAATCATGCATCAAAAAATTAATTTTAGAATCCTTAACACTACTTGTGCCTTCGTGTGTGGTTTCAAGAATGTGCCAAATATCGAAAGCCATTTTGCATAAAGAAACCTAATTAAACTCAATTTTATCTAAAACACAAAAAAGAGCATTCATAGCTCTAGCATTTCAAAAAAAAGTCTTCTTCTCCAAATCATTCCAATCTTTCATAGGAAGAGAAGACCTTTCAAAACTGGATTTGACAATATTCCATAAGTTCAAATCCAAAGAAAGTAAGAAAACTCTCATTTGAGTTTTCCAATATGTATAGTCTATCCCATTGAAAAAGGTAGGACGAATGAGAGAGTGACCCTCTTAAAAGCCAAAAAGAGCCATTTCTCTTGGGGTGTTAAACCAAATGAGAAAACGAGGCTCTGATACGAATTGTTAGGAAAGGGGTCGGCACTAAGAGGGGGGAGTGAATAGTGTAGCGGTAAAATCACGTCTTCAAATTGGTTTTGTTTCGATAAAATCAGTATCGTAAAGATGTTAACTTGAAATTGTATGGAAACGTAGTGAAGGAGGAATTCAGTTTGTAATAAGGTAAATAGCAAGAAGGAAATGCAAACCAGATTTTAAAGTGGTTCGGTCATTGTGACCTACATCCACTTCGCTGATTCCTCTTCCATTGAGGCCACCGGCATCCACTATCGATCTTCCTTTAATAAACGAAGATCAACCTCCTTCTTACACCCCTCTTCTCCTTTTACTAGGTTTAGGAGACAACCCTTATATGCGCACACACTCCGCTCTAAACAGAATTATAAAGTTTGATCTAGAGGAGGGATTTCTCAAGTGATTTCTACAGTGTTTTCTCACTTTCAAACTCGTTGTGCTTGCATAAGTTAACCAGGGATGAGAGGGGTATTTATAGGCTTCAAGGTGATTCAACCTTGGAGCCTAAATAGGTCTCATCCCAGGTTTCCTGGGTATTGGCGGTACCACCGCCTAGGTTTCTTGGGGTGCTGTTCCCCAAGCGGTGCCACCGTCGGCCTTGGTGGTGCCACCGCCGGCCAAGGTTCAGCACCTTGGTTGGGCCTTGAATCCGGTCCAAACCAGTCCAACTTTTGGCTCAGTTGGCCTCTAATAGAGTTGATGGGATTACCTCTCAATCAAAACTCCAATTATGTGCTAACTACGATTCTTAAGACATAATCTAAGCAAGATGAGTCTGTTTTCTTCCAACGAGCTTCTGACGATCTTCCAGTGAACTTCCGACGATCTCTCGGCAATGTTCTGGCGGACTCCCGGCAAGCTACTAGACTTCATGATGATCTTCTTAGCGAGTTCCAATTATCTTCTTTGGCAAGCTCTTGGACTTCTCGGTTGGTTCCGGTAGAACTTCCGACGAACGTTTGGACTTCCGATGAACTCTCAAACTCCGAATGAAATCACGTTCTTGACTCCGGGACTTCATTTTGCTTTATGCCTTGCTATCATAGTTAATCCTACACATATAAAAACACACTTCGATCTAGACAATTATTACTAAGCATGAATCATGTCGTCCGGCATGTCATTGGTCCGGCATGTCATTGGTCCATCGACCCTTTGTCTAATTCTTCGGAGCATCATCCTCTCTTGCGGCCTATTGCCTAATCGCCCAATTGACCTCTGCAACTCCGATATCCTTAGTACAATATCCGCTCTTCTTGGCCCGATTCTTGAATCCATGGCCCGAAGCCTTCTGTCTATACGTTGACCGATCCTTTGGCCTGACATCCAATCTTTTAACACGTTTTCCACCAGCCCAACATAATTCTTCCTGCTTTAATTGTCTCTCCCTAATCGAAGCATCTTGCATCACTCAAAACATAGATTAAATCATAAATACTTATCAATTGGTTTCATCATCAAAATATGAGATTCAACACATTGCTGCAGTAGAGGCAGCAAAGGAGGGAGTTTGGATGAATAAGTTCATCACATATCTGACAATCGTGTCAAGCAGCGAGGAGTCAATTCCCTTATATTGCGATAACAACGGGGCGATTGCTCAAGTGAAGAAACCCGACTCATCAAAAGTCTAAGCATGTTTTGAGAAGGTTCTTGTTAGGACTCTAGCTAGGAGAGTCCTAATTAAGTTTCATTAAGAGGGGCATTCATATAAAACCTACCTAGCTAACCCTTATTGAAGAGAGAAAGAGGCTAGCTAAGGATAGGATTAGTTTAGAGGTTGCTTCTTAGAGAAGCATTAGGAGTTGGAGTCTTGAGTAGGAGTTTGTTAGGATCCTTTTATTTTTCCTTTTATTTTCTATGCTTTCTTTTTATTTTCTGCATATTTATTAAGTTTGTTTAGTTTAGCTAAAGTCAGAACTCTATAAATAGGGATGTAATTGCTTCTTTTCAATTATCTATGAAAAATACTATTCTATCTTTTGACAAACCCTAGGAGGTCGACCCCCTCGAAGCGATCAAGGAGGGCCGATCTCTCGAAGCGATCAAGGAGGTTGATCCCCTCGAAGTGATCATCCGTTTCCCGTTTTCTTTTTTATGATAAGACTTTCGGGTCTTATCATTTGGTATTAGAGCGGTGATCCTTAGCATTCTCGTTGCACCGTAGCTATCAAAAAGAAAAAAAAGGGGCAATACGAGTGTTACCCCGGCGGCCACCGAGAAGGTTCCCCTGCTTCCCTTCTTCCCCACCGCCGCCCCTGCTCTCTAGTGGGCCGCACCCTATAGTGACCCTTGCTACCTCCTTCTCACCGTAGGCACTGCTTCTCAGCCGATTGACCAACGCCGCCGCTGCCCCCCGAGCCAGCGACCTCTCCTCCTCGCTTCCCCATCTCGCTCGAGCGAGAAGGACCACCGGCACCGTCGCCCTGCCAGCGGACCACCCCTTCGTCGTTGATACCATCGACGATGCTACCCTAACTTCCCTGCCACCGTGCCCCTCCCCCCGGGTTGTAGCCGTAGCCGCCGGTTGCCCCCTTCTCACGGCGATCGAAACAGGCCAACTCACCGCTGCTGCTCTTGTTTCTGTTGAATCTCGGATTTTGATGATGAAGTCAATTGTCATTTGTTGTCTAATCTATGTGTTGAGATAAGTGTGCAGGATTAACTACGATGAAAGTCAGACAAGCAGCAGGAGTTGCGCCGGAGTCAAGATCATGATCACATTGGGAGTTCGAGAGTTCGACGGAAGTTCGGACGGTCGTCGGAGGTTCTGCGAGAACAGATCCGAGAAGTCCGGAAGCTTGCCAAGCGAAGCTCGTCGGAACTCGCCAAGTGGATCGTCGCAAAATCCAGGAGTTTGCCGGAAGTCCGCAGAAGCATCACCGAGGGTTCATCGGATGATCGACGGAAGTTCGTTGGAAACTCGCCGGAAGAAGCGATTGACGTACCGAAGCAAAGCTGCAGAAATTATCTTAGATTTAATCGTAGTTAGCACGTTGATTAAGTTAGAAATGGGAGGTGATCCCATTAGCTTAATCCTGGGGCAATTGGGCCCCTGAAGAACTCAGATTGGGTCGAATGGTTCAACCCATTCGGACCTAAGTTGCTGTGGGCGGTGCAACCGCCCCAGCCAAGAGGTGCAACCGCCCAAGCTATGTCTCCCAGCGAGACTGGGTGGTGCAACCTCCTCTGTCAAGAGGTAGCACCGCCAGAGCTCAAGTTTCGAGCTCTGCCAAAAGGTGCAACCACCGAGCTCGGTCTTCGAGCTCTGGCAGAGAGGTGCAACCTCTCTAGACAGGAGATGCATCGCTTGAGCTCGGTCTTCGAGCTCTGGCAGAGAGGTGCAACCACCTCTGGCAGAGAGGTTCAACCACCTCTGGCAGAGAGGTGCAACCTCTCTGGTCAGGAGATGCACCGCCTGAGCTCGGTCTTCGAGCTCTGGCAGAAAGGTGCAACCACCCCTGACAGAGAGGTGCATCCGCTTGAGCTCAGTCTTCGAGCTCTGCTAGGCGGTGCAACCTCTCCAGTCAAGAGGCGCAACCGCCTAATCCCGGAATTCCGGGATTTGATCGTTTTGAGCTCCAAATTTGAATTGGGTTAGGGCCTATAAATACCCCACCCGTTCAGCACAGAAATGATAATAGATCCACTCCGAATTCATGATCTTTTGTGTGATTCTAAGAGCTCAAAATTGTGTAAAGTCCAAAAGTTCTCCTCTTTCTGTTCTTCAAAGTCTTGAGTTGTAAAGAGAGGAGAGAAAGGATCTGTAAAGGTTGTCTCCTGAGCCTGTCAAAAGGAGAGAAACTATAAAAGGGCAGTTGGCCTTCGCCTATTGAAGGAAGGCCTCTAGTTACGTCGGCAACCTCATCGGTGGAGGAAGCCAAAAGTGGAGTAGGTCAAGACTGACCGAACCACTCTAAATCTCTGGTTTGCGTTTATTTTTTAGCACTTTATCATTACTGCAAACCTCCTACATAGCTACTGCCCTCTGCGCTTTTACGAACGATTCTCTAAGTTCAGATCTTTCCGAATCTGCATTGAGACGTAAATCGGTGTTTTCGTACGATCTTTACATCACAGTTTACGCTTACGCTTTGATTCCATTCATAACTCCGAACTGCTTTCTGCACATTCATAAAAAGATTTTCAAAGTTCAGTTTCTGCGTTTAGACGTAAAACTGCGTTTAGACGCAAAACTTTGTTTAGACGTAAAACCACGCTTAGACGCAAAACTGCGTTCAGACGCAAAACTGCGTTCAGATGTAAAACTGCGTTTAGACGCAAAACTGCGTTTAGACGTAATACTGTGTTTAGACGTAAAACTACGTTTAGACGTAAAACTGCGTTTAGACGTAAAACTGAGTTTAGACGTAAAACTGCGTTTAGACTCAAACTGCGTTTAGACGTAAACTGCTCTTAGACGCAATCTGCGCTTAGACGTAAACTGCCCTTAAATACAAACTGTGAATCGGCTTTTGCATCATAATAGATTTTATTGAACGAACGCACCTTTCGGTTTTAAATTGCTGTAAGATTTCCGCTGCACTAATTCACCCCCCCCTCTTAGTGCTCTAGATCCTAACAATTGGTATCAGAGCAAGGTTAACTCTCTAACGGATTAAAACCCAAGAGAGATGGCATACGCCGGAAACCAAGAGGGGCATTCTATTACTCGTCCACCCATGTTCAGTGGGACGGACTACACCTACTGGAAGACCCGAATGAGGATCTTTCTTATTTCTATGGATTTTGAACTGTGGAACCTTGTTGAAAATGGATTTTCAAAGTCTTCTCTTCCAATGATCGATTGGAATGAATTGGAAAAGAAGGCTTTCGCTCTTAATGCAAAGGCTATGAATGCCTTATTTTGCGCACTTGATAAAAATGAGTTTAATCGTGTTTCAACTTGCGAAACTGCATTTGATATTTGGCACACACTCGAAGTGACCCACGAGGGCACAAGTAGAGTGAAAGAGTAAAAAATCAATCTGTTGTTACATTCTTTTGAACTTTTTCTAATGAAACCAAGTGAAACCATTGGCGACATGTTTACCCGTTTCACGGATGTCGTCAACGGTCTAACAGAACTTGGAAAAAGTTTTTCGGATTTTGAACTCGTAAATAAGATACTAAGATCTCTTCCTAAGAGTTGGGATCCTAAAGTGACTGCTATTCAAGAGGCAAAAGATCTACGCAACTTCCCTCTTGAAGAACTAATCGGGTCATTAATGACCTACGAAATGACTTGTAAAGCTCATGAAGAGCAAGAAGACATCCTTCCAAAGAACAGGAAGGATATGGCACTCAAAACTTCTGAATGCCACTTGAGAGAAAACTCAAGTGATGAGGACTGTGATGATGACTTGGCACTTCTAACAAGAAAGTTTAAAAAGTTCTTTAAAAGAAACAAGTTTAAGAATGATACAAAAAATAAACTTGAACCCAAGAAGGACCAAGTAATCTGCTATGAATGCAAAAAACCAGGACATTACAAGAGTGATTGTCCCCAAGTCAAAAGGAGAACGTCAAAGAAAAAGGCGCTTCAAGCAACTTGGGATAACTCAAGCGCATCCGAAGAAGAGGAGTCCAACACCGAGCAAGTTGCTCATTACGCCTTAATGGCCATCGAAGATGAGGTAACAAATTCAATAGATGCAGATTTATCATTCGATGAATTATTAAATGCTTTCTATGAATTGTTTGATGAGTGTAAGATTATCAGTAGTAAATACAAACTGCTAAAAAAGGAGCATGATAGCCTTATTTGTAATTTTGATAAGTTAAATACTGAATATCATGATAGTTTAAGCCCATGCATGAAATGCCATGATCTAGAAACTCTCAAAAAAGAAAACTTGCTACTTAAGGACACCTTGAAGAAATTCGAGGTTGGTAGCAAGTCATTGAACATGATCCTTACAAACAAGGGTCACGTTCCCAAAAGAAGTGGTATTGGATTCGTGAGAAGTCCTCACCAAAATCCAACCACCTTCATAAAAGGCCCCATCTTACATGTTAGACATCAAAGCAAATGCAACTTTTGTTGCAAGTTTGGACACAAGACGCACTATTGTCCATTTAAGAAAATTAGTCCAAACAAATTGATTTGGGTTCCTAAAGGAACCATAATAAACTCTATGCAACATGATAGAAAATGTAGATCTATTTGTGAGGCACCCAAAAGCAAATGGGTACCTAAACATCATCCCTTCTTGTAGAAAACTAAACCATCGCAAGCTAGGAGCAAGAGATGGTACCTTGATAGTGGATGCTCAAGGCATATTACCGGAGATCCATCTCAATTCTCTAAGCTCACTAGCATAGACGAAGGATATGTCACCTTCGGAGACAACAACAAGGGTAAAATCATTGGCAAAGGAACCATAGGTAACAAATCCAACTTCTCTATTAAAGATGTTTTGCTAGTTGATAGTTTAAAACATAACCTCTTGAGCATTAGTCAATTATGTGATAAAGGATATATTATCAGATTTGAATCTAATGCTTGCATCATTGAAAAACCACACAAAAACATATCTATGATTGCATTAAAACAAAATAACGTATACACTATTGACATCAATAATTTATGTAATGAAATGTGTTTTTCTGCTTTGAATGAGGATGCTTGGATATGGCATAGAAGATTAGGTCATGCTAGCATGAAACTAATCACTCAAATATCATCCAAAGAACTTGTAAGAGGAATTCCTCATATCAAGTTCATCAAAGACAATGTATGTGATGCTTGCCAATTAGGTAAACAAATTAAGAGTAGCTTCAAATCTAAAAACCAAATAAGCACCTCTAGGCCCTTACAATTGATCCATATGGATTTGTTCGGACCTATCTCCACATCAAGCCTGGGAGGTAGCAAATACGCCTTTGTCATCGTGGATGACTATAGCAGATACACATGGACTTACTTCTTAAAACAGAAGAATGAATGCCTTAGATATTTTACCGAGTTTTGCAAACTTGTTCAGAATGAGAAAGGTTCTATGATTTCGTCAATTAGAAGTGATCATGGTGGTGAATTTCAAAACCATGATTTCCAGGAATTTTGTGAACTCAATGGATACAATCATAATTTCTCTACTCCTAGAAATCCTCAACAAAATGGAGTTGTAGAAAGAAAAAATCGAAATTTACAAGAAATGGCAAGAACCATGTTGAATGAATACAACTTACCCAAATATTTTTGGGCTGAAGCCATAAATACTACATGCTACATTTTGAATAGAGTTCTAGTAAGACCTCTACTAACCAAAACTCCCTATGAGTTATGGAACAATAAAAAACCCAATGTTTCATATTTTAAAGTCTTTGGGTGTAAGTGTTTTATCCTAAATGAAAAGGACAACTTAGGAAATTTTGATGCTAAATCTGATGAAGGAATCTTTCTTGGTTATTCTACTGTTTCTAAAGCCTTTCGTATCTTCAATAAAAGAACTTTAATTATTGAAGAATCCATTCATTTGTTTTCAATGAGATTTCCGAAATCACGAAAAATGATCTTGACGAAGATGTTAATTTTGATTCTTTGAATTTAAACGAGACCCCTTCTCCAACGAACAACTTGGATGCATCCACTTCCGAAATATCCTTACCCAAGGATTGGAAGTATGTAGATGCTCATCCCAAGGAGCTAATCTTAGGAGACACGTCAAAGGGGGTTCAAACACGATCTTCTCTTAAAACCTTTTGTGCAAATGCCGCCTTTCTCTCCTAAATTGAACCCAAATGCGTTGACGAAGCCATGAAAGATGATTCATGGATTATCGCAATGCAAGATGAATTGAATCAATTTGAGAGAAATGAGGTGTGGAAGCTTGTTCCTAGGCCAAATGACCATTTAGTTATTGGTACTAAATGGGTCTTTAGAAACAAGCAAGATGAAAATGGTATTGTGGTTAGAAACAAGGCTAGACTAGTGGCCAAAGGTTTCAACCAAGAAGAAGGTATCGATTACGAAGAAACCTTCGCACCTGTGGCTCGATTGGAAGCCATAAGGATGCTCCTTGCCTACGCTAGTTATAATAATTTTAAGTTATTTCAAATGGATGTTAAAAGCGCTTTTCTAAATGGATGTTAAAAGCGCTCCTTGCCTACCCTTGTTTCCTGGTCATCTAAGAAACAAAGCTCGGTTGCTCTATCAACAACCGAAGCTAAATATATTGCAGCAAGTGCATGCTGTGCACAAGTTGTATGGATGAAAAACACTTTAGAAGATTACAAAGTTAATCTTAAAGATATTTCCATTAAATGTGATAACACGAGTGCAATATGCTTAACTAAGAATCCTATACAACACTCAAGAACAAAACATATTGATATTAGACACCACTTTATACGAGATCATGTCACTAATCATGACGTAACCATAGAGTTCATCGATACTAAACATCAACTGGCTGACATTTTTACAAAACCTCTAAGTGAAGAACAATTTGATTTCATTAGAAGAGAATTAGGAATGTTGATGTGTCCGAATAGATAAACTCAGTTTTTCGGACTATATGATTGCCATGTTTATATGTGAAAATGTGCAACAAAATCTTGTCCAAATGCATCTTATTTGTTCGAATGCTATAAAACAGATTTATTCGTACACTTTCATGAAAAATAAGTTCCTGAAATAAATCTGATAAAGTGATTCCTATGTATGTATTTCATCCTATAATATCTTTGCGGGTTAAATGGATTATAACAAAAAGGGGGAAGAAGTGTTCAAAGCAATCTATGCAAAATTCCTCTATAAGCTTGCTAATATTGTTTTCCTTGTATCACAATTACAATGCTTTTTGTTGATGACAAAGGGGGAGAAACATATGAATTGATAAACACTGCCATGATCATGTCTATGTCATAGTTGCAAATACTTGAGTGATGCTATAAACTAAGTTATGGTTATGCCATCCTTGCATCACCAAGAGATATATGAACGTGTGCTATAGTTTGCATTATGTCTTGAGTTGATATCCTATCTTGTGAAGTAAATGCAAACTTGCTAGAATGATAATATGTGTGCATCATGTAATAGTCCCTCGCAGCTTTAAATGATAATGTTCAATTACATGGTAAATAGTTACAAACACTATCATACAAACTTGATGATGTATGTCAAGCTTTGACATCATTCTTGAAGAGATACATCATGATGAGTATCATGATGGGAGTATTGATAAGTTTAACTGATCTAACTTATCAATACGTCACTTGAATTCTTAGGTCTTGAATTCAAGGTTGACTTATCTCAACAATAGCATATAGATAGGGGGAGTTAAGGATAACTCCATTATCAATTGATTATCATCATAAAAAAGGGGGAGATTGTTGAATCTCGGATTTTGATGATGAAGTCAATTGTCATTTGTTGTCTAATCTATGTGTTGAGATAAGTGTGCAGGATTAACTACGATGAAAGTCAGACAAGCAGCAGGAGTTGCGCCGGAGTCAAGATCATGATCACATTGGGAGTTCGAGAGTTCGACGGAAGTTCGAACGGTCGTCGGAGGTTCTGCGAGAACAGATCCGAGAAGTCCAGAAGCTTGCCAAGCGAAGCTCGTCGGAACTCGCCAAGTGGATCGTCGCAAAATCCAGGAGTTTGCCGGAAGTCCGCAGAAGCATCACCGAGGGTTCATCGGATGATCGACGGAAGTTCGCCGGAAACTCGCCGGAAGAAGCGATTGACGTACCGAAGCAAAGCTGCAGAAATTGTCTTAGATTTAATCATAGTTAGCACGTTGATTAAGTTAGAAATGGGAGGTGATCCCATTAGCTTAATCCTGGGGCAATTGGGCCCCTGAAGAACTCAGATTGGGTCGAATGGTTCAACCCATTCGGACCCAAGTTGCTGTGGGCGATGCAACCGCCCCAGCCAAGAGGTGCAACCGCCCAGGCTATGTCTCCCAGCGAGACTAGGCGGTGCAACCGCCCCAGCCAAGAGGTGCAACCGCCCAGGGCTCAGTCTCCAAGCGAGACTGGGCGGTGCAACCTCCTCTATCAAGAGGTAGCACCGCCAGAGCTCAAGTTTCGAGCTCTGCCAAAAGGTGCAACCACCGATCTCGGTCTTCGAGCTCTGGCAGAGAGGTGCAACCTCTCTAGACAGGAGATGCATCGCCTGAGCTCGGTCTTCGAGCTCTAGCAGAGAGGTGCAACCTCTCTGGTCAGGAGATGCACCGCCTGAGCTCGGTCTTCGAGCTCTGGTAGAAAGGTGCAACCACCCCTGACAGAGAGGTGCATCCGCCTGAGCTTAGTCTTCGAGCTCTGCCAGGCGGTGCAACCTCTCCAGTCAAGATGTGCAACCGCCTGATCCCGGAATTCCGGGATTTGATCGTTTTGAGCTCCAAATTTGAACTGGGTTAGGGCCTATAAATACCCCACCCGTTCAGCACAGAAATGATAATAGATCCACTCCGAATTCTTGATCTTTTCTATGATTCTAAGAGCTCAAAATTGTGTAAAGTCCAAAAGTTCTCCTCTTTCTGTTCTTCAAAGTCTTGAGTTGTAAAGAGAGGAGAGAAAGGATCTGTAAAGGTTGTCTCCTGGGCCTGTCAAAAGGAGAGAAACTGTAAAAGGGCAGTTGGCCTTCGCCTATTGAAGTAAGGCCTCTAGTTGACGTCGGCAACCTCATCGGTGGAGGAAGCCAAAAGTGGAGTAGGTCAAGACTGACCGAACCACTCTCAATCTCTGGTTTGCGTTTATTTTTTAGCACTTTATCATTACTGCAAACCTCCTACATAGCTACTGCCCTCTGCGCTTTTACGAACGATTCTCTAAGTTCAGATCTTTCGAATCTGCATTGAGACGTAAATCGGTGTTTTCGTACGATCTTTACATCGCAGTTTACGCTTACGCTTTGATTCCATTCATAACTGCGAACTGCTTTCTGCACATTCACAAAAAGATTTTCAAAGTTCAGTTTCTGTGTTTAGACGTAAAACTGCGTTTAGACGCAAATCTTTGTTTAGACGTAAAACCACGCTTAGACGCAAAACTGCGTTCAGACGCAAAACTGCGTTTAAACGTAAAACTGCGTTCAGACGTAAAACTACGTTTAGACGCAAAACTGCGTTTAGACGTAATACTACGTTTAGACGTAAAATTGCGTTTAGACGTAAAACTGTGTTTAGACGTAAAACTGAGTTTAGACGTAAAACTACGTTTAGACTCAAACTGCGTTTAGACGTAAACTGCTCTTTGACGCAATCTGCGCTTAGACGCAAACGGCCCTTAAATACAAACTGTGAATCGGCTTTTGCATCATAATAGATTTTATTGAACGAACGCACCTTTCGGTTTTAAATTGCTGTAAGATTTCCGCTGCACTAATTCACCCCCCCCTCTTAGTGCTCTAGATCCTAACAGTTTCCAGCCACACCTCCACCAACCGTGCCTCCTCCAGCACTCCTCTTCCCCTCAAGCACTATCACCGCCCAACCGACCCACCACCACTATCGGCCACCGTGCGACGACCGCCGCTCGCCTCCCAACCACCGCTCCCCCTTGCTCTACATCCTCTGTAACCGAAACAAAGCAAGCACAAGCAACTCACCTTGCTGCCCTTGTTTCCAACCGCGCCACAATCGCGTGGGTTCCCTTGCTGTTGCGAACGTCGACTGCCGCCACCATCGCTGCCACTGCCCAGCTATTGTGCAAATGCCCTTGACTAGATATAAAAACTAAGGACTGGGGATTACCAACTAACAGTCGTATGCAATGGCTGCCGATAACTCAGTAAAGGCACAAATGGAAGCGTTGGAAACTAGAATTGAGAATCGGCTACAAGAAACTCTTCATGATTTCAAAAAGAGCTTGTTGGATCACTTTAGCGGGTTTCAACAAGATGGGAGCTCAAGTTCTATGTTGAACAGATTGAGAGATACAGGAAAAGAGCCCTAGGATGGTGACACACACTATCCACGCATCAGGGTAGAATTTCCATGATGGGAAGATGGGGATCTGACCAGTTGGATCTCTAGGGCAGAAATTTTTTTTTGTTTTCACAGAATCCCAGAAGAATCCAAGGTAGAAGTGGCCTCAATCTAGCTTAATGGATATGTAATTCAGTGGTATGATTGGTACGAAACTTGCCATGGAGTTCCTTCGTGGGAACAGTTCAAAAGAAGGCTTCTTGTTCGCTTTGGCCCATCCGAATATGAGAATGTTGATGGCCAACTTACCAAAATTTGTTAGACTTCTACAATGTTGGAATATCAGAGTAGATTTAAAAGATTGTCCAACCAAGCTAGAGATTGGTCAGATTGACAACTACTGGGTACATTTATTGAAGGGCTTATTCCCGAGATCTAGTGCGAGGTTAAGGCTCGTCAACCCCGCACTATGATGGCTGTGATTTCATTTGCATGCCTACATGAGGAAAAAATCAGTGTGGAATATCGTTGAAATAGAGGTGCCAATAAACAGGTGATTAGCAGGCAACCTACCTCATCTACTCCTAGTCGAAACTATAACACTAGCAGACTAACCCGAGAAGAACTAAAAGAAAAGTTAGTGAAGGGTTTGTGCTGGCATTGAGATGAAAAGTGGAGTAAGGAGCATCGATGCAAATAAGGAAAACTTTTGATAATTGAACCGATCGAGGAGGAACCAGAAGTAGTAGTATTGAATTCCGATCATGAAGAAGTGGAAACTAATGATGACGTTGAAGCCGTCACATATATAGTGCATGCATTGGCTGGCTACTCTAATCCACAAAATATGAAAATTGGGGGAACTCTGAAACACCAGTCTGTCACTATTTTGATTGATACGGGTAGCACTAATAATTTTATGGATAGGAAGGTTGCAGCCCGATAAGCTTACCACATCGAATGTTGTGACAAATTTGAAGTCAAGGTCGCCGATGGACGGATTTTAACCTATGACAGCAAGTGCTCAAAGATAAAACTGATTTTGTAAGGTCAAGAATTATTTATGGATTTCTTTTTATTACCTTTGGAAGACTATGAAGTGGTGCTTGGAATTGAATGGCTATCAACCCTAGGTGATGTCTCCTGGATTTTTTCTAAACTAATTATGAAGTTCTTTATTAATGGAAGGCAGGTGACTCTCAAAAGAAGGCATGGAGGTAAGGTTACAATTATCACTAGCCATCGGATGGAGCAGGTCCTTCGGAAGACACATACCAGATTTTTGGTGCAATTCCATAACTTTGAAAAGGAATTGATAGTGAATATTCCGACTGAAAATATTAAATCATTGCTAATAGAGTTTGTGGATATATTTGCAGAGCCACACGGACTTCCACCTCTTAAATGTCATGATCATCGGATCCCACTATTACCCGAGAAGGCACCAACCAATGTCCGACCCTATAGATATCCACATTTCCAAAAGGCAGAGATAGAGAGGATTGTCACGAAGATGCTCAAAATAGGAGTTATACGAGCTAGTGTTAGCCCATATTCCTCCCTATTCTTACTAGTCAAAAAGAAGGATAGCTCATGGTAGATATGTGTCGACTATCAAGCACTTAACAACATTACAATGAAAGATAAATATCCTATTCTAGTAGTGGATGAACTGTTGGACGAATTGGGAGGAGCTCAGGTCTTCACTAAATTGGACCTATGATCGGGCTATCATCAAATCAGAGTACATGAAAGTGATGTTCAGAAAACTACCTTCAAGACACATAACGGCCATTATGAGTTTCTAGTAATGTCTTTTGGGTTAACCAATGCGCTCTCTACCTTCTAGAGTTTAATGAATGATATATTTCAAGCTCATCTCCGTAAGTATGTTTTGGTTTTCTTTGATGACATTTTAATATAGTCATTTCCTATAAAGTCATTTATTATATTTACAAATTGTCTTTAATATTCTTCGTGAGCATGGTCTTTTTGCCAAGAAATCCAAGTGCAGTTTTGGGCAACCTAAGGTTGAGTACCTCGGCCATATCATATCTCAAAAGGGTGTTGCAGTTAATCCTTCAAAAATCCAAGTGATGACAGATTTGCCAATTCCAAAGTCAATCAAAACTTTAAGGGGGTTCTTCGGACTAACAGGCTATTATCGAAAGTTTATGAAGAATTATGGCAAAATTAGTGCCCCCTTGATGTCACTTCTAAAGAAAAATGCATTCAGATGGTCAGAAGAGGCAACTCAGGCATTTCATTTCTTGAAAACTGCAATGACTACTATACCCGTGCTTGCTCTACCCAATTTTAATAAGATGTTTGTGATTAAATCTGATGCCTCTGGAGCTGGAATAAGGGCTGCATTAATGTAGGAAGGTCGGCCTATCGCTTATGCTAGTAAGGCTCTTTCCCCTTCTCATTTGAGTTTATCTATTTATGACAAGGAGATGCTAGCCGTAATACATGCAGTCACAAAATGGAGACCCTACCTAATTGGTCGACGGTTTCAAATACGCACTAATCACAAAAGCCTCAAATATTTTCTAGAGCGAAAGATTTCTTCTTCAGAGTAGCAGAAATGGGTCACAAAGCTACTGGGTATCGATTGTGAGATCGTTTATAAAAAGGGGAGTGAGAATTTAGTAGCAGATGTCCTCTCACGCCTTCTAGAACAAGCTAAACTAGTAGCTATTTCTATTCCTATTTGCGAGACTTTGGAAGTTATTAGAAGGGAATGGTTAGGTAATCCTGAGATCCAAAACATCATTAAAAAATTAGAAGAAGCCCTAGGTTCTATCTCAAATTATAGTTGGGATTCGGTGGACTTACGTTATAAAGGCCGAATAGTGGTTGCCCCACATTCTTCGTGCTAGGCAATAATTCTGAAGGAGTTCCATTCATCACCAATTGCTGGTCACTTGGGATTTCTCTACACTTACAAGTGAGTTTGACAACTTTTTTATTGGAAAGGTATGAAAATTTTTTTCAAGAAATTTGTTACTGAATGTGATGTTTGTCAACATCACAAAAGTGAGACAGTAGCCACCCCAAGCTTACTACAGCCCCTTCCTATTCTTGATGCTACTTGGACCAACATATCTATGGATTTCATTGATGGTCTCCCACCATCTCAAGGAAGGAGTACTATACTTGTAGTCGTGGATAGGCTTTACAAAGTATGCTCATTTCTGTGCTTTAAGACATCTTTATACTACTGCAAGTGTTGCTTATATTTTTATAGAAAACATAGCTAAATTGCATGGGAGTCCCCGTTCCATTGTTAGTGATAGAGATAAGATTTTTACTAGATCCTTCTGGACAGAACTTTAAGTTCCATGATGAGCACTGCTTATCAACCACAAACAGATGAGCAAACTGAAGTGGTAAATAATTGCCTACAAAATTACCTCCGATGCTTTACTAGCGATAAGCCGAAGGAATGGATTAAATGGCTTCCCTAGGTAGAGTGGTGGTATAATACCTCTTACCATTCTTCTATTAAAATAACTCCATTTGAAGCAGTTTATGGTCAACCCCCACCTACAATTACAAAATATATACCCGGTTCTTCTAAAGTTGATCAAGTGTACAAGGAATTGATAGATAGAAACAAGATTATTTAGCTTTTAAAGGATAACCTCATAGCCGCACAAGCAAGAATGAAACAACAAATTGATAAACACCGAAGTGAACGAGAATTTACTATGGGTGATTGGGTTTTCCTTCGTCTTCAACCCTACTAGCAAACTTCCATAAAGGTCCGATCTTCCATGAAGCTATCTCCTTGGTTTTTTGGGCCTTATAAGGTATTAGAATGCATTGGACCAGTTGCCTACTGCTTGGATTTGCCTACGAGCTCTAAAATACATCTATTCTTTCATGTTGCATGCCTTAAAAGGAAATTGAGTGAAGATTCAATAGTGTAGTGTCATTTGCCAGACACTTCTACTACTGGGGAAGTTCAAGCTCAACCACAAGTCATACTTGATCGACGAGTTGTAATGTATCGCAGACATCCTATAATTGAAGTGCTAGTGCAATGGGCCAACTTACCAAAAGAAGATGCCACTTGGGAGTCCTATAGCATGCTTAAGGAGAAGTTTCCAGAATTTGATGCTCCTCAACATTGAGGACAAGGTTGAATTGAAGGAGGCGGGATTATTAGGATCCTTTTATTTTTCCTTTTATTTTCTGTGCTTTCCTTTTATTTTCTGCATATTTATTAAGTCTGTTTAGTTTAGCTAAAGTCAGAACTCTATAAATAGGGATTTAACTACTTCTTTTTAATTATCTATGAAAAATACTATTCTATCTTTTGACAAACCCTAAGAGGCCGATCCTCTCGAAGTGATCAAGGATGGCCGACCCCCTCGAAGCTATCAAGGAGGCCGATCCCCTCGAAGTGATCATCCCTTTCCATTCTTCTTTTTTACGATAAGACTTTAGAGTCCGATAAGACTTTAGGGTCTTATCAGAGTCCTATTAGGAGTTGGGGTTTAGAAGCTATATAAATAGTTATGTATTCATCCTCTTTTAACAAGAAATAGATGAATCCTTTTAATAGCCTTTGAGCATCTCGTTCTAAGAAATAGAGGAATCCTTTTAACAAGAAATAGAGGAACCATTATATAGTTCTAAGGAGGCCGATCCCCTAAAGAGATCAACCCCAAGCTTAGAATCCACAAGGGTTCTAACACTTGGTGTTAGAGTAGCATTTTTGGCATCTTGTTACTCTTCTATAGCGATCCATCAGCCCTCCCCAACCGCCCAAAGCAATTCCCACAATTGCTTAAAAGATCGTTGTCGAATTCCACCGTCATCTCCACCACCATAGATTATCCTTTGATCTCCCCATGAATTACAATAGGTTATGGTTTCCTACCTTACTACTGCTGCAATTTAGTTATCCTTATTCAAAAATCTAAAAAAAAAATTTGTTCGTATATTTCTGTATAAACTTTTCGTCGTAAAGTTTTTATCTCTATGACGAAAGATGAACTACAGAATTCAAACCGCATAGCACAGTTTGTTTGATCTTGCTATTATGTTTTTTCTATCCAAATCGCTATAAAAGTTTTATGACAATTTTAACACTTCCTAACATCATATTTCCCTTTGGTTTCATAAAAAAATTCTCAATATAAACTACTAACCTTTTACATCCAAACTACTACACTTTAGACATAAAAACTTACTATAGTACCTTTTTGTGATCCTCATTTTTTCTGAACCTTCCACCACCCCATGCCATTAACCCATTGATAGAAAAAAGATAAGGACATCTTTGATCTATAAGCATATACTTTGGTTTCTCAAGATCCAATTGATGCCAAATTTGAAGCATGAGATTCTCGGATTGAATCGCAACTTGAATCGTGCTTGGAGAACAAATTATAAACTTTGTTTGCAGAATTCAGAATTGGACAACCATTGAGTCCAACCAAATTTTAGTGAGGAGAGAGTTCAGAGAGGCCTCCAGAAGTGGGATAGACCTTAGACATGCTTTAGCCACACATGAGGGTGGACTTCCTGCGATGGGAAGGAGACCCAACGGGATGGATTTCGCGCATCGAACATTACTTTCGCTACTACAAAATGTTGGATGATACTACGATGGAAATTGCTATCATCCACTTAAAGGAGATGCTATTCAATGGCACAATCGGCTGGAATACAATCATGGGGCTTCGATGTGGAATCAATTTAAGAACGCACTACTAAATCGTTTCGGACCTACGGAGTATAAAAAAATCGATGACCAACTTGCAAAGATTCGATAAATCTCTATGATTCAAGAGTACCAAACTAGGTTTAAGAAGCTCTCCTACTTGTTTGTGATTGGAATGACCATCAATTGTTTGGAATATTCATCGAAGGACTCAAGCCAGAGATAAAAGGGGAGGTTAAGGTGTGGCAGCCCCGTACCATGATGCTCAGAGGATGAGAACCTATCCTAGGCCCATGGCATATAAACTTTCTTCTGCTCTCAACCATCCTTTACTGCCAAAAAACTTGACAAGAGAAGAACTACATGATCGATCAATAAAGGGTCTTTGTTGCAATTGTGATGAGCCATGGAACCACGATCGTCGCTGCAAAAGGGGCCACCTCTTACTGATTGAACCTCTTGAAGACATAGAGGAGGAGGTATAGGAGCATGAGGAAGAAGTCGTAGATAAAGAATAGCAGCCTGTTGATATTATGATGCATGCCCTTGCTAGTTACACGAACCCACAAACGATGAAAGTGGGAGGGCTTTTGAAGCAATAACCTATCACCATTCTTATTGACACCAAGAGTACTAATAATTTTATGAACATAAAGGTTGCTATTCGGATGACCTTACCTATTAAGAATTGTAGCAGGTTTGACATTAAGGTTACCGACAAACGAATTTCAAGTGTGATTATAGGTGCCCGTGGGTGAAACTGTTGTTGTAGGACGAAGAGATAATTGCATATTTCTTCCTCCTCCATCTTGATGATTATGAGGCCGTGCTTGGCATCAAATGACTGATGACATTAGGTGATGTTTCCTAGAACTTTGTGAAACTAATTATGAAATTTTATAGCAAAGGGAAATAGGTGATACTACACGAGAAATGTGGGGGCGATGTAACGACGATTTGTACACAATAAATGGAGAAGGTTTTACATAAAGCATGTAATGGCTTTTTGATACAACTTGAGCAGCAAACTAAGGGAGAGCTAACAGAATTTGAAGATCCAAACCTACTTCCTATGCTTGCTAAATTTGCATATATATTTGATAAATTGTGTAACCTACCTCCTACCTGTCGGTATGATCATTGTATACCGATTATTCTGGGCAAACGTCCAGCAAATACTCAACCATATTGGTATCCATATCTCCAAAAGGATAAAATATAAAGTATTATAAAATAGATGCTTAAAACATGAGTTATTTGGCCAAGTTGCAGCCCCTACTCTTCACCGGTGCTCCTCATACAAAAGAAGGACGGAACATAGCGAATGTGCATTGATTATCAAGCTCTCAATGGCATAACCATCAAGGACAAATACCCTATTCTAGTATTAGATGAATTTCTTAATGAATTAAATAGAGCATGAGTCTTCACAAAGCTGGACCTTCGATCCGGGTATCATCAAATACAAGTGTGCGAAGAAGACATACTGAAGATCGCCTTTCGAACACACAACGTCGACTATGATTTTTTGGTAATGCTCTATGCTCTTACCAATGCTCCCTCCACCTTCTAGAGCTTTATAAATGATATTTTCTGAAATTATCTTCATAAGTTTGTGCTAGTTTTCTTCGATGATATCTTTATTTACAGCCCTTCTCTTGAAAGTCATTTTCAGAACTTCCGACTTGTTTTGACGATTTTGCGAGAACATGTTCTTTTTGTCAAAAAATCAAAGTGTAGCTTTCTTCAATAGAAGGTGGAATATCTTGGGTGTATCATATCAGTGAAAGGTGTGATGGTAGACCACTCCAAAAGTGAAGCAATGCAGAACTGGCCGACCCCGAGGAACATAAAATCACTACATGGCTTTCTTGGTTTAACAGGCTACTACCCCAAGTTCGTGAAAAACTATGGAAAGATCAATACACCCTTTACTTCCTTGCTAAAAAAAGATACTTTCTAATGGTTGGATAAAGCCACCACTACCTTCGACGAACTTAAAGCCGCAATGTCGACAATGCTCATACTAGCACTACCCTACTTTGACAAGTCTTTTGTTATTGAAGCTGATGCCTTCAGAGTCGAAATTGGTGCTGTACTAATATAATATGGCTGACCCCTCACTTATACCAACAAGGCATTATCTCCTTCCCATCTCAGGATGACTGTTTATGACAAGGAGATGCTCGTAAGTGTGTATGTGGTAACCATACTTGATCGGACGACGCTTTCAAATCAAGATTGACCATAAAAACCTAAAATATTTCTTAGAGTAGAAGAAATCTTCCCTCGAGCAGTAAAAATAAGTAACAAAGCTTCTTGGATATGATTATGAAATAACTTACAAAAAGGGGAAAGAGAATATTGTTGTAGATGCGCTTTCGTGGCTACACGAGCAAGCTGAATTTTCGACCGTTTTACTTCCGACCAGCGACATCCTTGAGGATATTAAGAGGGAATGGTAGAAAGATCATAAAAAAAATTAGAGGAAACACTAAGCTCCATGGCTCATTACAGTTGGGACTCAAAAGAATTACGTTATAAAGGACGCATTGTGCTTGTGCCAAATTCTACTTGCATAAAGACCATCCTTTAAGAGATGCATTCCACACCTGCTGCCGGGCACTCCGGGTTCCTTAGAACCTATAAGAGAATTAAGCAAAAATTTTATTGGGCAGGGATAAAAAATATTATTGTTAAATTTGTAGCACAATGTGATGTATGTTAGCAACATAAAGGCGAGATAGTGGCAAGTCTCAAAAAGATATAACCTTTACTTGTCCCGAACTCAATATGGAGTGATATATCAATGGACTTCATCGAAAGACTTCCCTCATCACAAGGAAAAGGTATAATTTTTGTCATAGTGGATCGCCTTACAATGTATGCTCACTTTTGCGCTGTTCATAATCCCTACACTACTTCTAGTATTGCTTGAATCTTTATTGAGAATATAGTAAAATTGTATGCGATACTGAGATCTATTATAAGTGATCGTGATAGGATCTTCATGAGCAGATTTTAGACAGAATTATTCCAGATATAGGGCACTAAATTGAAAATGAGTACGGTGTATCACTCACAAACTGACGGCCAGACTAAAGTGGTGAACAGGTGCTTGGAGACATACCTCAGATGCTTCACCAGTGATCGGTAAAAAGAGTGGACAAAGTGGCTTCCCTAGGCCGAGTGGCGGTATAATACAACTTGTCATTCATCTACAAAATATACTTCCTATGAGGCTATGTATAGCCAACATCCCCCTATGATCCCAAAATATGTGTTGGGCACCTCTAAAGTAGAACAAGTAGACAGGGAACTACAAGACAAAGGTAAAATATTGAAGCTGCTAAAAGATAATCTCATTGCAGCTCAAGCAAGGATAAAATGGTAATATAATCAACACAAAGGCGAAAGAGAATTTTTAGTAGGAGATTAGGTCTTCCTACAGCTCCAGCCATACAAGCAAACATCAATTTTGATTAGAGTATCTATGAAGCTTTCACGTCGGTTCTATGGACCCTACCAAATTTTGGAGAGCATCAAAGCAGTAGCATACAGATTAGACTTACCCATCAACTCTAGAATCCATCCAGTCTTCCATGTGTCATGTTTAAAGCTCAAGCTAGTACAAAATGAGACAGCCCAAAGCCATTTACCAAATATGACTACCCAAGGAGAACTCCAGACCTGACCGAGTGCCATTATCGATTGACGGATCATGACTCGATGACGATGACCCACTACTGAAGTCCTAATATAATGGACAAACCTACCAGAATAAGATGTCACTTGGGAGAAGTATGATGACTTGAAGAATATCAAATTCCTAGAATTTATGAATCGTCAGTCTCGAGGACAAGGCTGATTTGAAGAGGGTGACTCTATTAGGACTATAGCTAGAAGAGTCCTAATTAAGTTTCATTGAAAGGGACATTCATGTAAAACCTACCTAGTCGACCCCTATTAAAGAGGGAAAGAGGCCGACTAAGGATAGGATTAGTTTGGAGGCTGCTTCCTAAAGAGGCATTAGGAGTTGGAGTCTTGAGTAAGAGTCCTAATTAAGTAGGAGTCTTGAGTATGAGTTCTATTAGGAGTTAGGGTTTAGAAGCACTATAAATAGTCACATATTTATCCACTTTTAACAAGAAATAGATGAATCTTTTTAGCATCCTTTGAGCAGAAACTTGGAGGATAAAACCTTTATAGAGTTCCAAGGAGGCCGATCCCCTAAAGAGATCAACCCCGAGATTCAAATCTGCAAGGGTTCTAACAGTTCCACCTGATCAGAGGGATTGAGACCCGAGGAGATGTAGTAGTGGAAAGAATTCCATCAGAAGATAATTTTGTAGATCCATTAACAAAGCCATTGTCTCATATTATCTTTGTGCGTCACAAGGGTCTGATGGGGATTAGATACTTAGGTGATTGACTTTAGGTCGTGTAAGAGAATGCTAGTCATAGGTGCCCTACAAGTCTATCACGCAAGTGATGGCACGTGTGACATGATACACATTATTTTTGCTCATTATATTATTTAGCATTATATCAATTTATATTGCTTGTTGCATATATGCATTTATATATTGTGATGTCAATAGATCAGTGTAATGGGAATCAGATCATGATAAGATCATGATAATGAGACCAATTTACCTTTAAACACAGATCCTAAATAATCTCGGCCATAGATTACTCGAGAGGGATATCGAGATAACTAGATAGATTGATGTACTATATACCCGTATATATGACGGTGGCGGTTGGTCTCATAGTTGCTCGTGTGGGGACACTAGGGTTATAGTGCAGGTGCTCATTGGAGAATTAGTTCACTGAATGATCCACTCATAAAATATTGGATGGTTAATGATACCTCATTATTAGACAGCGATTCCGTAATCTCAATGGTTTATCTAGTCATTAGACTTGAGACACCAAAGATGTTCTAAAAGAGTAGTCTACTCTTTAATACTGGATTATGGATCTGGAAGTTCCAAATCTAGCATAGCCGGCAATCGGGAGTAGTAGCCAACTATACGAGGGCTATTGAGTGTAGATAAAGGATCATCTACTCTCGATGTCATGAGAGGAATATCCTTTGTATTTTTACTCAGACAAATCCCTAGCTAGGGTCATTCGGATTGAGAGAGATAGAGTTCTTCAAGAGAATCCAATTAGAGCGAGACTCGAGAAGAAAACATATAGGCCTAACAGTACCATGCCTAGTATACAGTCTCTAAGATATTAGATAGATGAGAGACTATAAGTATATGGTAATTGAGGATAGACAGGTCCAAATGGATTGGATTCCCCTATATTGTTTGGGGATTGCGACGTAGTGGTCTAATATGATGCCAGTCGATGAGTCGAGTGAATTATTATAGAAATAATAATTCACTGAGTTAAAAGGAGTTCTGCAGATATGACTCACGACTAGCTCAATATTCGGCCTATAGGGTCACACACATATGGTACTAGTTGCGATGAGTAGAGGTTCGGATATGAGATATCCGCCAAAGTCCCTTTCGTATTGGATATCTAATAATCCCCTAAATTATTCGATCCTACGAATGAGATCTAATAAGTGCCAATGAGAGATTATTGGATAGAGATCCACTTGTTGAATCTCAGATTTTGATGATGAAATCAACTGGTAAATTATTTGATCTAATCTATGTGTTGAGATAAGTGTGCAGGATTAACTATGATAGTAGTGAGGCGTAAAGCAGATGATAGGCCGGAGTCAAAGATTCGATCAATTTACCGGGAGCTCACCGTGAGTTCATCGTGATATCACTGGAAGCACGCTTGAAGACTCACCGAAAGCTTGTCGGGAGATATTCAGAAGCATGCTGGAAGACTAGCCAAGCATTCGTTGGGAGTTCGCTAGAAGCACACCGGAAGACTCACCGAGAATGTTTGTCGAAAGAGAAATCAACGTACTGGACTAATTGCTTGTCTTAATCATAGTTAGAATCATAAATTAAGTTAGGATTGGGAGGTGATCCGACTAACTTAATTAGGGGTCAATTGGGCCCTTAATAGGGATGAATTGGGCTGGATTGAATAGCCCATTCAGCATTTGAAAAAATGGCTGACAATGGCACCTCTAGGGCCGGTAGTGGCACCTCCTAGTGACCTAGTCCCCTAGGTGGTTGTTAGAACTCTAGCTTGGAGAGTCCTAATTGAGAGGGACATTCATGTAAAACTATTAGGACTCTAGCTAGGAGAGTCCTAATTGAGAGGGACATTCTGTTAGGACTCTAGCTAGGAGAGTCCTAATTGAGAGGGGCATTCATGTAGGAGGTGTTTTCTTAGAGAAGAATTAGGAGTTGTAAGGGAATAGGAGTCTTGACTAGGAGTCCTACTAGGAGTTGGTTAGAAGTAAGAGTCTTAAGTAGGAGTCCTATAAGGAGTTAGGGTTTAGAAGCCCTATAAATAGCTATGTATTCCTTCTCTTTTCAAAAGCAATAGATGAATCTTTTCTACAGCCTTTGAGCAGCAACTTGGAGGGAGGAACCCCTATAGAGTTCCATGGAGGCCGATCCCCTAAAGAGATCAACCCCAAGTTTAGAATCTGCAAGGGTTCTATCACCTGGTATCAGAGCAATGTTCTTGGCATCTCGCTGCCCTTCCATTGCCATCCATCAGCCCTCCACAACCTCCCAAAGCAATTCCCAAAATTGCTTAAAAGATCGTTGTCGAATTCCGCCATCATCTCCACCACCGTAGATCATCCTTTGATCTCCCCGTGAATTGCAACAGGTTATGGTTTCCTACCTTACTACTGCTGCAATTTAGTTATCCTTATTCGAAAATCCAAAAAAAAAAAACTATTCCTATATTGCTGCATAAACCTTTCATCACAAAGTTTTCATCTCTACGACGAAAGATACATTGCAGAATTCCAGCCGCATAGCACCATCTGTTTGATCTTGCTACTGTGCTTTTTCGATCCAAATTTCTATGAAATTTTTATGACATCTTTGACACTTCCTAACAGCTGATTTCCCTTTGGTTTTTTCAAAAAATTCTCAATATAAACCATTGATCTTTTACGTCTAATCTGCTATACTTGAAAATCTGCATTGTAAAATTTCAGCCGCATAGCACTATTTGTTTGATCTTGATACTATACTGTTTCTATACAAATCTCTATGAAATTTTTATGATAACTTTGACACTTCCTAACAGTGGATTTCCCTTTGGTTTCATCAAAAAATTCTAAATATATACCACTGATCTTTTACGTCCAATTTGCTATACTTAAAAATCTGTGCTGTAGAAAATTTCAGCGGCATATTGTTGCCTTAACCCATCTATTTGCAATCTTTTTTGAATGAAATTTCTTATACACTTCATAGATCATCTTGGCTTCCATCTAAGATTGATATATTAAGGAATTCATCTCTAAAAATAATTTTGTGTTGCTGCAAATTTTCATCGTAACCCGCTGAAATTTTTCGACGACAATTCTACTATCGCAACTTGCACCAATTTTCTTGCTGTTATACTGCTGAAATTCTCTTGATTAAATTAGACATCCTTGCTGTCATATAATCTATAATTTTGCTATCAATTCCCTTCTCAATTCTCTTAAGATTTTGGTAGAAATTACATCGAGAAACCATTGTTTCTTCGACGACAATTCTACTCTTACAAGATAGCACATACTTGCTGCAACTTCCACTGATTTCTATCAAACCTTTGCTTCCATCTACCACAGATCCAAAACTTTCATCCACAGCCCTAAAACTTCATAAAACCACACCCTCAAACTGCACCCAAAACTGCCACAAAACAAGCATAAATCGTAGCCTACATCCACCGATCCACCAACCCTTTCGACCATCACTTCTCTCAACCTATACATGCCTTTAACCTAACAACAAAAGAGAGATATTAACATAATAGATTTAGAGGCATATACTATGGCATCTAAGGAGGCAATCAATGCTAAATTCGAAGCCTTGGAGGCGCGAATGGAGGATAAGATTCGGACGCTCTTTACCGAACTCAGATTGGGCCGACCACTAAGCCCGAAGAAATCATATCAAGGAGAGAGCTTTACCCAATCGCACCAAGCCCAAAGATATGACTTCCAAGAGAGGGGAAGCTCTATGACCAACCTAAACTATCCATGCATGAGAGTGGACTTCCCTAGATGGGAAGAAGGAGACCCAATTGGTTGGATCTCGCGCGCGGAGCGATATTTTCGGTACCATAAAATCGTGGATGCATCTATGGTGAAAATTGTAGTTATATATCTTGAAGGGGATGCTATACAGTGGTTTAACTAGTTTGAACATACTTATGGAGTCCTTTCATGGCGACAATTCAAAGAAGGACTGCTGATCCGCTTCAGACCAACCGATTACGAGAATATTGACGGACAACTAGCAAAGATCCGACAAACCTCTACCATTCAGGAGTACCAAACCAGGTTTGAAAGGTTATATAATCAAACTCATGATTGGTCTCAAAAACAGCTATTGAGAACCTTTATTGAGGGCTTGAAGCTGGAGATCCGAGGAGAAGTTAAAGCGCGACAACCGTATACGCTTATGGCAGCCATCTCTTTCGCACGACATCAAGAGGAGCAATTGAACCATGAAGCTCAGAGGACTAGGGTCGCTCCTCAACCAGTAATATTGAAGCCCTTAGCCCCCCCTACTTTCGACCAAGTCCCTACACCAAAGAGGTTAATAAGAGAAGAGCTTCGGGAGCGATATGCGAAGGGGTTATGTTGGCATTGTGATGAGCCATGGAGCCGTGAGCATCGCTGTAGTAAAGGGGGACTTCTTATGATTGAACCGATAGAAGAAGAGGTCATTGAATATCCAAAAGAGAGCCTTGAACATGAAGAAGAAGATGCAGAAGAAGAGCCACAACCGACCAAAGTTACAGTACATACACTAGTTGGCTACTCAATCCCACAAACGATGAAAGTTGGAGGCCTTCTCAAACAACAACCGATCACTGTTCTCATCGACATGGGCAGCACTAATAACTTCCTAAATAGTAAGGTTGCTGTCTATATGAACTTTCCTATTGAGAATTGCAGCAGGTTTGTCGTTAAGGTCACCAACGGACGGATTTTGAAGTGTGATCATAGGTGCCCGCAGGTGAAACTGTTGTTGCAGGACCAAGAGATAATTGCATATTTCTTCCTCCTCCCTCTTGATGATCATGAGGCCATACTTAGAATTAAATGGTTGATGACATTAGGTGATATTTCTTGAAATTTTATGCAACTAATTATAAAAGTTTACGGTAAGGCGAAACAGGTGATACTGCACGGGAAACGTGAGGGCGACGTAACGACGATTTGCACACAACAAATGGAGAAGGTTTTGCATAAAGCATGCAGTGGCTTTTTGGTACAACTTGAGCAACAAACTAAGGGAGAGCCAACAAAATTTGAAGATCCAAATCTACTTCCTTTGCTTGCTGAATTTTCGGATATATTTGACGAACCGCGCAACCTACCTCTTACCCGTCGGCATGATCATTGTATAATGATTCTTCCAGGAAAATCTCCAGCAAATGCTTAGCCATATCAATATCCACATCTCTAGAAGGATGAAATAGAAAGGATTGTAAAAGAGATGCTCAAAACAGGAGTTATTCGGCCAAGTTGCAGCCCCTACTCTTCACCGGTGCTCCTCATACGAAAGAAGGATGGAATATGGCGATTATGTGTTGATTACCGAGCTCTCAATGGCATAACTATTAAGGATAAATACCCTATTCTAGTAGTAGATGAGTTGCTAAGGGAGCACAAATCTTCACAAAGCTGGACCTTCGATCCGGGTATCATCAAATACGAGTATGCGAAAAAGACATACCGAAAACCACCTTTTGAAGACACAACAACCACTATGAATTTTTGCTTTCTTCATAAGAAGGTGGAATATCTTGGGCATATCATATCAAAGGAAGGTGTGGCAGTAGACCCCTTCAAAATTTGAGCAATGCAAAACTGGCTGACCCCGTGGAACATAAAATTGCTACATGGCTTTCTGGCTGACCCCGAGGAACATAAAACTGGCTGACTACTGCAAGTTCGTGAAAAACTATGGAGAGATCAGTGCACCACTTACTTCCTTACTAAAAAAAGATGTCTTCCAATGGTCGGACAGAGCCTCCACTGCTTTCGACAAACTTAAGGCAGCCATGACGACGACGCCAGTGCTAACACTACCAGATTTCAACCGACCCTTCATTATTGAGGCCGACGCATCTGGAGTCAGAATTGGAGCCATTCTCATGCAAGATGTGTTAGGATCGAGAGCACTAAGAGGGGGGGGGTGAATTAGTGCAGCGGATATCTTTCAGCGATTAAAAAGGAAAGCTGCGTTCGTTCGATAAACACTATGCAAAAGTCGATCCTAGTTTACTTATTATTAAGTGCAGTTTACGTTTAAACACAGTTAGCGTCTAAACGCAGTTTGCATCTAAATGCAGATTGCATCTAAATTCAGATTACGTCTAAGCGCAGTTTGCGTCTAAGCGCAGATTGCGTCTATGTGCAGTTTGCGTCTAAGCGCAGTTTGCGTCTAAGCGCAGATTGCGTCTAAGCGCAGTTTGCGTCTAAACACAGTTTGCGTCTAAGCGCAGTTTAAGCAGAAGTATAAAGACTATGTGCTCCTATTCAAAAAGTAATCTGCAAAAAGCAGATTTACGTCTAAACGCAGATTTACGTCTAAACGCAGATTTACGTCTAAACTTTGAAACTCGTTTGTATACTCGCAGAAGGCAGTATGCAGTTGAAATTAAGACGTAAATGTAAGCTGAAATCTGATGATTGTGCAAGGAAAGCCGATTTATGTCTGCATGCAGTTTTACGTCTAAATGTTGAAACTCGTTCGTAAAGTCGCAGAAGATAGTTTGCGGTTATAAACAGATTCAAGATGTAGATGTAAACTGCGAGGAAACTCGTTCGTAAAAGCGCAGAAGACAGTTCGCAGTTATAAACAGATTCAAGACGTAAATGTAAGCTGCAAAGTAAGGATCGTACGAAAACACGTATTGACGTCTGAATCCAGATTCGGAAAGATTAGAGCTTAGAAACTTGTTCGTAAAAGCGTAGAGAGCAGTAGCTATGTAGGAGGTTTGCAGTAATGATAAAGTGCTCAAAATAAATGCAAACCAGAGATTTAGAGTGGTTCGGTCAGTCTTGACCTACTCCACTTTTGGCTTCCTCCACCAGCGAGGTTACCGACATCAACTAGGTGCCTTCCTTCAATGGGCGAAGACCAACTGCCCTTTTACAGTTTCTCTCCTTTTGACGGGCTCAGGAGACAACCCTTACAGATCCTTTCTCTCCTCTCTTTACAACTCAAGACTTGAAGAACAGAAGAGAAGAGAACTTTTGGACTTTACACAAGTTTGAGCTCTTAGAATCACTGAAAAGAAGAAGAATTCGGTGTGGATCTGTATCCTTTCAGTGTTGAATGGGTGGGGTATTTATAGGCCCCAACCCAATTCAAATTTGGAGCTCAAAACGATCAAATCCAGGAATTTCGGGATCAGGCGGTTGCACCTCTTGACTGGAGAGGTTGCACCGCCTGGCAGAGCTCGAAGACCGAGCTCAGGCGGTGCCACCTCTCTGTCAGGGAAGTTGCACCGCCCAGTCTTACTCGAAGACTGAGCTCAGGCGGTGCCACCTCTCTGTCAGGGAGGTTGCACCGCCCAGTCTTGCTCGAAGACTGAGCTCAGGCGGTGCCACCTCTCTGTTAGGGAGGTTGCACCGCCCAGTCTTGCTCGAAGACTGAGCTCAGGCGGTGCCACCTCCTGGCTGGGGAGGTTGCACCGCCCAGTCTCGCTGGGAGACTTAGCCCAGGCGGTGCCACCTCCTGGCCTAGGCGGTTGCACCTCCTGGTGCAATCAGGGTCCGAATGGTTAGCTCCATTCGGCCCAATTTCATTCTTTTCAGGGGCCCAATTGCCCCAAGATTAAGCTAATGGGATCACCTCCCATTTTCCAACTTAATCAACGTGCTAACTACGATTAAATCTAAGACAATTTCTGCAGCTTTGCTCCGATGCGTCAATCGCTTCTTCCGGCGAGTTTCCGGCGAACTTCCGTCGATCAACTGATGTACCCTCGGAGATTCTTCTGCGGACTTCCGGCAAACTCCTGGACTTTGTGACGATCCACTTGGCGAGTTCCGACGAGCTTCGCTTGGCAAGCTTCTGGACTTTTCGGATCTGTTCTCGCAGAACCTCCGACGACCGTCCGAACTTCCGTTGAACTCTCGAACTCCCAACGTGATCATGAACTTGACTCCGGCGCAACTCCTGCTGCTTGTCTAACTTTCATCGTAGTTAATCCTGCACACTTATCTCAACACATAGATTAGACAACAAATGACAATTGACTTCATCATCAAAATCCGAGATTCAACAATCTCCCCCTTTTTGATGATGACAATCAATTGATAATGGAGTTATCCTTAACTCCCCCTGTCTATATGCCATAGTTGAGATAAGTCAACCTTGAATTCAAGACCTAAGAATTCAAGTGACGTATTGATAAGTTAGATCAGTTAAACTTATCAATACTCCCATCTTGATACTCATCATGATGTATCTCTTCAAAGATGATGTCAAGGCTTGACATACATCATCAAGTTTGTATGATTGTGTTTGTAACTATTCATCATGTAGTTTGAACATTATCATATAAAGCTGTGAAGCGCTATTGCATGATACACATATTTGAAATATTCTAGCAAGTTTTGCATTTTCTTCACATGATAAGATATCAACTCAGGGCAGAATGCAAACTATAGCACACGTTCATATATCTCTTGGTGATGCAAGGATGGCATAATCATAACATTGTTTATAGCATCACTCAAGTATTTTGCAAGAAGTATGACATGATCATGGCAGTTTTTATCAATTCATATGTTTCTCCCCCTTTGTCATCAACAAAAAGCATGGTAATTATGATACCAAGAAAATAATGATAGTAGGCTTATAGAGGAATTTTTTACATAGATTGCTTTACTACTTCTTCCCTTTTTGTTATAAGCCATTGTCTATGTAAAGATTTAGCAGGATGGAATACATACACATGAATCACTTCATCAAATCTATTTCAGAAACTTATTTTTCATGAAAGTGTACGAGAAAATTTGTTTTACAGCATTCGAATAAATAAGATGCATTCGGACAAGATTTTGTTGCAGATTTTCACATGGCAATCAAGTGATTTGATCATTCAACATAGTCCGAAAAATAATTTTAACAAATTCATCTATTTGGACACATCAACATTCCTAAGTCTCTTTTAATGAAATCAAATTGTTCTTCACTTAGTGGTTTTGTAAAGATGTCAGCTAGCTGATGTTTCGTATCAATGAATTCTATGATTATATCATGATTCGTAACATGATCTCGTATAAAGTGATGTCTGATATCAATATGTTTTGTTCTTGAGTGTTGTATAGGGTTTTTTGTTAAGCATATTGCACTTGTGTTATCACATTTAATGGAAATGTTCTTGAGATGAACTTTATAATCTTCTAAGGTATTTTTCATCCAAACAACTTGTGCATAGCATGCACTTGCTGCAATATATTCAGCTTCGGTTGTTGATAGAGCAACCGAGTTTTGTTTCTTAGATGTCCAGGAAACAAGGGCATGTCCTAAGAATTGACATGTTCCTGATGTACTTTTTCTATCTAATCTACAACCAGCGAAGTCCGCATCAGCATAAGCAGTTAACTCAAACTTCTCTGATTTTGGGTACCATAATCCTAGATTTGTTGTACCATTAAGATACCTGAGTATTCTTTTAACTGCTTTGAGATGAGATATCTTAGGGTTTGATTGAAATCTAGCACAAAGTCCTACACTAAACATTATGTCCGGTCTAGTTGCAGTGAGGTAAAGTAAACTTCCTATCATACCCCTATAGGTTTTTTGATCGAAGCTTTCTCCACTTTCATCAATTTCTAACTTAGTGGAGGTGCTCATAGGATTGTTAATAGCTTTTGAGTTATTCAAATTAAACTTCTTTAGTAAACTCATAGCATATTTACTTTGGCTAATAAAGATGTCATTGCTTAGTTGTTTGATTTGTAGACCTAAGAAGAATGTTAATTCTCCCATTAGACTCATTTCGAATTCACGACTCATAGTTTTAGCAAAGGACTCACAAAGAGATTCATTCGTAGAACCAAAGATAATATCATCAACATAAATTTGAACAATAAGAAAATTATTTTCAAAGTCTTTGATGAATAATGTAGTATCAACCTTGCCTTTTATGAAATTATTTTCAATAAGAAAGGAACTAAGTCTCTCATACCACGCCCTTGGGGCTTGTTTTAAGCCATAGAGAGCTTTAGTTAATCTAAACACATGATTAGGGAGGCTATTATTTTCAAATCCAAGAGGTTGTTTAACATAAACTTCTTCGGAAATAAAGCCATTTAGAAAAGCGCTTTTAACATCCATTTGAAATAACTTAAAATTATTATAACTAGCGTAGGCAAGGAGCATCCTTATGGCTTCCAATCGAGCCACAGGTGCGAAGGTTTCTTCGTAATCGATACCTTCTTCTTGGTTGAAACCTTTGGCCACTAGTCTAGCCTTGTTTCTAACCACAATACCATTTTCATCTTGCTTGTTTCTAAAGACCCATTTAGTACCAATAACTAAATGGTCATTTGGCCTAGGAACAAGCGTCCATACCTCATTTCTCTCAAATTGATTCAATTCATCTTGCATTGCGATAATCCATGAATCATCTTTCATGGCTTCATCAACACATTTGGGTTCAATTTGCGAGAGAAAGGCGGCGTTGCCACAAAAATTCTTAAAAGAGGATCGTGTTTGAACCCCCTTTGATGTGTCTCCTAAGATTAGCTCCTTAGAATGAGTATCTACATACTTCCAATCCTTGGGTAAGGAAGTGGATGCATCCAAGTTGCTAGTTGGAGACGGGGTTTCGTTTAAGTTCAAAGAATCAAAGTTAACATCATCATCAAGATCATTCTTCTTGATTTCGGAAATCTCATTGAAAACAACATGGATGGATTCTTCAATAATTAATGTTCTTTTATTGAAAATACGAAAAGCTTTAGAAACCGAAGAATAACCAAGAAAGATTCCTTCATCAGATTTAGCATCGAATTTTCCTAAGTTATCCTTTTCATTCAAGATAAAACACTTACACCCAAAGACTTTAAAATATGAGACATTGGGTTTTTTGTTATTCCATAACTCATAAGGAGTTTTGGACAGTAAGGGTCTTACTAGAACTCTATTCAGAATATAGCAAGCAGTGTTTACAGCTTCGGCCCAAAAATATTTGGGTAGGCCATGTTCATTCAACATGGTTCTTGCCATTTCTTGTAAATTTCGATTTTTTCTTTCTACTACCCCATTTTGTTGAGGATTTCTTGGAGTAGAGAAATTATGGTTGTACCCATTGAGTTCACAGAATTCTTTGAAATCATGGTTTTGAAATTCTCCACCATGATCACTTCTAATTGACGAAATCATAGATTCCTTCTCATTTTGAACAAGTTTACAAAACTTGGTAAAATATCTAAAGCATTCATTTTTCTGTTTTAAGAAGTAGGTCCATGTATATCTGTTGTAGTCATCAACAATGACAAAGGCGTATTTGCTACCTCCTAGACTCGATGTAGAGATTGGTCCGAACAAGTCCATATAGATCAATTGTAAGGGCCTAGAGGTGCTTATTTGATTCTTAACTTTGAAACTACCCTTAATTTGTTTACCTAATTGGCAAGCATCACATACATTGTCTTTGATGAACTTGATATGAGGAATTCCTCTTACAAGTTCTCTAGATGATACTTGAGTGATTAGTTTAATGCTAGCATGGCCTAATCTTCTATGCCATAGCCAGGCATCCTCATTTATAACCGCAAAACACATTTCATCACATAAGTCATTGATGTCAATAGTGTATACGTTATTTTGTTTTAATGCAATCATAGACATAATTTTATGTGGTTTTTCAATGTTGCAAGCATTAGATTCGAATTTGACAGTGTATCCTTTATCACATAATTGACTAATACTCAAGAGGTTATGTTTTAAACCATCAACTAGCAGAACATATTCAACAAAAAGGTTGGATTTGTTACCTATGGTTCATTTGCCAATGATTTTACCCGTGTTGTTGTCTCCGAAGGTGACATAGCCTTCGTCTATGCTAGTGAGCTTAGAGAAATGAGATGGATCTCCGGTTATATGCCTTGAGCATCCACTATCAAGGTACCATCTCTTGCTCCTAGCTTGCGATGGTGTGGGTTTCTACAAGAAAGGATGATTTTTAGGTACCCATTTGCTTTTGGGTGCCTCACAAATAGATCTGCATTGTTTATCATGTTGCATGGAGTTTATTGTGGTTCCTTTAGGAACCCAAATCAATTTGTTTGGACTAATTTTCCTGAATGGACAGTAATGCGTCCTGTGTCCAAACTTGCAACAAAAGTTACATTTGGTTTGATGTCTAACATGTAAGATGGAGCCTTTTATGAAGGTGGTTGGATTTTGGTGAGGACTTCTCACAAATCCAATACCACTTCTTTTGGGAACATGACCCTTGTTTGTAAGGATCATGTTTAATGACTTGCTACCAACCTCGAATTTCTTCAAGGTGTCCTTAAGTAGCAAGTTTTCTTTTTTGAGAGTTTCTAGATCATGGCATTTTATGCATGGGCTTAAACTATCATGATGTTCAGCATTTAACTTTTCGAAGTTACAAATAAGACTATCATGCTCCTTTTTTAGCAATTTGTATTTACTACTGATAATCTTACACTCATCAAACAATTCATGGAAAGCATTTAATAATTCATCGAATGATAAATCTGCATCTATTGAATTTGTTACCTCATCTTCGATGGCCATTAAGGCGTAATGAGCAACTTGCTCGGTGTTGGACTCCTCTTCTTCGGATGCGCTTGAGTCATCCCATGTTGCTTGAAGCGCCTTTTTCTTTGAAGTTCTCCTTTTGACTTGGGGACAATCACTCTTGTAGTGTCCCGGTTTTTTGCATTCATAGCAGATTACTTGGTCCTTCTTGGGTTCAAGTTTATTTTTTGTATCATTCTTAAACTTGTTTCTTTTAAAGAACTTTTTAAACTTTCTTGTTAGAAGTGCCAAGTCATCATCACAGTCCTCATCACTTGAGTTTTCTCTCAAGTGGCATTCAGAAGTTTTGAGTGCCATATCCTTCCTGTTCTTTGGAAGGATGTCTTCTTGCTCTTCATGAGCTTTACAAGTCATTTCGTAGGTCATTAATGACCCGATTAGTTCTTCAAGAGGGAAATTTTGTAAATCTTTTGCCTCTTGAATAGTAGTGACTTTAGGATCCCAATTCTTAGGAAGGGATCTTAGTATCTTATTAACAAGCTCAAAATCCGAAAAGCTCTTTCCGAGTACTTTTAGACCGTTGACGACATCCATGAAACGGGTAAACATGTCGCCAATGGTTTCATTCGGTTTCATCCGAAAAAGTTCGAAAGAATGTAACAGCAAATTGATTTTTGACTCTTTTACTCTACTTGTGCCCTCATGGGTCACTTCGAGTGTGTGCCAAATATCAAATACAGTTTCACAAGTTGAAACACGGTTAAACTCGTTTTTATCAAGTGCACAAAATAAGGCATTCATAGCCTTTGCATTAAGAGCGAAAGCCTTCTTCTTCAAATCATTCCAATCGATCATTGGAAGAGAAGACTTCGAAAATCCATTTTCGACAAGATTCCACAGTTCAAAATCCATAGAAATAAGAAAGATCCTCATTCGGGTCTTCCAGTAGGTGTAGTCCGTCCCACTGAACATGAGTGGACGCGTAATAGAATGCCCCTCTTGATTTCCGGCGTATGCCATTTCTCTTTGGGTTTTAGTCCGTTAGAGAGTTAACCTGGCTCTGATACCAATTGTTAGGATCGAGAGCACTAAGAGGGGGGGGTTGAATTAGTGCAGCGGATATCTTTCAGCGATTAAAAAGGAAACCTGGGTTCGTTCGATAAACACTATGCAAAAGCCGATCCTAGTTTACTTATTATTAAGTGCAGTTTACGTTTAAACACAGTTAGCGTCTAAACGTAGTTTGCGTCTAAATGTAGATTGCGTCTAAATTCAGATTACGTCTAAGCACAGTTTGCGTCTAAGCGCAGATTGCGTCTATGCGTAGTTTGCGTCTAAGCGCAGTTTACGTCTAAGCGCATATTGCGTCTAAGCGCAGTTTGCGTCTAAACATAGTTTGCGTCTAAGTGCAGTTTAAGCAGAAGTATAAAGACAATGTGCTGCTATTCAAAAAGTAATCTGCAAAAAGCAGATTTACGTCTAAACGCAGATTTACGTCTAAACGCAGATTTACATCTAAACGCAGATTTACGTCTAAACTTTGAAACTCGTTTGTATACTCGCAGAAGGCAGTATGCAGTTGAAATTAAGACGTAAATGTAAGCTGAAATCTGATGATTGTGCGAGGAAAGCCGATTTACGTCTGAATGCAGTTTTACGTCTAAATATTGAAACTCGTTCGTAAAGTCGTAGAAGAGAGTTTGCAGTTATAAACATATTCAAGATGTAGATGTAAACTGCGAGGAAACTCGTTCGTAAAAGCGCAGAAGACAGTTCGCAGTTATAAACAGATTCAAGACGTAAATGTAAGCTGCAAAGTAAGGATCGTACGAAAACACGTATTGACGTCTGAATCCAGATTCGGAAAGATTAGAGCTTAGAAACTTGTTCGTAAAAGCGTAGAGAGCAGTAGCTATGTAGGAGGTTTGCAGTAATGATAAAGTGCTCAAAATAAACGCAAACCAGAGATTTAGAGTGGTTCGGTCAGTCTTGACCTACTCCACTTTTGGCTTCCTCCACCGGCGAGGTTACCGACGTCAACTAGGTAACTTCCTTCAATGGGCGAAGGCCAACTGCCCTTTTACAGTTTCTCTCCTTTTGACGGGCTTAGGAGACAACCCTTACAGATCCTTTCTCTCCTCTCTTTACAACTCAAGACTTGAAGAACAGAAGAGAAGAGAACTTTTGGACTTTACACAAGTTTGAGCTCTTAGAATCAATGAAAAGATCAAGAATTCGGTGTGGATCTGTATCCTTTCAATGTTGAATGGGTGGGGTATTTATAGGCCCCAACCCAATTCAAATTTGGAGGTCAAAACGATCAAATCCCGGAATTTCGGGATCAGGCGGTTGCACCTCTTGACTGGAGAGGTTGCACCGCCTGGCAGAGCTCGAAGACCGAGCTCAAGCGGTGCCACCTCTCTGTCAGGGAAGTTGCACCGCCCAGTCTTGCTCGAAGACTGAGCTCAGGCGGTGCCACCTCTCTGTCAGGGAGGTTGCACCGCCCAGTCTTGCTCGAAGACTGAGCTCAGGCGGTGCCACCTCTCTGTCAGGGAGGTTGCACCGCCCAGTCTTGCTCGAAGACTGAGCTCAGGCGGTGCCACCTCCTGGCTGGGGAGGTTGCACTGCCCAGTCTCGCTAGGAGACTTAGCCCAGGCGGTGCCACCTCCTGGCCTAGGCGGTTGCACCTCCTGGTGCAATCAGGGTCCTAATGGTTAGCTCCATTTGGCCCAATTTCATTCTTTTCCGGGGCCCAATTGCCCCAAGATTAAGCTAATGGGATCACCTCCCATTTTCCAACTTAATCAACGTGCTAACTACGATTAAATCTAAGACAATTTCTGCAGCTTTGCTCCGATGCGTCAATCGCTTCTTCCGGCGAGTTTCCGGCGAACTTCCGTCGATCAACCGATGTACCCTCGGAGATTCTTCTGCGGACTTCCGGCAAACTCCTGGACTTTGCGACGATCCACTTGGCGAGTTCCGACGAGCTTCGCTTGGAAAGCTTCTGGACTTTTAGGATCTGTTCTCGCAGAACCTCCGACGACCGTCCGAACTTCCGTTGAACTCTCGAACTCCCAACGTGATCATGAACTTGACTCCGGCGCAACTCCTGCTGCTTGTCTAACTTTCATCGTAGTTAATCCTGCACACTTATCTCAACACATAGATTAGACAACAAATGACAATTGACTTCATCATCAAAATCCGAGATTCAACAAGATGGTCGACCACTCACATACACTAGCAAGGCATTATCTCCCTCCCATCAAAATAAGTCAACATATGATAAGGAGATGCTCGCCATTGTGCGTGCAGCAACGAGGTGGAGACCCTACTTGGTCGGACGACAATTTTAAATTAAAACCGACCATAAAAGCCTCAAGTACTTTTTGGAGCGAAAAATATCATCCCCTGAGCAGCAAAAAAGGGTAATAAAACTTCTTGAATTTGATTATCAAATAACTTACAAAAAGGGGAAAGAGTATGTTCTTGCAGATGCACTTTCGCAACTACCCGAGCAAGTTGAAGTTTCGGCCGTTTCACTTCCGACCAGCGACTTTCTTAAGGATATTAAGATGGAATGACAGGAAGATTCAAAGACTAGTAAGATTATAAAAAAATTGGAGGAAGCACCAAGTCCCATGGCTCATTACAATTGGGACTCAAAAGAATTACACTATAAGGGACGCATTGTGCTTACGATAAATTCTACTTGTATCTTCACGAGTATATTTTGGACAAAGTTATTCCATATGTAGGGTACTAAATTGAAAAGGAGTATGACATATCACCCACAAACCGACGGTCAGACGAAAGTTTTAAATAGGTGCTTGGAGACAACCCAAAGCCACCCACCAAATATGACTACCCAAAGAGAACTCCAGACCCAGCCAAGTGCCATTATTGATCGACGGATCGTGACTCGACGACGATGACCCACTAATGAAGTGCTAATATAGTGGGCGAACCTACCAATAGGATGCCACTTGGGAGAACTATGACGACTCGAAGATCAAATTCCCATAATTCACGAATCATCAGCCTCGAGGACAAGGCTAATTTGAAGAGGGCGGGTGTGTTAGGACTCTAGCTTGGAGAGTCCTAATTGAGAGGGACATTCTATTAGGACTCTAGCTAGGAGAGTCCTAATTGAGAGGGACATTCTGTTATGACTCTAGCTAGGAGAGTCCTAATTGAGAGGGGTATTCATGTAGGAGGTGTTTTCTTAGAGAAGAATTAGGAGTTGTAAGGGAATAGGAGTCTTGACTATGAGTCCTACTAGGAGTTGGTTAGAAGTAAGAGTCTTAAGTAGGAGTCCTATTAGGAGTTATGGTTTAGAAGCCCTATAAATAGCCATGTATTCCTTCTCTTTTCATAAGCAATAGATGAATCTTTTCGGCAGCCTTTGAGCAGCAACTTGGAGGGAGGAACCCCTATAGAGTTCCAAGGAGGCTGATCCCCTAAAGAGATCAACCCCAAGTTTAGAATCTGCAAGGGTTCTATCAGTGGTCTGAGCGATGGTACCACCGGCAGTTATTACCTGCAAGCGGTGGTACCACCCTTGTTAGGTGGTGGTTCTGCTAGAGCTCGGTCTTCGAGCTCTATCAGGCGGTAGTACCGCCCAGACTAAGCGGTGGTACCGCCTAGTGTCAGATTGCATATGGTAGTACCACCCAGTGTCAGATTGCAAATGGTAGTACTGCCCAGTAATGGCGGTAGTACCACTAGTACCCTGAAAATTCGGGATTAGACACTTCTGGCTCCATTTTTGAAGCCGTTAGGGCCTATAAAAACCTCACCCTTTGCTGTATGAAAGGGCACGAAAAGCATTGGCATAATCTTGAGTTCTTGAGTCTTAATGTGTTGTAAAAGTGAAGAGTTCTCCTCCTTCATCTCTTAGCCTTGTAACCATCCAAGAAAGAGGAGTGAGAGTTGTAAGGGTTGTCTCCTAAACCCAACAAAAGGAGAAAGAGCTATAAAAGGTAGTTGGCCTTCACCTATTGAAAGAAGGCATTTAGTAGACGTCGGAGACCTCGTCGGAGGAGGAATCCGAAAGTGGATGTAGGTCACATTGACCGAACCACTCTAAATTCTGGTTTTCTTTTTATTTATGCAATTTACATTACTACAAATCTCCTTAATCCGCTCTTGCACTTTACAAAAGCTTTCAAGTTCATATTCTCTCTGAAACAGATTTAATCGAAACCATTTTCGTCGGAATCGGTTTTAATCGAAACGAATATTTTTCTGAAATCGGGAAAGTTTTCTGCTACACTAATTCACCCCCCCTCTTAGTGCCGCTCTTGATCCTAACAATTGGTATCAAAGTAAGATTCACTCTCTCTCATTTGGTTTAAAACCCAAGAGATATGGCATTTGCCAGCAACTAAGAGGGTCATTCAATTACATGTCTGCCCATGTTCAATAGGACGAATTACACATATTAGAAGACTAGAATGAGGATCTTCCTAATTTCAATGGATTTCGAATTATGGAATATCGTAGAAAATGGGTTTCAAAAGTCTTTTCTTCCAATGAACGATTGGAATGAGTTGGAGAAGAAGACTTTCACTTTAAATGCAAAGGCTATGAATGCCTTGTTTTGTACCTTAGATAAAAACGTGTTTAATCGTGTATCCATTTGTGAAACTACTTTTGACATTTGGCACACACTCGAAGTGACTCATGAAGGCACTAGTAGAGTGAAGGAGTCAAAAGTTACTCTTTTAGTGCATACTTATGAGTTATTTTGAATGAAACCGAATGAGACCATTGGAGACATGTACACCCGATTTACATATGTCGTCAATGGTCTAAAAGGAATTGGTAAAGGTTTCTCGGATTTTGAACTTATTAATAAAATTTTAAGATCCCTTCCAAAGAGTTAGGATCCTTAAGTCATGGTCATTCTCGGGACCAAAGACCTAAATAATTTTCCTCTTGAAGAATTAATTGGGTCACTAATGACCTATGAGATGACTTGTAAAGCTCATGAAGACCTTGAGGACACCCTCCCAAAGAACAGGAAGGATATGACACTAAAAATCCAAGAAGACCACTTGAAAAAAAACTCAAGTAATGAGGACCTTGATGAAGACTTAGCACTCTTAACAAGGAAATTTTAAAAATTCATAAAAAGGAATAAATTTAAAAATGACGCTAAAAATAAATTTGAACCTAAGAAAGATCAAATAATATGCTATGAATGCAGGAAGCCGGGATATTACAAGAGCGAATGTCTCCTAACCAAGAAGAGGCAACCAAAGAAGAAGGCTCTTAAAGCAACATGGGACGACTCAAGTGCATCCGAAGAAGAGGAGCCTATTATCATCGAGCAAGTTGCTCACTATGCACTAATGGCTATTGGAGATGAGGTAACAAGTTCATTTGATTCAAATTTATCCTTTGATGAACTATTAAATGCTTTTCATGATTTATTTGATGAATGTAAACTAATTAGTAAAAAATATAAATTATTAAAAAAGGAGCATGCTTCTCTTGTTAGTGATTTCGATAGATTAAAAATTCAGCACAATGATAGTTTAGCTTTATGTATGAAATGTGATGAACTAAAAACACTTAGAAAGGAAAACTTGCTACTCAAAATAACCTTAGAAAAATTTGAGGTTGGTAGCAAGTCCTTAAACATGATCCTTGCCAATAAGGGTCACGTTTATAGAAAAGGCAGAATCGGATTTGTGAGTAGCTCTCACCAAAATCCAACCACCTTTGTTAAAGGCCCTACTTTGCTTGTTTTATCCTGAAACAAATACAACTTTTGTTGCAAATTTGGGCATATAGCTTATCATTGTCCATTCAAGAAATGTAGTCCACATAAATTTTTTGGGCACCTAGGGTCAAATAGATACCTAAAAATCATCCTTTTTTGTAAAAAAATTTACCATAATAAGCTAGGAGCAAGAGATGATACCTTGATAGTGGTTGCTCAAGACATATGACTAGAAATCCATCTCAATTCTCTAAGCTCACTAGCATAGACGAAGGATATGTCACCTTCGGAGACAACAACAAGGGTAAAATCATTAGAAAAGGAACCATAGATAACAAATCCATGAAGATGTGTTATTAGTTGATGGCATAAAGCATAATCTCTTAAGCATTAGTTAATTGTGTGATAAAGGATACATCATTAAATTTGAATCCAATACTTGCATTATTGAGAAACCATATAAAAACACATCTATAATTGCCTTAAAACAAAATAATGTATACACTATTGATATTAATGATCAATGTAATGAAATGTGCTTTTCGATTTTGAATGACAATGCTTGGCTTTGGCATAGGAGATGAGGTTATACTAGCATGAAACTAATCTCCCAAATTTCATCTAAAGAACTTGTAAGAGGAATTCCTCATATCAAGTTTGTCAAAGATAATGTGTATGATGCATGTCAACTAAGAAAACAAATAAAAGGTAGCTTCAAACCTAAGAACCAAATAAGCACCTCTAGACCTTTGCAATTGATCCATATGGACTTGTTCGGACCAATTACTACATCAAGCCTAGGAGGAAGCAAATACGCATTCGTCAGTATGGATGATTTTAGTAGATATACATTGTCACGGACTTAGCTGGTTTTGCCTAAGTCATGCGGCACCCTTGCGTATCCATCCATAAAGGTCAGCCTCCCCGAAGCCTCTCATGTCCCTTAGGACCCACAAAAGAGAGAACGAGTTAGAGAAAATGCCTCACTTGGGATCCATAAGCAAACATTCCATGAAACACTTCATAGACAATGCAAATTACAAACATACTTTATAAGCTCTGAATAGTTGCACAACAAAGGGTCAAAATGGTCCATTACAGACTGAGAATCTTTCACAAGTGTCCACATGACATAACTTTTATTTATAAGCCTAAAACGGCCACCAAACCCAACTAAAATGAGACTATTAAGCCTTCGGTTGTCCCTCTACATGCTAGGCAAATAATGAACATACCAAAACACACGGACATACATAAGCATTACATCGAATATCCTATTTAGAAGTTTGTCCGTGACATTCTCCCCCACTTATTCCTTCAACGTCCTCGTCGAAGCCTTTGCCGACACTGCAACTCCTCGCCTTTATTGAGTCTTCAATCTTCTACTCCAACTGCAATGCGCCTCCTGGCTCCCAACTGCTCTCCACTGTTGTTTTTGAGTAGTCGAACCTTTGATCTGCCATGCTGCTTCAACTCACCAATGACTCTGACTCTGGTGTAGGGTTGGCTGAGTTGTATTGATCCTTGTTGATTCCTATGGATCCTCCAAATGAAGGAAAAGACCATCTTTACTATACGCTAGTCTCTCAAATGCCTCATGCTGCTTAAATTGGGTGGATGCTTGTTGGAGCTTTAACGAGCATCACCTCGTAAACTTTCAAAGCTTTTGGTCCTTCCTCCACAAAATTTGCTCATTGACTCTTCTTTCACTTAGTTGTCACTTTCAAGTAGATTCGCATCACTTCCGCTTTCGATTGGCATTCTATTGGGAAATGAGGCGGATACTCTACTCTCAGTAGCACTAATCATCAATGGTGAGGATTTGACAACTATTGTCTTCTAATATCTTTAAAGGGTCTTTGAACCTGTGCAGAGCTCCTCTACTGGATAGATAAGAGAATTAAGGTACTCGGTTTTGCCCATTCTCTTAAGGGTTGAGAAGACAAAGGTTACTTGACTTCGCTTGTCTCCCCGAGGTTGTACTCTATACATCGAGCTGGTTACTGGCCTTCGCCTGCTCTTTGCTCACACTTCTAAAGCACTTGAAGTGTTTGCACTCCTTGCGTTGAGTTAGTTACTCTGATTCACCTTCTCAATGCCATCGAACTTCTAGAATGCAGGAAGTTTTCACCCCAAGTTGGAGTAATTCTCTAATAGATTTTGTCACCTCTAGGATTGTACTGTCTTCTCCATTAACCCTATCTCCTACTCCACTGAGTAGCAAAGGTATAGCACCACATACTGCATGCTTCGTTCCTTGGTCGTGCACTCTTGCATGACCCGAAGTCCTTCACTTTCGGCTATCTTGATGAGAAGCTCGTTGACACCGGTCTTACGAAGTTCTTTGGCCTCTACCCTTCAACCTTATCTCGGTATTCAGAGTTTGCCTCTACATGCTCCACCTTCTCGGCCCCTTTCATGACCAAGCACTCTCCCTCCATGAGAGTAAGGGATCAATGACTTTTATGGAAGTCCTGCCTCTGCGGTACCATAGCACTGTCATGCCCATGATCCTACTATTCGTCACCTTGCATCTGCATCCCTTTTCTTCATGATTAGTAGATATGTCTCTGTGGCACTTCTCTGAGTCTACCTCTATTCTAATTAATGCTTGATTTTGGGTAGCTAAGTCCCTTTGGTCTCGTCGTCGCTTCCTCGCCCCTTTCGACCCCCTACTTCAACACTTTTGTGTTCTCCAAGCAGCTCCTTTTTGGTCGATGGAAAGACAGATTGTAACTCCCATGCATGGCCTCTGCCATCACGTTGTAGGGTTTGCACCGATTATGTTCTCCTTAGCTTCCTTGGTAGCAACATTCGCTTACTCGACCTTGTCCTTTGACTTACTGGGCTTCCTTAAGTAAATATGAGCTCTAGAGCAGTCCAACTCTCCAGCTGCTTCGATCATACCTCTGTATGATCAAGTCCCTCCCATGGTACTCACTAGTACTTGCATTTGAACTTTTCCCTTGGTGGAACATAGCCCCCATATGCTGATGGCCAAGGCTTTCATCCGATGCAAAATTCGATGCATGCACGAAAGACCCACCTCTGCGATACCATGGCCTTCACTCCTTGAATCCATAGCCCTTCTTGTTGTCATGTTGTTCACCGAAGTGGAGCTTCCAGTAGCTCCCGATCATACCTCCATATTATCTAGTCTCTCACAGGACTCATTCATGCGTATCGTATTGCCACGAACTATTCCACCACGATCCGCTACACCATGTCGCCTCCTGGTGACATCTCCATTGCATTTTAATCCTTGTGTGATGAACTCGAATTGTGATCCCTCCATGTGTGGCCTCTGCCAATACATCGTAGGGTCTTTTCCACCTTCGATTTTGTTCGTTCCTTTGGCAATCGACCTTCGTCCACCCACTCTTGAGTCACACCTAGACGAAGTACCACTCTAGGACAGTCCATCGCCTAGTAGCTCCCGAAGTCCCCCGACTTCGCTGCAATTAGTGCACCATTGTCTGGATCCTGGGCCTCTGCCCCTACCAACATAATTTCCACTACGCACCGCTTCTTTCATGGCAACTTGAATGGCAACACTATGGCATATTCTTCAAGAGTACTCGCCTCCGCGTCCTCTTGCCCCATGCTAAGGCCTTCTAAACCCAACTTCGCCTCCGTAAATTGTGTCACCTTAGTTCCTCCATTAAATGCTTTTTCGAGATAAGGTGCATGTGCCCAGAAGCTCCCTTCGTCTTTGGCACCATGCAAGATGAGTCTGCTCCGTCAGAATAAAGGACCCATGGAACAACATGATCCTGCTCTTGCCTCTGCAAGAGTTCATGTCATTGACCTCTGTCTAAGGAAAGCACAGTGGCTCTGCTCCATGTTCCATCTTCAATGCTGGCTCCCTTCATGCGGCTTGGGTACTTCACCAAGTTATACCCAAGTTGCTTTGCTCCTCATTTTGCATTGAGTTAATGGTGGCCCTCGCGCCCACCATTCCATGGGTCAGCCCTCCCTTGAGTCCGATCTCCATATCGACTCCAAGTGTGCCTTCATATGTGTTGCTTTGGGTCGCTCCCCTACTTGATCTCGCAATGCTTCCACCAATGCATTCTCTCGAGCGAGATCATGCGACAACTCCTCGCCGCTTGCTCAGTTTATTGAGCTTTGTGAAGTGTTGTTTGTTGAGGTACTCCTCCTCAACAAGTGAGATCCGTCCCACATGATTCTCCCTCTAGAGAGTCGGGACTTATCCCTCCTGGATAATTGTTCCGTTGGAGCAACATCTCTCTTCGTTTCGGAGACCACCATCCCCTTGGACTACTCCGATTTGCTGAACAAACTGTGTATTGTTCTACCTCCTGCAAATGCACTTGCTAGATTGTAACTCCACGTCAATATAGCCCCTACTGTACCACTTAAGGCCTAGCAACATGCTGAACTCGTTGCACACTTCAGCCTCCTACGGACATATCCTTCACATGACGAAGAGAAAGTTTCAATACTCCATGGCGCCGAGTTTCGATCGCCATGGGATGACCGCGAATATTCCATCGTCCGCATACAAGCCCATGTATGAGTACCGAATTCTTTGAGTTAGCAATTCCCCTCACCTCTGTGAGCTTTGCACAACTCTTTCGATCGCTGAGCAACTCATTCCATCTTGCATGGTCTCATCCTTTACCAAGCGCCTCGCTTGCCTTGAGCACCATCAAGTATAGTTGTCAACGTTGAGCCGTAGCTCAAACTCAGCCATCCCAACCTTTGTGCACTCTGTATTCTTCCAAGTGTCCATATGACACAACCTTTATTTACAAGCCTCAAGCGGCCACCAAACCCAACTAAAATGGGACTATTAAGCCTTTGGTTGTCCCTCTACATGCTAGGCAAATAATGAACATACCAAAAGATACGAATATACATAAGCATTATATCGAACATCCTATTTAAAAGTTTGTCTGTGACAACATGGACTTACTTTTTGGTACACAAAAGTGATTGCTTTAGGTATTTCTCTATGTTTTGTAAACTAGTTCAAAATTAAAAGGGTTTTATGATTTCGTCAATACGAAGTGATCACGTTAGTGAATTTCAAAACTATGATTTCCAAGAATTTTGTGAATCTAATGGATACAACCACAACTTCTCTACTCCAAGAAATCCTCAACAAAATGGAGTAGTAGAAAGAAAGAATAGAAACTTACAAGAAATGACTAGAACCATGTTAAATGAACATAGCCTACCTAAATATTTTGGGCCGAAGCTGTAAATACGATATGCTATATCATGAATAGGGTTCTAGTAAGACCATTACTTTCAAAAACTCCTTATGAGTTGTTGAACAACAAAAAACCCAATGTTTCATATTTTAATATTTTCGGATGTAAATGCTTTATATTGAATGAAAAAAGATACCTTAGGAAAGTTTGATGAAAAATCCGATAAAAAATTTTTTCTTTATTATTCTTCCATTGTAACATCCCCCATTTTTGAAAATTTAATAAAAGGTTTGTTTGTAAAAATAATGATTATTTAATAATTATTTTATATTAAATGATATTATATTAAAATTTTATGGCTCGAGACCTAAGAGTAAATATTAAAAGTTTGATATAATTTATGAAAGATTCAGATTTAAGTTAAAAAAAAAAAAATAGTGGACATGTGTCACTAGCTAGCCTAAGGTTGGTGCCACTTATCTTTGCTCTAAAGATGACACCTAGCTCCTTTCATGCATGCATGACACCTTGCAACTTTAGCATTAGCCAAAACCCAAATAATTAGATGAAAGGTTAAAGAAACAAACCTGAAGAGTTGCAGCCAACGTGAGTTTGAGAAGAAGAAGAAGAAGAAGACCTTGAGGTTTTTCATCAATTTTCCCACATTTGGGATTCAAATAATTTTAAGACAAGTATTCTAACCCTATCCCACAGTAACCTTAATCTCTGTTTCCATTTTTATTCTGTAAAATTTGAAAGATTTCAACTGAGAACCGGACCTTCTTTCGTTTTGATATAAAGTTATGAATCTGTAATTTTTCGGTAATCTGACCTTTCTGCAATGTTTCGGTCATAACATTTTGGAATAAACTCTGATTTAGACAAGACCTATTCCATTTGAAAGTAGACAAAAAAATATTTATTTTGATACTAAGATCGAATGATTTGGAGTTTAAATGCCTACTAAGACTTCTGTTTAAATTAACCCTATAGATTCTGCAAAACAAGGACTGAAATTTCTGACCTCTTGTTGCTTAACTACTTATAACTTTCTGTTGTGAACTCAGATTCATACAAAGTATGATTTATTCGAAGCTAGACTCAAAATTCTTTCTGTATATACCTGATTTGAAATTTTTGGAGTATAATTGCTAACTGAAACATCTTCTTTCATCGACCCTATGGATTTAGTAAAACAGAGCTAATATTTTCAGACCTTTCGCTACGAAATTATCTGTAACTCCCTGTTGTAAATTCCAATTCTTGTTAAACTTGATTTGCCTAAACTAGATTGATAAAGATTTCTAATGACACCTATTTTTGTACAAATTAGAGCATAATTGGTTATCCAAATAGTTCATACAATATCCCTATCAAATTCTGCCAGAATCGAGCTTTGGTCGATTTCGGCTTTCCTTGTTTCTTCTCTTTGGAAATCGATTTCGGCAAACACTCTTCAGTTAAGCTTTACATTATTACATTAAATTCCTGTATACTTTTGCATTTATTTATTTGTACATCTGCAGCTATCATCTAAAGTTCATGTTTGCGTCGTAATGATTCGGCACATGCATCCCACTGTTCCGCATTTGCTTTCGATATTTGCCTCTTCCAGTTTCATTTCTTTGGACATTGAATTCATCTAACTTTCTTATTTCAATTGAGCCATATGTGATTTCTTGAAATCCTTGTATACTCTTGCTTTTGTTTCCTTTTAAATCTGAATACATTTCTGAAAGATTATGTTTGTATCGTATTGACTCGAAAGGCATATGTACATTTTGTTGTTCCGCATGTGCTTCCAATATATGCTAATTTCATTATTCATACTGTCCCTTTGTACTCTGGTGTTTGTGGGATAAATGTGAACCTTTGCTAGAAATGGTAAAGGGAGTTATGCTTAGAGCCCGCGATGCTCTACTGGCCCCCTATAACTTCACTCAGACGTGAGTGGATGGAGCTCCCAGACGTGGGAGACTTATGTTTGTTAGTCATTCAGAAATGGATGGACCATATTATGTTATGATCCCACTTCACCTTCTATGTGTTTGATATGATATCCAAAGCTTTGGCTATGTTTCCATGCATGCTTTGGATAAGAATGAAATGAATGTATCGTCATGTGACATTTGAGCTTCTATTCATGTTTTGTTCTTTGATATATTTCTGAAATGTTTTAAGTCTTTGTTATACCTTGAAAACTACCATATGTCATCGATATGCTCCTTATGCCAATGATATGCTCCAATTACCTTTCCTCGATTGTATGAATAAAATGTGCTTCGAATGATACGATATTGTAATTCCACATTCAAACAAAACATGCTACTGTTTCATCTTGTATCTCTGCTTTGTATTTTGATACCTTATATGTTTGAAACCTGTCCTCTTTGCTATGGATATGTTAGTCATTTGCTGAGCTTTATATGCTCACCCCGTTGCTATATAAATTTTTCAGGATAGCTTATCGCTCACTAAAATGTGTAAATTAGGTTGAGGCAGTGGAAGACTAGAAGATTTTGGGGCAAATATTTTGTACTTGATAGTGTTGAATCTTGGATTTTGATGATATAATCAATTGGTGGGTTAATTGATCTAATCCATATTATTGAGTTAAGTGCGCAGGATTAACTACGATAACCAGAAAACATAAAGCAAGGATACCGGAGTCGAGCTCGATGGACGTTTAAGAGACCGAAGAATCATCGGAGATGCTGCCGGAACCATCCGAGAAGAAATCGGGAACGTGTCGGAAGTTCGCCGAAGAAATCGTCGGAGGCTCGCGGAGATCACCGAGAAGGCTCGGCTACTCGTTAAAAGTCATCACAAAGATTGGGAGCTTGCAGGGAGTCCGTCGGAAGAAGTTCGTCGGAAAGCTCGCCGGAACAAGACTCGACGTTCGCGGTTGAAAATTTGCTTAGGATGTGTTTTGGTTATGTAGTCCACTTGTAATTAGGATTAGGATTAAGAGATAATCCTATATCCTGGTTAGGGGCCAACTGGGCCCAAAGTCACAGTTGGTTTAGGCTAAAAATTAAGCTAAACCAGCGAACTAGAGAGCCAAGATTGAAGCCCAACTAGTGGCTGAAAACACTGTAGTTGGGCTGAAAACACTGTAGGCGGTGGCACCGCCTAGTTGGGCGGTGGAACCGCCCAGCACCCGAGTGCTGGGCGGTGACACCTCCTTGGCTGGGCGGTTGCACCGTCCAGTACCCGAGTGCTGGGTGGTGGCACCGCCTGGCTGGGCGGTGGAACCGCCAGCACCGGGAACCCTAAAAGAATTCAAATTTTGAAACCCAAAATTTGAATCCTCTTGAGGCCTATAAATACCCCTCAAATCTCAGCTGAGGTTACAACTTTTGAGAAGCATTTTGATTGAGAGAAAAGTCTTAGAAAGTCTTAGCAAGTCTTGTTTTCAATTTGCTAGAGAGTTCTCCTCCTTCTTTCTTATTGAAAATTTGTAAGAGGTTGAGCTGCTTGTAAAAGGTTGTAAGAGGGGTGTTTACCCTTCCATTTCAAGAGACTTGCTAGTGGAAGGTGGGAGCCTCATCGAAGAGGGGCCTCGCAAGTGGAGTAGGTCATTTGACCGAACCACTCTAAAAATCGGCGTAATCTCTGGTTTGCTTTTTATTGTTGTCATTTACATTACTGCAAATCTTCTTACTGCTTTAGTTTGTATTACTCTTGCTGCGCAACTTTAAGAATACGCCTTCAAGTTAAATTTCTCAAGTTTCGTTCTTAACGTACGAAAGATTTCGATTAAAATCGAAGTTTTAATCCGCTGCACTAATTCACCCCCCCCCTCTTAGTGCCGCTCCGATCCTAACAAGTGGTATCAGAGCAAGGTTATCTCTCATATTTGGTTTAATACCCAAGAGAGATGGCTTACTCCGGCATGCAAGAGGGCCATTCTATTGCACGACCACCTTTGTTTAATGGGTCGGATTACACATATTGGAAGACTCGCATGAGAATCTTCCTCATTTCTATGGACTTTGAGCTTTGGTCTATTGTCGAGAATGGATTTCAAAAATCTTCTCTTCCGATGAGCGAATGGAATGAATCGGAGAAGAAGGTTTTTGCTTTAAATGCAAAGGCTATGAATGCCTTGTTTTGTGCACTAGATAAAAACGAATTTAATCGTGTTTCAATGTGTGATTCGGCTTTTGATATTTGGAGAACTCTTGAGGTCACTCATGAAGGCACTAGCCGAGTGAAAGAGTCCAAAATCAACATCCTTGTGCACTCTTACGAACTTTTCCGAATGAAACCAAGTGAGTCCATCGGAGACATGTACACCCGGTTTACGGATGTCATCAATGGACTCAAAGCTCTTGGTAAAGATTTTACTAACTTTGAACTAGTAACTAAAATCTTAAGATCCCTCCCTAAAAGTTGGGATCCAAAAGTTACGGCCATTCAAGAGGCCAAAGACCTTAAAGCATTCCCTCTTGAAGAACTCATTGGGTCTCTAATGACCTACGAAATGACATGTCAAGCTCATGACGAGCTCGAGAACCCCCTTCCAAAGAACAGGAAGGATATGGCACTCAAATCACAAGAAGACCACTTGAAAGGAACATCAAGTGATGAGGACAGTGACAATGACATTGCACTTTTGACTCAAAAGTTTAAAAAATATTTAAGAAAGAACAGATTTAAAAATAATATAAAAAATAAATTTGAACAAAAGAAAGACCAAGTGATTTGCTATGAATGCAAAAAACCGGGACACTACAAGAACGATTGTCCTCAAGCCAAAAAGAGGACATCAAAGAAGAAGGCGTTCAAGACAACGTGGGATGATTCAAGTGCATCCGAAGAAGAGGAGTCCAACACCGAGCAAGTTGCTCATTACGCGCTAATGGCGTTAGGAGAAGAGGTATGTGATTTATTTAATGAAGATTTATCTTTTGAAGAACTGTCTATCGCTTTTCATGAATTATTTGATGAATGTAGAACTGTTAGCAAGAAGTTAAGTATCTTAAAGAAAGAGCATGCTTTGCTACAAGATAAGTTTGATAGTCTTCAAACTCCTCCATGCTCTAAGTGTGAGCACTTAGAAGCAATAAAAATTGAAAATATGCTTCTTAAGGAAACCTTAAACAAGTTTAAGGTTGGTAGCAAAGGATTAGATATGATCCTTGCAAACAAGGGTCACATCGCAAATAGAAATGGAATTGGATTTGTAAAAGGATTACATCAAAATCCCACCACTTTCGTAAAAGGACCTACATTACATGTTTCCTCTTATGTGAAATGCAACTTTTGTTGCAAATCCGGACATATTGCCTACAAATGCCCATTTAGGAAAATTAGTTCACAAAAATTAATATGGGTTCCTAAAGGAACTATAAAGAATTCAATCATAAATAACAAAGTTAGTGGGTCAATTTTTGAGGCACCCAAAATCAAATGGGTACCTAAAAATCATCCTCTTTTGTAGACAAACCCACAAGCTAGGAGCAAGAGATGGTATCTCGATAGTGGATGCTCAAGACATATGACTGGAGATCCATCTCATTTCTCTATGCTCACTAGCAAAGAAGAAGGGTACGTTACCTTCGGAGACAACAACAAGGGCAAAATCATTGGCAAGGGAACTATTAGTAACAAATTTAATTTTTCCATTGATGATGTCTTACTAGTTGATGGATTGAAACATAATCTCTTGAGTATTAGTCAACTATGCGATAAAGGTTACATCGTTAGATTTGAATCAAATATGTGCATTATTGAAAAACCAAATCATAACATGACTATGATTGCTTTAAAACAAAATAATGTCTATACCATCAATCTTGATGAACTAAGTAATGAAATGTGCTTCTCCGCCGTAAATGATGATGCTTGGCTTTGGCATAGGAGATTAGGCCATGCAAGCATGAAAACAATATCTAAGATCTCATCTCAAGAATTAGTACGAGGAATTCCAAATATAAAGTTTATTAAGGACAAAGTATGCGATGCATGTCAACTAGGCAAACAAATAAAAACAAGCTTCAAACCAAAAAATCAAATTAGCACTACTAGACCATTACAATTGATCCATTTGGACTTATTTGGACCAATTGATACAACAAGTCTAGGTGGAAGCAAATATGCCTTTGTGATTGTGGATGACTACTCTAGATACACTTGGACCTATTTCTTAGCTCACAAAAGTGATTGCTTCAAGTGTTTCTCTAAATTTTGTAAACTCACTCAAAATGAAAAAGGCTTCATGATTTCATCAATTCGGAGTGATCACGGTGGTGAATTCCAAAACCGTGACTTTCAAAATTTTTGCGAAAGTAATGGGTACAATCACAACTTCTCAACTCCAAGAAATCCTCAACAAAATGGAGTAGTTGAAAGGAAAAATAGAAACCTACAAGAAATGGCAAGAACTATGTTGAATGAACATAGTTTACCTAAGTACTTTTGGGCCGAAGCCGTAAATACGGCTTGCTACATCATGAATAGAGTCCTAATAAGACCATCCTTATCCAAAACTCCCTATGAATTATGGAATAACAAAAAACCAAACATCTCCTATTTTAAAGTTTTTGGTTGTAAATGCTTTATTTTAAATGAAAGGGATGCTTTAGGAAAATTTGATGCTAAATCCGATGAAGGCATCTTTCTTGGTTACTCTTCCGTTTCTAAAGCTTTTCGGGTTTTTAATAAAAGAACTTTAGTAATTGAAGAGTCTATTCATGTAGTTTTTAATGAAATTTCCGATTTAAAGAAAAATGATTTTGATGATGATCTTGGTTTTGATAATTTGAATTTAAATGAACCCTCTCCTCAAAATAGCCTTTTGAATGCATCTTCTTCCGAAATTTCTTTACCAAAAGAATGGAAGTATGTAGATGCTCATCCAAAAGAGCAAATTATAGGAGATACATCAAAAGGGGTTCAAACTCGTTCTTCTTTCAAAAATTTCTGTGCTAACGCCGCTTTCCTTTCTCAAATTGAACCTAAATGCATTGACGAAGCCTTAAAAGATGATTTTTGGATCATTGCAATGCAAGAAGAATTGAACCAATTTGAGAGGAATGAGGTATGGAAGCTTGTTCCTAGACCAAGTGACCACTTAGTCATAGGTACTAAGTGGGTCTTTAGAAACAAGCAAGACGAAAATGGTATCGTGGTTAGAAACAAGGCTAGATTAGTGGCCAAAGGTTTCAACCAAGAAGAAGGTATCGATTACGATGAAACCTTCGCTCCCGTGGCTCGATTAGAAGCCATAAGGATGCTCCTTGCCTATGCTAGTAGTAATAATTTTAAACTATTTCAAATGGATGTTAAAAGTGCTTTCTTGAATGGTTTTATTTCCGAAGAAGTATTTGTCGAACAACCTCCCGGATTTGAAAATTCTCTTCTTCCTAATCATGTATTCAAATTGACTAAAGCTCTCTATGGCTTAAAACAAGCTCCTAGAGCTTGGTATGAAAGGCTTAGTTCCTTTCTTATTTTAAATAATTTTACCAAAGGCAAGGTTGATACTACATTATTTATTAAACATTTTGAAAATAATTTTCTTATTGTGCAAATTTATGTTGACGATATTGTGTTTGGCTCTTCGGATGAATCACTATGTGAATCATTTGCCAAATGTATGAGTCTTGAATTTGAAATGAGTTTAATGGGTGAATTAACTTTCTTTTTGGGATTACAAATCAAACAACTTAGTGATGGTATATTTCTTAACCAATCGAAATATACATTAGAATTGTTAAAACGATTTAACATGGATAATTCAAAAGCAATAAACACCCCTATGAGTACTACGACTAAGTTAGATATGGATGAAAATGGTGAAAGTTTCGATCAAAAAACATATAGGGGAATGATAGGTAGTCTACTCTACCTCACTGCGACTAGACCAGATATTATGTTTAGTGTAGGACTTTGCGCTAGGTTTCAATCTAATCCTAAATTATCTCATCTTAAGAGTGTTAAAAGAATATTTAGATATCTCAAAGGAACTCCAAATTTAGGATTGTGGTATCCAAAATCTGAAAAATTCGATCTAATAGCTTATGCAGATGCCGATTTTGGCGGATGCAGGATAGATAGAAAAAGTACATCCGGAACATGCCAATTTTTAGGACATGCACTTGTTTCTTGGACTTCCAAGAAACAAAATTCAGTTGCACTATCTACGGCGGAAGCCGAATACATTGCTGCAAGTGCATGTTGTGCACAAGTAATTTGGATGAAAAATACATTAGAAGACTATGGAATTCACTTTAAAAATATTCCCATAAAATGTGATAATACTAGTGCCATATGCCTTACTAAAAATCCAATTCAGCACTCTAGAACTAAGCACATCGACGTTAGGCATCATTTCATACGCAATCATGTTTTTAACAATGATGTTATTCTAGAATTCATTAACACAAAGCATCAATTAGCAGATATATTTACAAAAGCTTTGAATGAAGACCAATTTGAATTCATTAGAAGGGAATTAGGTATGTTAAATTGTCCCTAAACAATAAACTTGTTTGATTGGATTTTCCGTAAAGTTTTTCATCTTCTTTCCATCTCTCATTCTCCTTCAAATTCCATATGACATGTTGTGAAATCTCGAAATCAACTTTGATGACTTGATTATGAATTTCAAGTTAGCGATTTGATTTAAATAAGTTTTATCTAAATCATAATCTTGATCTTGCAAAATTGGAATCACAAATAATATCTCTTGGCATTCATGAATTGATACTTACAAATATGAAAGTATTGGCATTCATGACTTGAATTTGATTGAAACATTGTATGCTTAAATTCATCATTCTCCTATGTTTCAAAAATTCTTTAAATGCCTTATGTGATGATTAAAAAGTAATGTTGAGATTTTCATGAATTTGACGATTTGAATGAGTTTGTATTCGAATTATGATCTTGACTTCGTGAAATTACTACTTGAATTTTTTATCCCAATCTCTCTCTTATACATCTACAATTTCTATTATTCATAGAAAGAAGAGATTAGATAATATGAATGCATGCTGAATTTTCCTCTAAAATGAACTCTGCGTAAATATTTTTGCATACTTAATTTTCAATGATAAAATCGTTGTATGACAAAATTTGTGCTTCAAGTCTCATTTTCCTTTTTGTTGATGACAAAGGGGGAGAAGTGATGACTTATATGACATGACTAATATGAATTACAAAAACTTGTGTGATATGAATGTCTTATATGACTTGCAAATCCTTGAAAATATCACAAGATTGATATCATGAAATTTATATTGAAAATCTTTATCTTCTGTGTGATATGAATGTCTTATATGACTTGCAAATCCTTGAAAATATCACAAGATTGATATCATGAAATTTATATTGAAAATCTTTATCTTCTGTCGTAGCAAAATTCGTCCCGTATCATTTAACTTATGATTTTCATCGAAGTTTCGTACTTACTATTGTTTAATGAGGATAACGATAAAGTTCTACGATTAGAACTTATCGGGTTATGCTTGAATCCAATGGGATGGAATTCAAGTGTTTTTTATCTTCTCATAATATGGCATATAGATAGGGGGAGTTATGTTTAACTCCGTCATCAATTGATTGTCATCATCAAAAAGGGGGAGATTGTTGAATCTTGGATTTTGATGATATAATCAATTGGTGGGTTAATTGATCTAATCCATATTATTGAGTTAAGTGCGCAGGATTAACTACGATAACCAGAAAACATAAAGCAAGGATACCGGAGTCGAGCTCGATGGACGTTTAAGAGACCGAAGAATCATCGGAGATGCTGCCGGAACCATCCGAGAAGAAATCGGGAACGTGTCGGAAGTTCGCCGAAGAAATCGTCGGAGGCTCGCGGAGATCACCGAGAAGGCTCGGCTACTCGTTAAAAGTCATCACAAAGATTGGGAGCTTGCAGGGAGTCCGTCGGAAGAAGTTCGTCGGAAAGCTCGCCGGAACAAGACTCGACGTTCGCGGTTGAAAATTTGCTTAGGATGTGTTTTGGTTATGTAGTCCACTTGTAATTAGGATTAGGATTAAGAGATAATCCTATATCCTGGTTAGGGGCCAACTGGGCCCAAAGTCACAGTTGGTTTAGGCTAAAAATTAAGCTAAACCAGCGAACTAGAGAGCCAAGATTGAAGCCCAACTAGTGGCTGAAAACACTGTAGTTGGGCTGAAAACACTGTAGGCGGTGGCACCGCCTAGTTGGGCGGTGGAACCGCCCAGCACCCGAGTGCTGGGCGGTGACACCTCCTTGGCTGGGCGGTTGCACCGTCCAGTACCCGAGTGCTGGGCGGTGGCACCGCCTGGCTGGGCGGTGGAACCGCCAGCACCGGGAACCCTAAAAGAATTCAAATTTTGAAACCCAAAATTTGAATCCTCTTGAGGCCTATAAATACCCCTCAAATCTCAGCTGAGGTTACAACTTTTGAGAAGCATTTTGATTGAGAGAAAAGTCTTAGAAAGTCTTAGCAAGTCTTGTTTTCAATTTGCTAGAGAGTTCTCCTCCTTCTTTCTTATTGAAAATTTGTAAGAGGTTGAGCTGCTTGTAAAAGGTTGTAAGAGGGGTGTTTACCCTTCCATTTCAAGAGACTTGCTAGTGGAAGGTGGGAGCCTCATCGAAGAGGGGCCTCGCAAGTGGAGTAGGTCATTTGACCGAACCACTCTAAAAATCGGCGTAATCTCTGGTTTGCTTTTTATTGTTGTCATTTACATTACTGCAAATCTTCTTACTGCTTTAGTTTGTATTACTCTTGCTGCGCAACTTTAAGAATACGCCTTCAAGTTAAATTTCTCAAGTTTCGTTCTTAACGTACGAAAGATTTTGATTAAAATCGAAGTTTTAATCCGCTGCACTAATTCACCCCCCCCTCTTAGTGCCGCTCCGATCCTAACAGATAGGTTGATGTTGAATAAGTTCTTTTTGGGTGTAATGAGATATCAATAACAAATCTAGATTGATGTATCTTGTAAATATTTGAAAAGTACCTCTTACGTCAGGATTTTGGAAATGTTAAGTCTAAACTGTGTACTGATATAAACATGTAGTACATTTTGGTTTTGTGATTGCATTAATTGCCGCGCTTATGGATTTATGATATAGTTATGGTTTAGTTAAGTTGCTTTTGGATTTTAAGAATCATCTAGTGACATGATGTATGATTATAAACTGCATAGGTTTTGTGAATTGTGGATTATAGAGGTGAATGACTTGAATGTTTTTCTTAGTGACCTCAAATGTGTGATTGGATCCTGGATTGTTTGTTGAATTAAATATTATCAATCTTGAATTAGGTTCATACCTCCTAAATGAGAATTAAATTCGGGGGGCGTGACATCCATTACTAAAGCTTTTCGTATCTTTAATAAAAGAACTTTGGTTATAGAAGAATCAATTCATGTGGTTTTTAATAAAGTTTCTGAAGTTAAGAAAAATGATTTCGATGATGATCTTAATTTTGATACTTTGAATTTAAATGAATCTCCTTCTCCACCTAGCCACTTGGATGTATCTTCTTCCGAAACTTCCTTACCTGAGGAATGGAAGTATGTAAATGCTCATCCCAAGGAGCTAATCATAAGAGACATATCTGAAGGGGTTCAAACTCGTTCCTCGCTTAAGAATTTTTGTGCAAACGTTGCTTTTATCTCCCAAATTGAACCTAAATGTATTAATGAGGCCTTGAAAGATGATTCATGGGTTATCGCAATGCAAGATGAGTTAAATCAATTTGAGAGAAATGAGGTGTGGAAGCTTGTTCTAAGGCCAAATGACCATTTAATTATTGGTACTAAATGAGTCTTTCGAAACAAGTAAGATAAACTTGGTATCGTGGTTAAAAACAAGGCTAGATTAGTAGCCAAAGATTTAAACCAAGAAAAAGGGATTGATTATGAAGAGACCTTCGCTTATGTGGCCCGATTAGAAGCCATAAGGATGCTCCTTGCCTATGCTAGTAGCAATAATCTTAAGTTGTTTCAAATGGATGTTAAAGTACTTTTCTTAATGGCTTTATTTTCGAATAATTTTATGTTGAACAACCTCCTAGATTTGAGAATGATAATCCCCCTAATCATGTGTTTAAATTGACTAAAGCTCTCTATGGATTGAAACAAGCCCCAAGGGCTTGGTATGAGAGACTTAGCTAATTTCTTATCGAAAATAATTTCTCTAAAGGCAAGGTCGATACTACATTGTTTATCAAAAATTTTAAAAATAATTTTCTTATTATTCAAATTTATGTTGATGATATTATTTTCAGTTCCACGAATGAATCTCTATGTGAATCATTTATTAAAAGCATGAGTCTTGAATTTGAAATAAGTTGGATAGGGGAATTAACTTCTTTTTAGACTTATAAATCAAACAATTAGGTAATGGTATATTTCTTAGTCAAACAAAATATGCTTTAGATTTGCTAAAAAGGTTTAATATGCATAGAACAAAAGCTATCAATACTCCCATGAGTACCTCCACTAAGTTAGACATTGATGAAAGTGGAGAAAGCTTTGATCAAAAAGCTTCGAGGGGTATGATAGAAAGTTTACTATACCTTATCGCAACTATACCGGATATCATATTTAGTGTAGGACTTTGTGCTAGTTTTCAATCTAATCCTAATATATCTCATCTTAAAGTAGTTAAGAGAATACTTATATATCTTAAAGGAACCACAAATATAGGATTATGGTATCCAAAATCTGAGAACTTTGAGCTAATCGCTTATATTGATGCAGATTTTGCTGGATGTAGATTACATAGAAAAAGCACATCCAGAACATATCAATTTTTAGGACACGCACTTATTTCTTATTCTTCCAAGAAACAAAACCCGGTTGCACTATTTACAACCGAAGCTAAGTACATTGCAGCTAGTGCATGTTGTGCACAAGTTGTGTGGATGAAAAACACTTTAGAGGATTGTAAGATTCATCTTAAAAATATTCACATAAAATGTGATAACACAAGTGCAATATGTTTAACAAAAAATTTCATTCAACACTCTAGAACTAAACATTTTGATATTAGGCATCATTTTATACAAGATCATATTAATAAACATGATGTAATCTTAGAGTTTATTGATATGAAACATCAATTAGCCGATATTTTTATAAAGCCTTTAAGTGAAGAATAATTTGATTTTATTAGAAGAGAATTATGAATGTTGATTTGTCCGAATGCATGAATTTGTTAAATTTTTGTTTTTGAACTTTCTTGATTACTCACCTGAATCATGATCTTATAGTGTACGCAATGAGCCATATGCATTTTTCCATATGAGTTTTTATGATGTTTGCATACAAATGATGAATTATGAACTTATTGTTAGGATCAAGAGCGGCACTAAGGGGGGGGGTGAATTAGTGCAGTGGAAAACTTTCACGATTTCAAAAGACTTATTTCGATTAAAACTGATTCCGATGAAAATGGTTTCGATTCAATCTATTTCAGAGAGAATTTGAACTTGAAAGCTTTCGTAAAATTAAAGCCGATCTCGGAAGGTGTTTACTTGAAAGCGTATGTAGCTGTAGTAAAAGCACAGTAAGGAGGAGAGGTAGTTTGCTATAAAAGTAAATTGCTCAAAGTAAATGCAAACCGAGTTTTAGAGTTGTTCGGTCAATGTGACCTATATCCACTTTCGGATTCCTCCTCCAACGAGACCATTAGCGTCCACTAAAGGTCATTCTTCAATAGGTGAAGACCGAATACCTCTTTATAGCACTTTCTTCTTTTCCAGTAGATGAACCCTTACAAGTCTCACTCCTCTTTCTTGGATGGTTATCTGGCTAAGAGATAAAGGAGGAGAACCCTAACTTTTATAACACTTTAAGACTTAAGAACTCAAGATTTTGCCAATATGTTTTGTGTCCTTTCATGTAGAAAAGGGTGGGGTTTTTATAGGGCCCAATGGCTTAAAAAATGGAGGAAAAAAGTCTCTAATCCTGGATTTCCAAAGTCTTGGCGGTACCACCGCCTGACACTTGACACTAGGCAATACTACCGCTCAGTCTAAGCGGTACCACCATTTGACAGGGGCGGTACTGTCACGCCCCTCAAAATATCCATGATTTTTTTTTTTTTAAAATTTTCGTCACAGACCAATCCAGGATCCAAACTAACGTTTGAGGACACTGAAAACATTCTATTCATATTCACATCCATAAAACCTGTGCAGTTTATAATCATATATCACATCACTCGATAATTCACATTTATGGCAACCCAAGCCAACTTGACAAACATGAACAACATTTATAAATCCACAAGCTAAATAAATTATACAATCAGAACTCCAACTATTCACCACAAGTTCATATCACCATAAATTAGACTTAACATTCTGAAATTCCAAATAAGAGAGATCTCCTAACACTTGGACACAATATATCTATTTCGGTTCATCGACAACATTTCATTATATACAAGACATACTTATACAACAATATCGTAATAACCAACCAGACTTGCCCATTATTCTGAATAGCTATCCACTGCCTCAGCCCAAATCAAACATCTCGAAGAGTGACAAGCTGACCTGAAAGATTTATATAACAACGGAGTGAGCCAAAAACGGCTCAGCAAGTGACAAAGCATATTCAGAACAAAAGGAACGGTTTCAAACGAGTAAGGTATCATAATGCAAGGCAGAATACAAGAATTCTCAAGGATACCATCTCAATAGATACCAAATCATACGTATCATGTCATTCAAAACATATTTGATCCATAACGAATGGGGCATAGAGTAATTGGAACATATCAATGGCAGATAGGACATTTCAGAACATATCAGTTCATAGCAAATGGAGCACAGAGTAATTGGAACATATCAATGGCAGATAGGACATTTCAGAACATATCAGTTCATAGCAAATGGAGCACAGAGTAATTAGAACATATCAATGGCAGATAGGACATTTCAGAACATATCAGTTCATAGCAAATGGAGCACAAAGTAATTGGAACATATCAATGGCAGATAGGACATTTCAGAACATATCAGTTCATAGCAAATGGAGCACAGAGTAATTGGAGCATATCAATGGCATATGAAATGTTCCGGAGCATATCAACGGCATATGGAACATTTCGAAGCATATCATCAGTGAATGAAGCATTTCAGAGCTTATCGAAAACAAATATCGTACAGAAGCTCAAACGTCGTCTTTGACGTTGCAAACATATCAATCTTATCCAAAGCATGTACAGAAACACATAACCAAAGCTCTGGATATCATATCAAACATACAGAAGGTGTAGTGGGATCTCAGTCAGAATGTGATTCATCCATTTCTGAATGACCACCTGACAAAAGTCTCCCACGTCTGGGAGCTCCATCCACCCACGTCTAGGTGAAGTCAAAGGGGGCCGGCAGAGCATCGCAGGCTCTAAGCAATATCCCACATAGCGGGACCCCACATAGCGGGCAAATAAGCGCATACCAGAATATCCCACATAGCGGGCAAATCAGCGCATACCCTTTACCATTTCTGGCAAAGGTCCAGACAATCCCACACACCAGAGTACAAAAAGGCAGTTTCAACAAATTGCAGCATATAACGGAAGCACACGCGGAACAACTAAACGTACATGTGCCTTTACGAGTCAATCCGAAGTAAGCAATAATCTTTCACAAGTATATTCAAATTTGAAGGGAATTGAAAGCAAGGGCACATATGGAATCCAAGCAATCACAAATAACTCAATTCATTAAGAAGATTTGATGAATTCAATGTCCAAAGGAATGAAACTGGAATAGGCACAAATCGAAAGCAAATGCGGAACAATAGGATATACATGTGCCTATATGAGTCAATACGATATAGCATAAACGTTACACAACAGTTTTCAAGAATGCAATAATTTTAAGGACAAGAGCATACAAGAATTCAAAGTAGTAATATAAAGCTCAATTGAATAAGAAGGCTAAAGGATATCAATTTCCAAAGGAATGAAACCAGAATATGAGAAATCGACCAAAGCTCGATTTCTGGCAGAATACAGAAGGCACATTGAACAAATGATTCAAACTATCAATCGTGCTCCAATTTACTCAGAAATAATCATTGGATAATACTTTCAGATAAGACAGGCTTCATATGAATTGAACTGTCCAACAGAGAGAGTTACAAATAATTTGGTAAGCAAGAGTCATAGAACAAAATCTCTGTTGGCAGAATTCATAATGTCAGATTCAACAGATAACTGGGCAGGTGTTTGGATTTCAGATCTTTCAATCCATATATCAAAGAAAGGTCTACGAGTCTAGTTTCCAATGAAATCAGTTTTGAACAAATCAGAGTTTCCACAAAGTCTTATAGGCAGTTCGGTATCAAAAGATCAGAATCTCAAAAGTTGCACAGATTCGAATCGTTACATGTAAACAGGAGATATAACAAATGCAAGGCTAGTACAATTCAAAGTTCCTCATAATCAAAGCAAATGTAGAGATAAAAATGGCAGTGAGGAAAGATCAGGATACTTGCAATAAGACATATAAGAGCAATTATAGGAAAAACGATCAGGGAACTTGCAATAAGGCATATCAGAGCAATTATAGGAGAAACGAACAGGGAACTTGCAATAGAAAGGATTGAAACAAGCGGGAAACTTGCCTTTCAATGATTTCGATCCGAAGATCCAAAGAAGGTGCCAGCCCAAATCCTTCTACTTTTTCTCCGTGTCCTCTCTCTGTTTCGTTTTGTGCTCCCGTTTTCTTCCTTTCTTCGTAACTACATCACGTGTCGAACATCGAGGCACAGTCACCTGCTCTCTCTTACTCTCATTCCTTCTTTTTTTCTTTCCCAAACGTAGCTGCCACAGCCGCCGCCGCTGCCGCTGCCACAATCGCAGCCACGACCGCGACTGCGGTCACAACCGCAGCCCCCTTCCACTGCACTATTTCCTTCTTCCCTTCTCTCGTTCCTACTCTTTCTCTTTCCCAAAAGCAGCTGCTGCAGCTACTGCAGCCACCACCGCTGCCGCAGCTACCGCAGCCAACGTTGCAGCCGCAGCCGGAGTCGCAGCCACGGCCGCAGCCACCACACTCGCAGCCTCTTCTTCCTCCCCTGCTCATCTTCCTCTCCTTCTTCTCTTCCAACTGCAGCTGCCATCGCCGTAGCCGTAGCCCCTTCTCTTCTTCCTCTCCTTCCCTTCTTCCTTTCTCTTCTTCTTCCTTTCCTTCTCTTCTTTCCCAGCTGCATGCTGCAGTCGCAGCCTCAGCCACGGCCACAGCCTTTTCTTCCTCCCCTGCTCATCTTCCTCTCCTTCTTCTCTTCCAACTGCAGCTGCCATCGCCGCAGCCGCAGCCCCTTCTCTTCTTCCTCTCCTTCCCTTCTTCCTTTCTCTTCTTCTTCCTTTCCTTCTCTTCTTTCCCAGCTGCATGCTGCAGTCGCAGCCTCAGCCACGGCCACAGCCTTTTCTTCCTCCCCTGCTCATCTTCCTCTCCTTCTTCTCTTCCAACTGCAGCTGCCATCGCCGCAGCCGCAGCCCCTACTCTTCTTCCTCTCCTCCCCTTCTTCCTTTCTCTTCTTCTTTCCCTGCCACAGCTGCAGCTGCCACAACCGCAGCCACAGCTACTTTCTTCCCTTCTCCTCTTCCTTTTCCTTCCTTTCTTCTTCTTCTCTTCTTCTCCTTCCTCCCCTTCTTCTCCCTGACGTCACCCACACCCTCTCCTCTGTTTCCTCTGCAGGAAACAGAGGTATCACAACCTCTTCCCCTGCTTCCTCTTCCTCTTCTCTTCCTCTTCTTCTTCTTCTCCTCTTCGAACGCCCCACACCTCTCCTCTGTTTCCACCTGCAGGAAACAGAGGTGCTGCAGCCCTAGCTGCTGCCACCTCTCGCTCCTCTCCCTCTTCCCTCTCTTTTCCCTCTTCTTCTCCTCTTCCCTTTTCCTCCCCAACCCCACACACCTCCTCGCTGCAGCCTTGCCGCAGCTATCCTCTTCTCTTCTTCTTCTTCTTCTTCTTCTCTTCTCCCTCTTCTTCCTCTCTTCTTCTCCCCACGCCCCACAGCTTCTCGCTGCAGCCACCTCCTCTTCTTCTTCTTCTCCTTCTTCTTCTTCTCTACTCCCTCTTCTTCCTCCTCTCTTCTTTTCCCTCTTCTTCTTCTTCTTCTTCTTCTTCTTCTTCTTCTTCTCTCTTCTCCCTCTTCTTCCTCTCTTCTTCTACCACTCTCCTTCTTCTCCTCACGCCCCACCGCTCTCTCTGTTTCTGGAAGAAACAGAGTGCGTGGGAGGCGGTGGGATAATACCGAATTTTCGGTTTTCCCTTTTCTTTTTCTTTTTTTTGCAACTTAGCAGTTTAGTCCTTGTAATTTCTATATTTACATATAGGTCCTCCAATTTACATATAAATCTTTATTAATAATTTTTAAAAGCGAGGGATATTACAGGTACCACCGTTGGTAGCAATAACTGTTGGCGGTACCACCGCCCAGACCACTGGGGAGATTGGGTCTTCTGGGCGGTGCCACCATCGGCCACATTTTCAAGGGCTAATTGGGATGTTCAATCCGGCCCAAATCAGCCCTATTAAGGGCCTAGTTGGCCCCTAATTAAGTTAGTGGGGTTACCTCCCAATCCTAACTTAATTTATGCTCTAACTATGATAATGAAGACATAATCATAGCTCTTCTTATTCTGGTGCGTCAATTGCTCTTTCAATGAGCTTCTGGCATACTTCTGATGAACATCCGACGAACTCTCGGTAATGCTCCGACGGACTCCCGGGAAGCTCTTGGACTTTGCTTTAATTGTCTCATCCTGATCAAAGTATCTTATGTCACTCAAAATATAGATTAAATCATATTAGGACTCTAGCTAGGACTCTAGCTAGGAGAGTCCTAATTGAGAGGGGCATTCAGGTTAACCTACCTAGCCAACCCATATTAAAGACGTGAAGAGGCTGGTTAGGGTTAGGAGGTTATTTCGTAGAGAAGCATTAGGAGTTATAAAGGAATAGGAGTCTTGAGTAGAAGTCCTATTATAAGTTGGTTAGAAGTCCTATTAGGAGTTAGGGTTTAGAAGCCCTTTAAATATCTATATATTCATCCTCTTTTCTTAAGTAATAGATGAACCTTTTCTATAGCCTTTGAGCAGCAATTTAGAGGAAGGAACCCCTATAGAGTTCCAAAGAGGCTGATCCTCTAAAGAAATCAACCTTAAGCTTAGAATCTGCAAGGGTTCTAACATTCAAGTGTCATCTTCTCTAGCGGTGATCCACACAGTAGAGCCATGACGACGCTCTACAATCGTTGCTTAAATCTCCACCCTTGCTATTTGAGAAGGAGAATGCGATAGGAGAATAGGAGGTGGCAATTAGGAAGCCCTAACCTATGGGCCTTTGGTTCTCTCCTATTTATAGAGGCCCCTAGTTAACTTAAACCTAATAGATCCTTCCCTATTAGGTTTTGGATCTCTATCCAATTACCCAAGCCTCTTAGATTAGTGGGTTTCTATCCAATAATCTCTTATGAGCTCTTATTAGATCTCATCCATGGGATCCAATGATTCTGGGGTTTATTGGATAACCAATAAGATAGGGGCTTTGGCGGATATCTCATATTCGAGCCTCTACTCATCACAACGCCTACTATATGTGTGTGACCCTTTAGGCCCATTATCGAGTTGGCTATGAGTCATACTTATTAGAACTCATTCTATGTCAATAAATTATTATCTCTATAATAATTCACTCGACTCATCGACTACAAACGTACTAGGCCACTACATCGCAATCCCCAAACGATGTAGGGGAATCTAATATTTTAGACCTATCTATCTTCAATTATCATATACCTATAGTCTCACATCTATCTAATATCTTAGAGACTATAGACCGGACATGGTGCAGTCAAGCACATACGATTTCTCCTCGAGTCTCGTTCTAATCATATTCTTCTAGTGAACTCTTTCTCTCTTAATCCGAATGACCTTGGCCAAAGATTTGTTTGAGCAAAAATATATGGGATATTCCTCTCATGATACCAAGAGCAGATGATCCTCTATCGACACTTAATTACCTTCATAAGGTTAGCTACCATTCTCGAGAACCAATTGTCCCAGATCTGGAACTTCCAAACCGATAATTTTGGCGTCAAAGAATATAGTACTCATTCATGGCATCTTTGGTGTCCTAAATCTAAGGCCCAGATACATAATTGGGACTACAGAATCACTATCTGATATTAGGTATCATTAACCATCCAGTATTCCATAAGCGATCAATTAGTGAACTCATTCTTCAATAAGCACTTGCATTGCAACCCTAGTGTGCCTACACGAGAAGCTATAAGACCAATCACCTCCATTATATGGACCGATATATAGTACACTAGTTTGTCTGGTTATCTCAATGTTATTCACATGTAACTTATTACCAGGATTATTTAGTGTCTGTATTTAAAGGTGAATCGGTCTCATTATCGAGATCTCATCATGTTCTGATTTCCATTGCACAGATCCATGAACATCACAATATATGTATGCAATAAGTAATGTAAAGTGATAAAATATCATAATAATAATTAGCAGGGTAGGAAGAAGAGGCTGCAGCTGTGGTGGCTGCGGCCGTGGCTGCGACTACAGTTGTGGCTGCGATGTTGGCTGCGGTAGCTGCGGTAGCGGTGGTGGCTGCAATAGCTGTTTTTGGGAAAGAGAAAGAAAGGAAAGGGAAAGAAGAAGAGGTTGCGGTTGCAGTGGTGGCGGCTGTGTCTGCGGCAACTGTGTTTGGGAAAGAAAAAAAGTAGGAACGAGAGAAGGGAGGAAGGAAGTAGTACAGTGGAAGGGGCTGTGGTTGTGATGGAAGGGGCCGTCGTGGCTACGACTGTGGTAGTGGTAGCGGCGATGGCTGCGATAGCTGCGTTTGAAAAAAAAGAAAACAAAGGAATGAGAGTAAGAGAGAGGAGGTGACTATACCTCTATGTTCTGCATGAGCTGTAGTTGTGGAGGAAAAAGAGAATACATATGTAGAACACGAAACAGGGAGAGGACACGGAGGAAAAGTAGAAGGATTTGGGCTGACACCTTCTTCGAATCTTTGGATCGAAACCTTCAAAAGGCAAGTTTCCCGATCGTTTCTCCTGTAATTGTTCTAATTTTTCTTATTGCAAGTATTATGATCTTCCTCGTGCAAGTGTTCTCATCCTTTCTATTGCAAGTGTTCTGATCCTTTCTATTGCAAACTTTCTAATCTTTTCTCTTGCAAGTGTTCCGATTCTTCCTCTTGCAAACTTTCTAATCATTTCTATTGCAAGTGTTCTAATCCTTTCTATTGCAAGCTTTCTAATCTTTTCTATTGCAAGTATTTCGATCCTTTCTATTATAAATATTTCGATCCTTTCTATTGCAAGTGTCCCGATCTTTTCTCCTGCAAGTGTTATCTTTCCTATTGCAAGTGTTTTGATCCTTTCTATTGCAAGCTTTCTAATCTTTTCTATTGCAAGTGTTGTAATCCTTTCTATTGCAAGCTTTCTAATATTTTCTATTGCAAGTGTTTTGATCCTTTCTATTATAAATATTTCGATCCTTTCTATTGCAAGTGTCTCGATCTTTTCTCCTGCAAGTGTTATCTTTTCTATTGCAAGTGTTTCTATCCTTTCTATTGCAAGCTTTCTAATCTTTTCTATTGCAAGTGTTCTAATCCTTTCTATTGCAAGCTTTCTAATCATTTCTATTGCAAGTGTCCTGATCTTTCCTTACTATAATTTGATCTCTACATTTGCTTTGAATATGAGGATAAATTGTTCTAGCCTTGCATTTGATATATCTCTTGTTTAGACGTAACGATTCGAATCTGTGTAACTTCTGAGATTCTGACCTTTTGATACCGAGCTGCCTATAAGTCTTTGTTGGAAACTTCGATTTGTTCAAAACTGATTTCATTGGAAAATAGACTTGTAGATCTTTCTTTTGATATATGGATTGAAAGATTTAGAGTCCAAACACCTGCCCAGTTATCGATTGAATCTGACCTTATGAATTATGCCAAATAGAGATTTTGTTCTACGACCCTTGTTTACCAAATTATTTGTAATTCTCTCTGTTGGACAGTTCAAATCATATAAAACTTGTTTCATCAGAAACTAGATTGAAATATCTTTCCACAATAGCTTTCTTGAGTATATTAGAGCACGATTGATAGTTTGAATCATTTATTCAATGTGCCTTCTGAATTCTGTCAGAAATCGAGCTTTGGTCGATTTCACATATTCTGGTTTCATTCTTTTAGAAATTGATATCCTTTAGCTTTCTTATTCAATTGAGCTTTATATTACTACTTTGAATTCTTGTATGCTCTTGTCCTTAAAATTATTTGCATTCTTGAAAACTATTGTGTAACGTTTATGCTATATCGTATTGACTCATATAGGCACATGTATATCTCATTGTTCCACATTTGCTTTCGATATGTGCCTATTCCATTTCATTCCTTTGAACATTGAATTCATCTAACCTTCTTATCTGAATTGAGTTATATGTGATTACTTGGAATCCTTGAATACACTTGTTTTCATTTCCTTTCAAATCTGAATACAATTGTGAAAGATTATTCCTTACTTCGTATTGACTCATAAAGGCACATGTACATTTTGTTGTTCCGCGTGTGCTTTTGATATGTGCTATTTATTGTTCATACTGTCCCTTTGTACTCTAGTGTTTGTGGGATATTGTGAACCTTTGCCAGAAATGGTGAAGGGAGTTATGCATAGAGCCTGTGATGCTCTGTCGGCCCTTATGACTTCACTCAGATGTGGGTGGATGGAGCTCCCAAACGTGGGAGACTTATGTTTGGTGGTCATTCAGAAATGGATGTACCATATTATATTATGGTCCCACTTCACCTTTTATATATTTGATATGGTATCCAGAGCTTTGGTTATGTGTTTCTATACATGCTTTGGATAAGAATGAAATGAATGCAATATCGATTTGACGTTTGAGCTTATGTTTCGTATTCGCTCTTTGAAATGCTCCGAAATGGTCCATACGCCATTGATATGTTCCGAAATGTTTCATTTATCATTGATATGCTCCGAAACATTTCATACGCCTTTGATATGCTCCGAAAATTTTCATTTGCTATTGTTATACTTTGAAATATTCCATATGCAGTTGATATGCTCCGGAACATTTCATACGCTATTGATATGCTCCAATTACTCTATGCTCCATCTGTTGTGAACCAAATAGGTTTTGAATGACATGACACATGATTTTGTATCTAATGAGATGGTATCCTTGAGAATTCTTGTATTTTGCCTTGCATTATGATATCTTACTTGTTTGAAACCGTTCCTTTTGTTCTGAATATGCTTTGTCACTTGCTGAGTTGTTTTTAGCTCACTCCGTTGTTATATAAATCTTTCAGGTCAAGTTGTCACTCTTTGAGATGTTTGAATTGGGCTGAGGCAATGGGCAAGTCTTGTTGGTTGTTATGTTATTATTGTATAAGTATATTTTGTATGTAATGAAATGTTATCGATAAACCGAAATGGATATACCTTGTAAAAGTGTTAGAAGATCTCTCATAATTGGAATTTCGGAATGTTAAGTATAGTTTACGATGATATGAACTTGTGGTAAATGGTTGGAGTTATGATTGTATAAATTATTTAGCTTGTGGATTTATAAATTTTGTTCATGTTTGTCATGTTGGCTTAGGTTGCCATAAATGTGAAATATCGAGTGATGTGATATATGATTATAAACTGCACAGGTTTTATAGATGTGAATTTGATAGAATGTTTTTTAGTATCCTCAAATGTTAGTTTGGATCATGGATTGGTTTGTGTTGAAAAAGTTTTAAATATTATCGATATTTTGAGGGGCGTGACATCATAGCTGCTCGTGTAGGGACACTAGGTATACAATGGAGGTGCTCATTAGAGAATGAGTTCACTAATTGATCCACTCATAGAATATTATATGGTTGATGATGCCTTATTCAGACAGAGATTCCATCATCCCAATGGTGTATCTGACCCTTAGACTTGAGATACCGAGAATGTCCTATATGAGCACCCCACTCTTTGATACTAGACTTGTAGGCATGGAGGTTCCAAATCTAGCACAACTGATCATCAAGAGTGGTAGCCAACAATACGAGAGCTATTGAGTCTCGATAGAGGATCATCCGCTCTTAGTGTTATATGAGGAATATCCCATATATTCATGCTAAGACAAATCCCTGACCAGGGTCATTCGGATGGAAAGAGAAAGAGTTCTCAAAGAGAATTCGATTAGAGTGAGACTCGAGTAGAAACTCTATGGGCCTAATAGTACCATACTCGGTATATGATCTCTGGGGTATTCGATGGATGAGGGACTATAGATACATGATAACTGAGGACAAATAGGTTTGAAAGATTAGATTCCCCTATATCATCTAGGGATTGCGATATAGTGGCCTAGTACATCTGTAGTCGATAAATCAAGTGAATTATTATGGAGATAATAATTCACTAAGCCAGAGGAAGTTTTTATAGGTATGACTCATGGCCAACTTGATATTTGGCTTAGAGGGTCACACACATATGGTAGGCATTCCGACGAGTAGAGGTTTGGATATGAGATATCTACCAGACCCCCTATCTTATTGGATATCCAATAAACCCTTGAATTATTGGATCCAATAGATGAGATCCAATAAGAGCTAAGGAGAGATTATTAGAAAGAGATCCATTAATCTAAGAGGCTTAGGTAGTTGGATGGAGATCCAATACCCAATAGGGTAGGATCTATTAGAGTTAAGTTGATAGGGAGCCTCTATAAATATGAGAGAACCAAACACCCATGGGCTAGAGGTTCTTTTTGGCTACCTCCTTATATTCTTCTCTCTCCCTCTCCTCTTCATACTACAGCCCCTATTTGGGGCATGTGGACAGTAAGAAGGGGCAGCCCCTTCATGATTACATGGTGCGCATGAGGAAGAGTTTTGGGCAGCAATTTAAAGAGCATCTTTATAGTCCCTACCATGTGGATCCCTACTAGAGAGGAGAATAGTTGACCTCTTTCATTCACTACCATAGATCTATAAGTTTTCAGGGATATACAATCTCCCTAGGTAATTCTCTTATGTGTAGTTTTTAGTTTTATGGATTTTGCGCACTAATCTTCACACAACGACAAACACATCTTTGGAAAATTTAGAGATTTTATTTTCATTTCTTTTGCTATGAATGTGTTGTCACTCCTAAATTTCCCAACAGTGATATTAGAGCCAGGTTGCTCGTGCGGAAGATTGGCTTTTAAATTATGTGTTGTATTCAATCATGTTGAAATTATTTTGCGCGATTGCTGCAATTCTTTTGTTGTAGTTTTCAAATCTGTGCTGCATCTTATATTGCTATTAAGAGGTGTTATAGTTAGGGCTTTTGATATCAAATTTGTTGACATAAAAGGGGAAGAAATGCCAACAACTATTGCTACCCCTTGGATTGGCCGAAGGTGTTGAATCTCGGATTTTGATGATGGAACTAATTGATTGTGTTTAGATGTTTAACTGCATTTTGAGTGATGCAGGTCTACTCGATCAGGATTAGATAGTTAACGCAAGAGGAATTGACGTTGCGTCGGAGGAGTTCACGTTAGGATATTGGATGGCAGAAGGCTACGGACATCGGGCATTGGGCCAAGAGCGGAATTGCGCCAAGGATATCGGGGTTGCAGAGGTCAACCGCCAATTGGGCAACAAGCCGCAAGAGAGGACGATGCATTGAAGAATCGGACGAAGCGCCAACCAATGATGTGCCGGGCAACAGAATGTCAATTCACGTTGTAATAATTGTCTAGATCGGAGTAGAGTTTTGGCTTGTGTGTGCAGGATTAACTATGATAACGATGAAGACATAAAGTGAAATAAAATGTCGGAGTCAAGCGCGAAGGATTGGTTGCGAGTTCGAGAGTTCGACGGAAGTCCGAAGGTTCATCGGGAATGCTGTCGGAACTAGCCGAGAATGAGTAGGGAGCTTGCCGAAGGGTTTTTTGGAAGCTCGCCAGAAGGTTCGTTGGAAGTTCGCGGAGCTCACCGAGAAAGATCGAAGCTTGCCAAAGAAGGTCATTGGAACTCGCCAAGATCAAATCGTGAAGTCTAGGAGCTTGTTAGGAGTCCGCAGAATGGTTTCCGAGAGTTCGTCGGAAGACCGCCGGAAGTTCGCCGGAAGCTCGCTAGAAAAAGTCTTGACTTGCGGACTTTGTAATAGCTTAGGAAATGTCTTTAAATTCGTAGTTAGCATGTTAATTAGGGTTAGGATTAGGTGTTAATCCTATAACCCCAGTATGTCACGGACAAACTTCGAAACAGGATGTTTGAAGTAATGCTTATGTTTGTCCGTGTCTTTTGGCATGTTCATGCCTTGTACAGCATGTAGAGGGGCGGCCGAAGGCTTAATAGTCCCATTTTTAGTTGGGTTGGTGGCCTCTTTAGGCTTGTAAATAAAGGTTGTGTCATGTGGACACGTGCGAGAGATATTTGATTTGTAATGGACCATTTTACCCTTTGTTGTGCCACTGTTCAGAGCTTGTAAAGTTTGTTTGTAATTTGCATTGTTTATAAAGTGTTTTTCGGAGATGTTTGCTTGTGGATCCCGATTGAGGCGTTCTCTCTAACCCGTTCTCTCTTTTGTTGGTCCTAAGGGACAATGGGAGGCTTCGGGGAGACTGACCTTTGCGGACGGACACGCAAGGGTGCCGCACGACTTAGGCAAAACCAGCTAAGTCCGTGATAGATGGTATTAGAGCGGGACAAGCACTCATAGAAACACTTAACATGCAAACGTGGGGGACCTAGCGGGCTGCGTTGAGGGCAATCAGCACACTCGCGACCGTTTGGGGGAAAAACTGGCAAGGAGATGTAGGGAAAAGGAGTCGCTCAGAGGAGCGGGCATCTGAGATTGGCATTCAGAGGAATGGCCAACCCTTCGCGCAAGAGGCACCACGAGAATAGGCAAGCTTGGAAGAATGTGGAGCGCACAAAGGTTGGGATGGCTGAGTTTGAGCTACGGCTCAACATTGACAACTATACTTGTTGGTGCTCAAGGCAAGCGAGGCGCTTGGTAAAGGATGAGACCATCCAAAGTGGAATGAGTTGCTCAACAACCAAAAGAGTTATGCAAAGCTCACAGAGGTGAGGGGAATTGCTAACTCAAATAATTTGGTACTCATGCATGGGCTTGTATGCGGACGATGGAATGTTCGCAGCCATCCCAAGGCGATCGAAACTCGGCGCCATGGAGCATTGAAACTTTCTCTTCGGCATGTGAAGGATACGTCCATAGGAGGCTGAAGTGTGCAACGATTTCAGCATGTTGCTAGGCCTTGAGTGGCGCAGTAGGGGCTGTATTGACGTGCAGTCGCAATCTAGCAAGTGCATTTGCAGGAGGCAGAACAATGCACAGTTTATTCAGTAGATCGGAGTAGTCCAAGGGGATGGTGGTTTCCGAAACGAAGAGAGATGTTTCTCCAATGGGACAGTTATCCAGGAGGGATAAGTCCTGACTCTCCAGAGGGAGAATCATGTGAGACGGACCTCACATGTTGTGGAGGAGTACCTCAACAAACAACAACTCCATGAAGCTCGATGGACTGAGCAAGCGGCGAGGAGTCGTCGCATGATCTCTCTTGAGAGAATGCATTGGTGGATGCATTGCGAGATCAAGTGGGGGAGCGACCCAAAGCAACTTAAATGAAGGCACACTTGGAGTCGTTGTAGAGATCGGACTCAAGGGAGGGCTGACCCGTGGATTGGTGGGCACGAGGGCCACCATCGACTCAATGCAAAAACGAGGAGCGGAGCAACTTAGGTGTAACTTGGCGAAGTACTCAAGCCGCATGAAGGGAGCCAGCATAGAAGTTGGAACATGGAGTAGAGGCACAGTGCTTTCCTTAGACAAAGGTCAAGGACATGAACTCTTGTAGAGGCAAGAGTAGGATCATGTTGTTCTATAGGTCATTCATTCTAACGGAGCAGACTCATCTTGCATGGTGCCAAAAATGAAGGGAGCTTCTGAGCACATGCACCTTATCTCGAAGGAGCATTTGATGGGGGAACTAAGGCGACTCAATTTGCGGAGGCGAAGTTGGGTTCCGAAGGCCTTAGCACGGGGCAAGAGGACACAAAGGCGGTTACTCTTGAATAATATGCCACAGTGTTGCCATTCAAGTTGCCATGAAGGAAGCGGTGCGCAGCGGAGATTGTTCTAGTAGGGGCAGAGGCCCAGGATCCAGGCAATAGTGCATAAATTACAGTGAAGTTGGTGGACTTCGGGAGCTACTAGGCGACGGACTGTCCTAGAGCGGTGCTTAATCTAGGTGTGACCCAAGAGTGGGTGGATGAAGGTCGATTGCCAAAGGAGCGAACAAAATCGAAGGTGGAAGAGACCCTGCGATGTATTGGCAAAGGCCACACATGGAGGGTTCATAATTCGAGTTTATTCCACAAGGATCATAATGCAATGGAGATGTCACCAGGAGGCGACATGGTGCAGCGGATCGCGGTGGAACAGTTCGTGGCAATGCGATACACACGACATAGTCCCGTGAGGTACTAGATCATACGGAGGTATGATCGAGAGCTACTGGAAGCTCCACTTCGGTGAACAACATGACAGCAAGAAGGGCTATGGATTCAAGGAGTGAAGGCCATGGTACCGTAGAGGCGGGTCTTCCGTGCGTGCATCAAATTTTGCATCGGATGAAAACTTTGGTCATCAGCATATGGGGGCTAGGTTCCACCAAGGGAAAAGTTCGGATGCAAGTACTAGTGAGTTCCATGGGAGGGACTTGATCATGCAAAGGTATGATCGAAGCAGCTAGAGAGTTGGACTGCTCCAGAGCTCATATTCGCTTAAGGGAGCTCGGCAAGTCAAAGGACAAGGTCGAGTAAGCGAACGTTGCTACCAAGGAAGCTAAGGAGAACAGAATCGGTGCAAACCCTACAACGTGATGGCAGAGGCCATGCATGCGAGTTGCAGTCTGTCTTTCCATCGACCAAATGGACTGCTTGGAGAACACAGAGGTGTTGAAGTAGGGGGTCGAAAGGGGTGAGGAAGCGACGATGAGTCCAGAGGGACTTAGCTACCCCAAATCAAGCATCAGGTAGAATGGAGGTGGACTCAGAGGAGTGCCACAGAGACATATCCACTGATCATGAAAAAAAGGGATGCAGATGCGAGGCGACAAGCAGAGGCCGAGGAACTTCGTAAGACCGGTGTCAATGAGCTTCTCATCAAGTTAGCCGAAAGTGAAGGACTTCGGGTCATGCAAGAGTGCATAACCAAGGAACGAAGCAAGTAGTACGCGGTGCTGTACCTTTGCTACTCAGTGGAGTAGGCGGCAGGGTTGATGGAGAAGACGGTACAATCCCAGAGGCGACTAAACCTATGAGCGAATTACTCCAAGTTGGGGTGAAAACTTTCCAGAAGTTCGATGACATTGAGAAGGTGAATCACATTAACTAACTCAACGCAAGGAATGCAAACACTTCAAGTGCTTCAGAAGTGTGAGCAAAGAGCAGGCAAAGGCTAGTAACCAGCTCGATGCATGGAGTACATCCTCGAGGAGGCGGGCGAAGTCAAGTAACCTTTGCCTTCTCAACCCTTAAGAGAATGGGCGAAACCGAGTACCCCAATTCTCTTATCTATCCAGTAGAGGAGCTCTGCACAAGTTCAAAGACCCTTCGAAGATAATGAAAGACAATAGTTGTCAAATCCTCACCAACGGTGATCAATGCTACTGAGAGTAGATTGTCCGCTTCATTTCCCAACGAAATGCCAATCGAAAGCGGAAGTGATGCGAACCTACTTGGATGTGACAACTAAGTGAAAAAAGAGTCAATGAGCAAATTTTGTGGAGGAAGGACCCAAAACTTCAGAAGTTTGCGAGACGATGCTCTTTAAAAGCTCCAACAAGCATCCACCTAGTTCAAGCAGCATGAGGCATTTGAGAGACTGGCACAGTAAGGATGGTCTTTTCCTTCATATGGGGGATCCGCAGGAATCAACAAGGATCAACACAACTCAGCCAACCACACACCAGAGTCAGAGTCATTGGTGAGTAGAAGCAGCATGGCGGATCAAAGGTTCGACTACTCAAAAACAGCATCGGAGAACAGCAAGGAGCCAAGAGGCGCAATGTAGCTGGAGCAGAAGATTGAAGACTCAACAAAGGCGAGGAGTTGCAGTGTCGATAAAGGCTTCAACGAGGACGTCGAAGGAATAAGTGGGGGAGAATGTCACGGACAAACTTCGAAACAGGATGTTTGACGTAATGCTTATGTATGTCCATGTCTTTTGGCATGTTCATGCCTTGTACAGCATGTAGAGGGGCGGCCGAAGGCTTAATAGTCCCATTTTTAGTTGGGTTGGTAGCCCCTTTAGGCTTGTAAATAAAGGTTGTGTCATGTGAACACGTGCGAGAGATATTCGATCTATAATGGACCATTTTACCCTTTGTTGTGCCACTGTTCAGAGCTTGTAAAGTTTATTTGTAATTTGCATTGTCTATGAAGTGTTTTTCGCAGATGTTTGCTTGTGGATCCCGATTGAGGCGTTCTCTCTAACACGTCCTCTCTTTTGTTGGTCCTAAGGGACAATGGGAGGCTTCGGGGAGGCTGACATTTGCGGACGGACACGCAAGGGTGCCGCACGACTTAGGCAAAATCAGCTAAGTCCGTGACAAGTAGGGGCCAATTGGGCCCGAGTTCAGACTAGTTTGGGCCAAGTTTGGAGCCCAACCAGTGAGCTAAAATAGTGTAGGCGGTGGCACCGCCTAGAACCCGAGAACTGAGCGATGGCACCGCTGGACTAAGCGGTGGCACCGCCCTGTTAGGATCAAGAGCACTAAGAGGGGGGGGGGGGGGGGGGGGGGTGAATTAGTGTAGTGGAAAACTTTCTGCGATTAAAACAAAACTACGTTCGAACGATAAAAACGATTTCTGTGTGAAAGCCGATACTAATCAAGATGATGTTAAAGTCAATCTATGAAGGCAGTTTGCAACTATGATGAAAACCAAAATATAGGCGCAAACTAAAATACGACGTTCGTACGAAGAAACTGATTTACGTCTAATTGCTGATTCGTAAATCACTTGATTAGGCAAGATGTAGTTTAAGCAAGAGTATAAAGGCAGTTTGCAGTTATGGTAGAGCTCAAAACGTAAACACAATCTGAAATATGATGATCGTATGAAAAAGCAGATTTACGTCTAAACGTTGATTCGGAAAGTGAAAGGCTTGAAACCCGATCGTATATGCACAGAAAGCAGTAAGCTTTAGAGGAGGTTTGTAGTAAAGATAATATGCTCAAAGTAAATGCAAACCGAGATTTAGAGTGGTTCGGTCAATCTTGACCTACTCCACTTTTGGCTTCCTCCACCGACGAGGTCACCGACGTCAACTAGAGGCCTTCCTTCAATAGGCGAAGGCCAACCACCCTTTTACAGTTTCACTCCTTTTGACGGGCTTAGGAGACAACCCTTACAGAAATTTTCTCTCCTCTCTTTACAACTCATAACTTGGAAGAACAGAGGGAGAAGAACTTTTGGTCTTTACAACAATTTTGAGCTCTAAGAATCACAGAAAGGATCAAGATTTCGATGTTAAATTACTGCCTTCAGTGCTGAATGGGTGGGGTATTTATAGGCTCCAACCCAGTTCAAATTTGGAGCTAAAAACTGTCAATTCCCGGAATTCCAGGATCAGGCGGTTGCACCTCCTGACTGGAGCGGTTGCACCGCCTGGCAGAGCTCGAAGACTGAGCCTCTAGGCAGTGCTACCTCCTGTCAAGGGCGGTTGCACCTCTTGACAGAGCTCGAAGACCGAGCTCGGGCGATTGCACCTCCTAACTAAGGCGATTGCACCGCTTGGCAGAGCTCGAAGACTGAGCTCAAGCGGTGCCACCTCCTATCAGGGGAGGTTGCACCGCCCAGTCTCGCTCGGAGACTGAGCCCAGGCAGTGCAACCTCCTGCCTTGGGCGGTTCAACCGCCTGGCAGAAATTAGGGTCCGAATGGGTTGATCCATTCGGCCCGATTTGGGTTTTTCAGGGACCCAATTGCCCCAAGATTAAGTCAATGGGATCACCTCCCATTTCCAACTTAATCAATGTGCTAACTACGATTTTTCCTAAGACATTTACTACAGCTTGCTCCGGTGCATCAATCGATTCTTCCAGTGAGCTTCCGGCGAACTTCCGTCGATCATCCGATGAACCCTCGGTGATGCTCCTACGGACTTCCGGCAAACTCCTGGACTTGCGATGATTCACTTGGTGAGTTCCGACGAGCTTCTTTGGCAAGCTTATGGACTTCTCGGATTTGTTCCCGTAGAACCTCCGACGACTGTCCGAACTTCCGTCGAACTCTCGAACTCACAACGTGATCAATGTCTTGACTTCGGCGCAACTCCTACTGCATGTCTCACTTTCATCGTAGTTAATCCTGCACACTTATCTCAACATATAGATTAGATAACAAATGACAATTGACTTCATCATCAAAATCCGAGATTTAACAATCTCCCCCTTTTTTATGATGATAATCAATTGATAATGGAGTTAACCTTAACTTCCCCTATCTATATGCCATACTTGAGATAAGTCATTCTTGAATTCAAGACCTAAGAATTCAAGAGACATATTGATAAGTTAAATCATTTGAACTTATCAATACACCCATCATGATTCCCATCATGATGTATCTCTCTGAAGATGATGTCAAGGCTTGACATTCATTTTCAAATTTTACATAACAATTTTGAATGATGGTAATAGTAGCAATTCATGATTTTGTAAGATATCAACATGTAAAGCTGTGAAGTAAGATTTTGATATCATTACATGATGTACAGTTTTCAAATATTTTAGCAAGTGTTGCATTTCTTCACATGGTAAGATATCAACTCAAGGCATAATGCAAATTAATGCATGGCATCTGTTTATATATCTCTTGGTGATGTAAGCATGGCATAATCATAGCATCAGTGTTTATAGCATCAATTCTTATATTTCTCCCCCTTTGTCATCAACAAAAAGCATGGTAGTTGTGATACCAGGAGAACAAATAAGCAAATTATCAAGCATATAAAGAAGGGCATGATACGTAGATTGCTTTGAATACTTCTTCCCTTTTTGTTTGTTATAATCCTTTGTGCATGAAGGAGGAAAGCCATTTGTGATTCTAGCTATTTGTGAGTTTGCTTTGAGTCAAGATATGTGTTTGTAACAGCTTTTTGCAAGTAAAAATACTATCATCCATATTTCAAAATGGAATTCATAAGCAGGAATCATTTCATCAAATCCATTTAAAAAATATATTTTTCATAAGAGTGTATGAAAAAAATTCGATTTTTAGCATTCCAACTGTTAAGCGAATTCGAAAATGAAGTGAACTCTTTCATGCATTCTAACAAGACTATGCTATAGATTTTCAAATACAATCATGAAGACAACATTTCAACACATGTTATGTAATGACAATCGAGTGATTTGATCATTCAACAAAATCCGAAAAATAATTTTAACTAGTTTATCTATTCGGACACATAAACATTCCTAATTCTCTTCTTATGGAATCAAATTGTTCTTCACTTAGAGGTTTTGTAAAAATGTCAGCTAGTTGATGTTTAGTGTTAATGGCAATGACTTGTCAACTACATTGGTATATCACTTTTTCATACTATATTTATCATGGAAATCAAGGCACAAGGTTTTCAAAACATTTAGTTTCAATGTAAAATCCGGGATAAACAATGATAGATGTTTACAACTCTGCATATGCTCAAAATATATCAGGTAACCATATCAAGGATCAAGGCAAAGCTCATCATGGCGAGTAACATAAGGAGTTTACAAAAACAACAGATGATTGTGTTCATACAAGCTCATTCATGATGTGGAAAATTAAAGTGCCTAAACAAAGAGTCAAATTATCGATAAATTTGCTGTAGCTCAGATAGGATTTGATATTGTCGATGTTCAAGCCATTCTTGTCTTTGTTCGAATTGGTCCATCCGAATCCCAATATCTTCGACAAATGATGTATGAGTTTGCTCAAATGGATGTGTTTCTTCAAAGGGACAGATCGGAGGAGATTGGGTATCCCTAAAGACTGGTGTTTTCGGTTCTGGTTCAGGTTGAGGGGGATCGGTTCTTCTTGGCATTCTAACCCAGTTACCGTTTCTATAAAAACATCTTAATCGGTGAAGTAGATTTTTATTTATTATCCTAAATATATCTACTTTTATTACTTCTTCTTCCGGTGGTATTAGAATATCGTAGGCTTTCATTATTCTAGTGATTATACCACCATATGAGAGCATCATGTCTTAGATAGTTCTAACATGTTTTGTTGGATAAGATAACCAAGACAGATGTCATGTCCTTTCATGATCAAATACATAGTTCCTAATTCTAATTGGCTTACTTCATCATGATGGTATTGTTTAGGGAGAATGATGGGAGGTAGGATATGATGAAGTACCTTAGTGTTTAGAGGCAGTAGATGTTCATAACTTTTAGGAACATATGCTAAGTTGGAATTGGCAAAAATTGTTCCTAAGGCTTCAACATATGTTGTTCCAACAGTTTCATCATCCCATAATCCTCTAAAGTAAAGTCCTCTACTTTTCATGGGAATGCCTATCATGTTGCAAATGAATTTATCCGTAATTGAGATGTGTTGTCCTAAAAGATAGGTAGACATTCTTTCTACTTCATCTATTTGTATGTTGTTGTAAAACAATCTAACAAGTCTTGGATAGATTGGTTCATTAATTTGCAAAACAGGAAGTAGATCTAAGTTTGCAAACCATTGGATTGTCTCTAAGTCTCTTAATTCATTTAAATCTACATATTTTCCCTTATTGACACTCCTAAGTTCGAAAGAGAAAAATTTTTCAGCATGGTATTTTGAATCGAAAAGGGTGAGATCAAAATCTTCTGCTAATCTCCTCTTTCCTTTGTCCCTTGAGGATCTTCTAGATCTCATAACTATTGCGGTTTAGAAGAATAGTGATGAGCAAGAGTAAATGAATCAAAAAACGGAGTTTAAGGGCTTCTTAGAGAATACCTTAGTGAGATCTTCAAGAGTGGGAAGGATTGTTGATGTTTTGCTCCGAAATGAGGGGTATTTGGTGTTAGGATCGAGAGCACTAAGAGGGAATTAGTGCAGCGGAAATCTTTCAGCGATTAAAAACGAAAGCTGCATTCGTTTGATAAAACTATTTTGATGCAAAAGCCGATTCTAAGAATACTTATGATTAAGTGCAGTTTACGTCTAAACACAGTTTGCGTCTAAGCGTAGTTTACACAGTTTGCGTCTAAATGTAGTTTGCGTCTAAATGCAGATAGCGTCTAAGCGCAGTTTGCATCTAAGATCAGATTGCGTCTAAGCATAATGTAGTTTGCGTCTAAACGCAGTTTTCCGTCTAAACACAGTTTTACGTCTAAACGTAGTTTTACGTCAAAACGCAGTTTGCGTCTAAACGTAGTTTTACGTCTAAACTTAGTTTTGCGTTTAAAAGTAGTTTACGTCTAAAACACAGTTTTATGTCTAAACACAGTTTGCACAGTTTACGTCTAAACGCAGTTTTAAAGGGATCTGAACTTAGAAACTTCGTTCGTAAAAGTGCAGAAGACAGTTTTGTAGAATCAAAACGTAAACGTAAACTGTAATGTATGAAAACACCGATTTACGTCTGAATACAGATTCGGAAAGATCAGCACTTAGAAACTTGTTCGAAAAGTGCAGAAGACAGTTTTGCAGAATCAAAACGTAAACGTAAACTGTAATGTATGAAAACACCGATTTACGTCTGAATGCATATTCGGAAAGATCAGCACTTAGAAACTTGTTCGTAAAGGCGCAGAGAGCAGTAGCTATGTAGGAGGTTTGCAATAATGATAAAGTCCTCAAAATAAACGCAAACCAGAGATTTAGAGTGGTTAAGTCAGTCTTGACCTACTCCACTTTTGGCTTCCTCCACCGACGAGGTCATCGACGTCAACTAGAGGCCTTCCTTCAATAGGCGAAGGCCAATTGCCCTTTTACAGATTCACTCCTTTTGATGGGCTCAGGAGACAACCCTTACAGGACCTTTCTCTCCTCTCTTTACAACTCAAGACTTGAAGAACAGAAAGAGGAGAACTTTAGGACTTTACACAAATTTGAACTCTTAGAATCACAGAAAAGATCAAGAATTCGGTGTAGGTCTGTATCTTTTCAGTGTTGAATGGGTGGGGTATTTATAGGCCCCAACCCAATTCAAATTTGGAGCTCAAATTGATCAAATCCCGGAATTCCGGGACCAGGCGGTTGCACCTCCTGACTAGAGAGGTTGCACCGCCTGGCAGAGCTCGAAGACTGAGCCCAGGCGGTTGCACCTCTGTGTCAGGGGCGGTTGCACCGCTTGAGTCTGGCTCGGAGACTGAGCCCCAGGCGTTGCCACCTCTTGACTGAGGCGGTTGCACCGCTCTGCCAGAGCTCGAAGACCGAGCTCAAGCGGTGCCACCTCTCTGTTAGGGAGGTTGCATTGCCCAGTCTAGCTCGAAGACGGAGCTCAGGCAGTGCCACCTCCTGGCTAGGGTGGTTGCACTGCCCAGTCTCGCTGGGAGACGTAGCCCAGGCGGTGCCACCTCCTGGCCTAGGCGGTTGCACCTCCTGATGCAATCAGGGTCCGAATGGAGCCACCATTCGGCCCAATTTCAGTCTTTCAGGGGCCCAATTGCCCCAAGATTAAGCTAATGGGATCACCTCCCATTTTCCAGCTTAATCAACGTGCTAACTACGATTAGATCTAAGACAATTTCTGCAGCTTTGCTTCGGTGCGTCAATCGCTTCTTCCGGCGAGTTTCCGGCGAACTTCCGTCGATCATCCGATGAACCCTCGGTGATGCTCCTGCGGACTTCCGGCAAACTCCTGGACTTTGCGATGATCCACTTGGCGAGTTCCGACGAGCTTCTCTTGGCAAGCTTCTGGATTTCTCGGATCTGTTCTCGCAGAACCTCCGACGACCGTCCGAACTTCCGTCGAACTCTCGAACTCCCAACGTGATCATGAACTTGACTCCAGCGCAACTCCTGCTGCTTGTCTAACTTTTATCGTAGTTAATCCTGCACACTTATCTCAACACATAGATTAGAGAACAAATGACAATTGACTTCATCATCAAAATCCGAGATTCAACAATCTCCCCCTTTTTGATGATGACAATCAATTGATAATGGAGTTATCCTTAACTCCCCTTGTCTATATGCCATAGTTGAGATAAGTCAACCTTGAATTCAAGACCTAAGAATTCAAGTGACGTATTGATAAGTTAGATCAGTTAAACTTATCAATACTCCCATCATGATACTCATCATGATGTATCTCTTCAAAGATGATGTCAAGGCTTGACATACATCATCAAGTTTGTATGATTGTGTTTGTAACTATTCATCATGTAGTTTGAACATTATCATATAAAGCTGTGAAGCACTATTACATGATGCACACATTTGAAATATTCTAGCAAGTTTTGCATTTTCTTCACATGATAAGATATCAACTCAGGGCATAATGCAAACTTTAGCACATGTTCATATATCTCTTGGTGATGCAAGGATGGCATAATCATAGCAGTGTTTATAGCATCACTCATAGTATTTCTAATCATGGCAGTGTTTATCAATTCATATATCTCCCCCTTTGTCATCAACAAAAAGCATAGTAATTATGATACCAGGAAAATAATAATAGCAAGCTTATAGAGGAATTTTACATAGATTGCTTTAAATACATCTTCCCCTTTTTGTTATAATCCATTGTCTATGTAAAGATTTTGCAGGATGGAATACATACACATGAATCACTTCATCAAATCTATTTCAGAAACTTATTTTTCATGAAAGTGTACGAGAAAATCTGTTTTATAGCATTCGAATAAATTCGGACAAGATTTTGTTGCAGATTTTCACATATAATCATAGAAACATTACAATCAAGTGATTTGATCATTCAATATAGTCCGAAAAATAATTTTAACAAATTTATCTATTCGGACACATCAACATTCCTAATTCTCTTCGAATGAAATCAAATTGTTCTTCACTTAGAGGTTTTGTAAAAATGTCAGCTAGTTGATGTTTAGTATCAATGAACTATATGGTTACGTCATGATTAGTGACATGATCTCGTATAAAGTGATGTCTAATATCAATATGTTTTGTTCTTGAGTGTTGTATAGGATTCTTAGTTAAGCATATTGCACTCGTGTTATCATATTTAATGGGAATATCTTTAAGATTAACTTTGTAATCTTCTAAAGTGTTTTTCATCCATACAACTTGTGCACAGCATGCACTTGCTACAATATATTCAGCTTCGGTTGTTGATAGAGCAACCGAGCTTTGTTTCTTAGATGACCAGGAAACAAGGGCATGTCCTAAAAATTGACATGATCCTGATGTGCTTTTTCTATCTGTTCTACAGCCAGCGATGTCCGCATCAGCATAAGCTGTTAACTCAAAATTTTATGATTTTGGGTACCATAATCCTAGATTTGTGGTTCCATTAAGATATCTAAGTATTCTTTTAACTGCTTTGAGATGAGATATCTTAGGGTTTGATTGAAATCTAGCACAAATTCCTACACTGAACATGATGTATGGTCTGGTGGCAGTGAGGTAAAGTAAACTTCCTATCATACCCCTATAAGTTTTTTGATCAAAGCTTTCGGCACTTTCATCAATTTCTAACTTAGTGGAGGTGCTCATAGGAGTGTTACTTGTTAGGATCGAGAGCACTAAGAGGGGGGGGGGTGAATTAGTGCAGCGGAAATCTTTCAGCGATTAAAAAGGAAAGCTGCGTTCGTTCGATAAACACTATGCAAAAGCCGATCCTAGTTTACTTATTATTAAGTGCAGTTTACGTTTAAACACAGTTAGCGTCTAAACGCAGTTTGCGTCTAAATGCAGATTGCATCTAAATTCAGATTGCGTCTAAGCGCAGTTTGCGTCTAAGCGCAGATTGCGTCTATGCGCAGTTTGCGTCTAAGCGCAGTTTGCGTCTAAGCGCAGATTGCGTCTAAGCGCAGTTTGCGTCTAAACACAGTTTGCGTCTAAGCGCAGTTTAAGCAGAAGTATAAAGACAATGTGCTTCTATTCAAAAAGTAATCTGCAAAAAGCAGATTTACGTCTAAACGCAGATTTACGTCTAAACGCAGATTTACGTCTAAACTTTGAAACTCGTTTGTATACTCGCAGAAGGCAGTATACAGTTGAAATTAAGACGTAAATGTAAGCTGAAATCTGATGATTGTGTGAGGAAAGCCGATTTATGTCTGAATGCAGTTTTATGTCTAAATGTTGAAACTCGTTCGTAAAGTCGCAGAAGACAGTTTGCAGTTATAAACAGATTCAAGATGTAGATGTAAACTGCAAAGTAAGGATCGTACGAAAACACGTATTGACGTCTGAATCCAGATTCGGAAAGATTAGAGCTTAGAAACTTGTTCGTAAAAGCATAGAGAGCAGTAGCTATGTAGGAGGTTTGCAGTAATGATAAAGTGCTCAAAATAAACGCAAACCAGAGATTTAGAGTGGTTCGGTCAGTCTTGACCTACTCCACTTTTGGCTTCCTCCACCGGCGAGGTTACCGACGTCAACTAGGTGCCTTCCTTCAATGGGCGAAGGCCAACTGCCCTTTTACAGTCTCTCCTTTTGACGGGCTCAGGAGACAACCCTTACAGATCCTTTCTCTCCTCTCTTTACAACTCAAGACTTGAAGAACAGAAGAGAAGAGAACTTTTCGACTTTACACAAGTTTGAGCTCTTAGAATCACTGAAAAGATCAAGAATTCGGTGTGGATCTGTATCCTTTCAGTGTTGAATGGGTGGGGTATTTATAGGCCCCAACCCAATTCAAATTTGGAGCTCAAAACGATCAAATCCCGGAATTTCGGGATCAGGCGGTTGCACCTCTTGACTGGAGAGGTTGCACCGCCTAGCAGAGCTCGAAGACCGAGCTTAGGCGGTGCCACCTCTCTATCAGGGAGGTTGCACCGCCCAGTCTTGCTCGAAGACTGAGCTCAGGCGGTGCCACCTCTCTGTCAGGGAGGTTGCACCGCCCAGTCTTGCTCGAAGACTGAGCTCAGGCGGTGCCACCTCCTGGCTGGGGAGGTTTCACCGCCCAGTCTCGCTGGGAGACTTAGCCCAGGCGGTGCCACCTCCTGGCCTAGGCGGTTGCACCTCCTGGTGCAATCAGGGTCCGAATGGTTAGCTCCATTCGGCCCAATTTCATTCTTTTCAAGGGCCCAATTGCCCCAAGATTAAGCTAATGGGATCACCTCCCATTTTCCAACTTAATCAACGTGCTAACTACGATTAAATCTAAGACAATTTCTGCAGCTTTGCTCCGATGCGTCAATCGCTTCTTCCGGCGAACTTCCATCGATCAACCGATGTACCCTCGGAGATTCTTCTGCGGACTTCCGGCAAACTCCTGGACTTTGCGACGATCGACTTGGCGAGTTCCGACGAGCTTCGCTTGGCAAGCTTCTGGACTTTTCGGATCTGTTCTCGCAGAACCTCCGACGACCGTCCGAACTTCCGTTGAACTCTCGAACTCCCAACGTGATCATGAACTTGACTCCGGCGCAACTCCTGCTGCTTGTCTAACTTTCATCATAGTTAATCCTGCACACTTATCTCAACACATAGATTAGACAACAAATGACAATTGACTTCATCATCAAAATCCGAGATTCAACAATCTCCCCCTTTTTGATGATGACAATCAATTGATAATGGAGTTATCCTTAACTCCCCCTGTCTATATGCCATAGTTGAGATAAGTCAACCTTGAATTCAAGACCTAAGAATTCAAGTGACGTATTGATAAGTTAGATCAGTTAAACTTATCAATACTCCCATCATGATACTCATCATGATGTATCTCTTCAAAGATGATGTCAAGGCTTGACATACATCATCAAGTTTGTATGATTGTGTTTGTAACTATTCATCATGTAGTTTGAACATTATCATATAAAGCTGTGAAGCGCTATTACATGATGCACATATTTGAAACATTCTAGCAAGTTTTGCATTTTCTTCACATGATAAGATATCAACTCAGGGCAGAATGCAAACTATAGCACACGTTCATATATCTCTTGGTGATGCAAGGATGGCATAATCATAACATTGTTTATAGCATCACTCAAGTATTTTGCAAGAAGTATGACATGATCATGGCAGTTTTTATCAATTCATATGTTTCTCCCCCTTTGTCATCAACAAAAAGCATGGTAATTATGATACCAGGAAAATAATGATAGCAGGCTTATAGAGGAATTTTTTACATAGATTGCTTTACTACTTCTTCCCTTTTTGTTATAAGCCATTGTCTATGTAAAGATTTAGCAGGATGGAATACATACACATGAATCACTTCATCAAATCTATTTCAGAAACTTATTTTTCATGAAAGTGTACGAGAAAATTTGTTTTACAGCATTCGAATAAATAAGATGCATTCGGACAAGATTTTGTTGCAGATTTTCACATGGCAATCAAGTGATTTGATCATTCAACATAGTCCGAAAAACAAATTCATCTATTCGGACACATCAACATTCCTAATTCTCTTTTAATGAAATCAAAGCACAAGGTTTTCAAAACTTTTAGTTTCAAAGCACAACATTCTTAATTTGGACACATCACATACCAAACAGTAATGATACCATAAAAATCTGAGATAACTTTTACCACAAGGCGCAAGATATATGTTTACCACGATAGATGTTTACAGCCAACACATCAGAAGTAACATTAGAAGATTAAAACAACAACAGGTGTTCAACAAGTTCATTGATGAGGTGAAAAATTAAAATGCCTAAACAAGGAGTCAAATTGACTATGAATTTGCTGCAGCTCAGATAGGATTTGATCTTGTCGTTGTTCAATCCGTTCTTGTCTCTGTTCGAATCGATCCATTCGAATCCCAATTTCTTCGATGGATGTATGAGTTTGCTCAACTGGATGTGTTTCCTCAAAGGGAAGGGTCAGAGGAGATTGGGTACCCCTAAATACTGGTGTTTCCGGTTCAGGTTCGGGTTGAGGGTGATCAGTCCTTCTAGGGATTCTAACCCAGTTACCGTCTCTATAGTAGCATCTTAGTCGGTGAAGTAGATTTTTGTTTATTATGCTAAATCGATCTACTTTCATTACTTCTTCTTCTGGTGGTATTAGAATGTCGTAAGCTTTCATTATTCTTGTGATTATACCACCATATGGGAGCATCATATCTTTCTTAGATAATTCTAGCATGTTTTGTTGGATAAGATAACCAAGACAGATGTCATGTCCCTTCATGATTATGTACATAGTTCCTAATTCTAATTGACTTATTTCATCATGATGGTATTATTTAGGAAGAATTATACTAGTCGTGATATGATGAAGTACCTTAGTGTTCAAAGGCAATAGATGTTCACAACTTTTAGGAACAAATGTTATGTTAGGATTGGCAAAGATTGTTCCTAAGGCTTCAACATAGGATGTTCCAATACTTTCATCATCCCATGATCCTCTAAAGTAAAGTCCTATGCTTTTTATGGGGATGCCTATCATATCACAAATGAACCTATCAGTGATTGAGATGTGTTGTCCTAAAAGATAGGTGAACATCCTTTCTTCATCATCTATTTGTATGTTATTGTAAAATAATCTAACTAGCCTAGGATAGATGGGTTCGTTAATCTGCAAGATTGGAAGTAGATCTAGGTTTGCAAACCATTGGATAGTCTCTAAGTCTCTTAGTTCATTTAGATCTACGTATTTTCCCTTATTGATATATCTAAGTTCGAAAGAGGGAAATTTTTCAGCATGATTTTTTGAATCGAAAAGAGTGAAATCAAACTCTTCTACTAATCTCCTCTTTCCCTTGTCCCTTGAGGATCTTCTAGATCCCATAACTACTGCTGTTTAGAGGGATGATGGTGAGCAAGAGTAAATGAAGAACAAAACAGAATTTAAGGGCTTCTTAGAGAGTACCTTTGTGAACTCTTCAAGAGAAGGAAGGATTCTTGATGTTTTGCTCCGAAATGGGAGGTATTTGGAAGGCTTAGAGGAGTGAAATGAGAATGGAGGAGACTTGGAAGAGTAGAGGAGGAAATGGGAGTGAGTTGGGGTCGGTTCCACCGCCGGCCCTAGCGTGGGTTTAAAAAGGCAGAGTTGCGGGCAGTTGCACCTCTGGCTGGAGCGGTGCAACCTCTGGCAACCCGTGATAGCTGGAGGTGCCACCGCCAGCTGGGGAGGTGCCACCGCCTGCAGGCAGTGAGCACGTTGTTGTGATTTGATCAGAGATGTTTTGTCTTGAGGAAAGTTTTCATTCAGAGCAATTAACGTTTCTTTCGTGATTACGTATGAGTTTTTATTTTAAGAAAAAAAAAAAAAACTTGTAGGATCAAGATAGATCTTATAATGTGCATACTCCCAATGTCATACACATGTTTGTGATAGTTCGTTCAAGTTGGTAATCCTTTCAAGTTTATGACATACTTAGTTTCTTCATGATACAAGGTTTGATTTGAAGATGATGAATGGATAATATTGACAGATTCGATGATCAAGGGGATATATGTTTCTAATTCTGAAAAGTCACATTAGGTTGCATCCAAATCACATTTGTGATTTCATAATTTCCACTCGTAATTTAAGCGTTGCAAGTTCCTTTTAACTTTTGGGTTATGATTGTTGAGAATCAAGGAGCAGAATACTAATTCTTGCTCCAGCCTAAAATTTTAATGTTTTTACAAGAAAGGATGATGTTTAGGTACCCATTTGCTTTTGGGTGCCTCATAAATAGATCTACATTTCTTATCATGTTGCATAGAATTTGTCATGGTTCCTTTAGGAACCCAAATCAATTTGTTTGGACTTATTTTCTTGAATGGACAACAATGTATCTTATGTCCAAATTTACAACAGAAGTTACATTTGTCTTAATGTCGAATATGTAAGATGGAGCCTTTTATGAAGGTGATTGGATTTTGGTGAGGACTTCTCACGAATCCAATTCCACTTCTTTTGGGAACGTGACCCTTGTTTGTAAGGATCATGTTCAATGACTTGCTACCAACCTCGAATTTCTTCAAGGTGTCCTTAAGTAGCAAGTTTTCTTTTTGGAGAGTTTCTAGATTATGGCATTTTATGCATGGGCTTAAACTATCATGATGTTCAGCATTTAACTTATCGAAATTACAAATAAGATTATCATGCTCCTTTTTTAGCGATTTGTATTTACTACTGATAGTCTTACACTCAGCAAACAATTCATGGAAAGCATTTAATAATTCATCGAATGATAAATCAGCATCTATTGAATTTGTTACCTCATCTTCGATGGCCATTAAGGCGTAATGAGCAACTTGCTCGGTGTTGGACTCCTCTTCTTCGGATGCACTCGAGTCATCCCATGTTGCTTGAAGCGCCTTCTTCTTTGATGTTCTCCTTTTGACTTGGGGACAATCACTCTTGTAGTGTCCCGGCTTTTTGCATTCATAGCAGATTACTTGGTCCTTCTTGGGTTCAAGTTTATTTTTTGCATCATTCTTAAACTTGTTTCTATTAAAGAACTTTTTAAACTTTCTTGTTAGAAGTGCCAAGTCATCATCACAGTCCTCATCACTTGAGTTTTCTCTCAAGTGGCATTCAAAAGTTTTGAGTGCCATATCCTTCCTGTTCTTTGGAAGGATGTCTTCCTGCTCTTCATGAGCTTTACAAGTCATTTCGTAGGTCATTAATGACCCGATTAGTTCTTCAAGAGGGAAATTTCGTAAATCTTTTGCCTCTTGAATAGCAGTGACTTTAGGATCCCAACTCTTAGGAAGGGATCTTAGTATCTTATTAACAAGCTCAAAATCAGAAAAGCTCTTTCCGAGTCCTTTTAGACCATTGACGACATCCGTGAAACGGGTAAACATGTCGCCAATGGTTTCACTCGGTTTCATCCGGAAAAGTTCGAAAGAATGTAACAGCAAATTGATTTTTTACTCTTTTACTCTACTTGTGCCTTCATGGGTCACTTTGAGTGTGTGCCAAATATCAAATGCAGTTTCACAAGTTGAAACACGGTTAAACTCGTTTTTATCAAGTGCACAAAATAAGGCATTCATAGCCTTTGCATTAAGAGCGAAAGCCTTCTTCTCCAAATCATTCCAATCGATCATTGGAAGAGAAGACTTCAAAAATCCGTTTTCGATAAGATTCCACAGTTCAAAATCCATAGAAATAAGAAAGATCCTCGTTCGGGTCTTCCAGTAGGTGTAGTCCGTCCCATTGAACATGGGTGGACGCGTAATAGAATGCCCCTCTTGGTTTCCGGCGTATGCCATTTCTCTTGGGTTTTAATCCGTTACAGAGTTAACCTTGCTCTGATACCAATTGTTAGGATCGAGAGCACTAAGAGGGGGGGGTGAATTAGTGCAGCGGAAATCTTTCAGTGATTAAAAACGAAAGCTGCATTCGTTTGATAAAACTATTTTGATGCAAAAGCCAATTCTAAGAATACTTATGATTAAGTGCAGTTTACGTTAAACACAGTTTGCGTCTAAGCGCAGTTTACACAGTTTGCGTCTAAATGTAGTTTGCGTCTAAATGCAGATTGCGTCTAAGCACAGTTTGCGTCTAAGCGCAGTTTGCGTCTAAGATCAGATTACGTCTAAGCGCAGTGCAGTTTGCGTCTAAACGTAGTTTTATGTCTAAACACAGTTTTACGTCTAAACGTAGTTTTACGTCTAAACGTAGTTTGCGTCTAAACGCAGTTTTACGTCTAAACGTAGTTTTGCATTTAAAAGTAGTTTACGTCTAAAACACAGTTTTACGTATAAACACAGTTTGCATAGTTTTCGTCTAAACGCAGTTTTAAAGGGATCTGAACTTAGAAACTTCGTTCGTAAAAGCGCAGAAGACAGTTTTGCAGAATCAAAACGTAAACGTAAACTGTAATGTATGAAAACACCGATTTACGTATGAATACAGATTCGAAAATATCAGCACTTAAAAACTTATTCGTAAAAGCGCAGAAGACAGTTTTGCAGAATCAAAACGTAAACGTAAACTGTAATGTATGAAAACACCGATTTACGTCTGAATGCAGATTCGAAAAGATCAGCACTTAGAAACTTGTTCGTAAAGGCGCAGAGAGCAGTAGCTATGTAGGAGGTTTGCAGTAATGATAAAGTGCTCAAAATAAACGCAAACCAGAGATTTAGAGTGGTTCGGTCAGTCTTGACCTACTCCACTTTTGGCTTCCTCCTCCGACGAGGTCACCGACATCAACTAGAGGCCTTTCTTCAATAGGCGAAGGCCAACTGCCCTTTTACAGATTCACTCCTTTTGATGGGCTCAGGAGACAACCCTTACAGGACCTTTCTCTCCTCTCTTTACAACTCAAGACTTGAAGAACAAAAAGAGGAGAACTTTAGGACTTTACACAAATTTGAGCTCTTAGAATCACAGAAAAGATCAAGAATTCGATGTAGGTTTGTATCTTTTCAGTGCTGAATGGGTGGGGTATTTATAGGCCCCAACCCAATTCAAATTTGGAGCTCAAAACGATCAAATCCTGGAATTTCGGGACCAGGCGGTTGCACCTCCTGACTGGAGAGGTTGCACCGCCTGGCAGAGCTCGAAGACTGAGCCCAGGCGGTTGTACCTCTGTGTCAGGGGCGGTTGCACCGCCTGAGTCTGGCTCGGAGACTGAGCCCCAGGTGGTGCCACCTCTTGACTGAGGCGGTTGCACCTCTCTGCCAGAGCTCGAAGACCGAGCTCAGGCGGTGCCACCTCTCTGTCAGGGAGGTTACACCGCCCAGTCTAGCACGAATACTGAGCTCAGGCGGTGCCACCTCCTGGCTGGGGCGGTTGCACCGCCCAGTCTCGCTGGGAGACTTAGCCCAGGCGGTGCCACCTCTTGGCCTAGGCGGTTGCACCTCCTGATGCAATCAGGGTCCGAATGGTTAGCTCCATTCGGCCCAATTTCAGTCTTTCAGGGGCCCAATTGCCCCAAGATTAAGCTAATGGGATCACCTCCCATTTTCCAGCTTAATCAACGTGCTAACTACGATTAGATCTAAGATAATTTCTGCAGCTTTGCTTCGGTGCGTCAATCGCTTCTTCCGGCGAGTTTCCGGCGAACTTCCGTCGATCATCCGATGAACCCTCGGTGATGCTCCTGCGGACTTCCGGCAAACTCCTGGACTTTGTGACGATCCACTTGGCGAGTTCCGACGAGCTTCGCTTGGCAAGCTTCTGGACTTCTCGGATCTATTCTCGCAGAACCTCCGACGACCGTCCGAACTTCCGTCGAACTCTCGAACTCCCAACGTGATCATGAACTCGACTCCGGCGCAACTCCTGCTGCTTGTCTAACTTTTACCGTAGTTAATCCTGCACACTTATCTCAACACATAGATTAGACAACAAATGACAATTGACTTCATTATCAAAATCCGAGATTCAACATTTGGGAGGCTATTGTTAGAACCCTTGCATATTCTAAACTTGGGGTTGATCTCTTTAGGGGATCGGCCTCCTTGGAACTCTATAGGAGTTCCTCCCTCCAAGTTGCTGCTCAACGGCTGCAGAAAAGATTCATCTATTGCTTATGAAAAGTGGTGGAATACATGACTATTTATAGGGCTTCTAAACCCTAACTCCTAATAGGACTCTTACTTAGGACTCCTACTTCTAAACAACTCCCAATAGGACTCCTACTCAAGACTCCTACTTCTAACCAACTCCTAATAGGACTCCTACTCAAGACTCCTATTCCTTTACAACTCCCTATTCTTCTCTAAGAAATAACCTCCTAACCTTTGCCAGCCTCTTCACCTCTTTAATAGGGGTCGGCTTAGGTAGGTTTTACATGAATGTCCCTCTCAATTAGGACTCTCCTAGCTAGAGTCCTAACAGACCCGCCCTCTTCAAATCAGCCTTGTCCTCGAGGCTGACGATTCATTAATTTTGAGAATTTGATCTTCAAGTCATCATAGTTCTCCCAAGTGGCATCTTCTGTTAGTAGGTTTGCCCACTGTATTAGCAATTCAATAGTGGATCGTCATCGTCGAGTCATGATCTCCTTGGGTAGTCATATTTGGTGGGTGGCTTTGGGCTATCTCCAAGCACCTATTTACAACTTCCGTCTGGCCATCGGTTTGTGGGTGATATGTCATACTTCTTTTCCATTTAATACCCTGCATATGGAATAACTTTGTCTAAAATCTGCTCGTGAAGATGCAAGTAGAATTTATCATAAGCACAATGCGTCCCTTATACTGTAATTCTTTTGAGTCCTAATTGTAATGAGCCATGGGGCTTGGTGCTTCCTCCAATTTTTTTATAATCTTACTAATATCTGAATCTTCCTACCAATCCATCTTAATATCCTCAAGGAAGTCACTGGTCGGAAGTGAAACAACCGAAACTTCAACTTGCTCGGGTAGCTGCGAAAGCCCATCTACAAGAACATTCTCTTTCCCCTTTTTGTAAGTTATTTCATAATCAAATCCAAGAAGTTTTGTTACCCATTTTTGCTGCTCAGGGGATGGTATCTTTCACTCCAAAAAGTACTTGAGGCTTTTATGGTTGGTTTTAATTTGAAATTGTCGACCAATCAAGTAGGGTCTCCACCTCGTTGCTGCGCGCACAATGGCGAGCATCTCCTTATCATATGTTGACTTATTTTGATGGGAGGGAGGTAATGCCTTGCTAGTGTATGCGAGTGGTCGACCATCTTGCATGAGAATGGCTCCAATTCCGACTCCAGATGCGTCGGCCTTAATAATCAAGGGTCGGTTAAAATCTAGTAGTTTTAGCACCGGCGTCGTCGTCATGGCTGCCTTAAGTTTGTCGAAGGCAGCGGAGGCTCTGTCCGACCATTGGAAGACATCTTTTTTCAGTAAGTAAGTGATGCACTGATCTCGCCATAGTTTTTCATGAACTTGCAGTAGTAGCCTATTAAACCCAGAAAGCCATATAGCAATTTTACGTTCCTCGGGGTAGGCCAATTTTGCATTGCTTCAATTTTGAAGGGGTCCACTGTCACACCTTCCTCTAATATGATATGCCCAAGATATTCCACCTTCTGTTGAAGAAAGCAAAAATTTGTAATAGTTGTTGTGTGTTCAAAAGGTGGTTTTCGGTATGTCTTCTTCGCGTACTCATATTTGATGATACCCGGATCAAAGGTCCAACTTTGTAAAGATTTTTGCTCCCTTTCATCTAGCAATTCATCTGCTATTGGAATAAGGTATTTATCCTTGATGGTTATGCCATTGAGAGCTCGATAATCAATGCATATTCGCCATGTTCCGTCCTTCTTGCGTACAAGTAGCACCGGTGAAGAGTAGAGGTTGCAACTTGGCCGAATAACTCCTGTTTCAAGCATCGCTTTTACAATCCTTTCTATTTTATCCTTCTAGAGATGTAGATATTGATATGGCCGAGTATTTGCTGGAAGGTTTGCTTGAAATAATCGTTATATAATGATCATGCCGACGGGTAAGAGATCATGACATTAGGTGATATTTCTTGGAATTTTATGCAACTAATTAGGAGCATGGCCTCATGATCATCAAGAGGGAGAAGGAAGAAATCTGCAATTATCTTTTGGTCCTGCAGTAATAGTTTCTCCTGCGGGCGCCTACGATCACAATTCAAAATCCATCCATCGACGACCTTAACGTCAAACCTGCTGCAATTCTCAATAGGTAAGGTCATCTGGATAGCAACCTTACTATTTATAAAGTTATTAGAACTACCCGTGTCGATGAGAATAGTGATCGATTGTTGTTTGAGAAGGCCTCCAACTTTCATCGTTTGCGGGTTTGAGTAGCCGGCTAGTGCATATACCGTAACTTTAGTCGGTTGTGGCTCTTCTCTTGTTAACCTCTTTGGTGTAGGGACTTGGTCGACAGTAGGGGGGGCTGAGAGCTTCAATATTACTGGTTGAGGAGCGACCCTAGTCCTCCGAGCTTCATGGTTCAATTGCTCCTCTTGATGTCGTGCGAAAGAGATGGCTGCCATAAGCGTATACGGTTGTCGCGCTTTAACTTCTCCTCGGATCTCTGGCTTCAAGCCCTCAATGAAGGTCCTTAATAGTTATTTTTTAGACCAATCATGAGTTTGATTAGATAACCTTTCAAACCTGGTTTGGTACTCCTGAATGGTGGAGGTTTGTCGGATCTTTGCTAGTTGTCCGTTAATATTCTTGTAATCGGTTGGTCTGAAGCGGATCAATAGTCCTTCTTTGAATTGTCACCATGAAAGGACTCCATAAGTATGTTCAAACCAATCAAACCACTGTATAGCATCCCCTTCAAGATGTATAGCTGCAATTTTCACCATAGATGCATCCGCGGTTTTATGGTACCGAAAATATCGCTCCGCGCGCGAGATCCAACCAATCGGGTCTCCTTCTTCCCATCTAGGGAAATCCACTCTCATGCATGGATAGTTGGGGTTGTTCATAGAGCTTCCCCTCTCTTGGAAGTCATATCTTTGGGCTTGGTGCGATTGGGCAAAGCTCTCTCCTTGATGTGATTTCTTCGGGCTTAGTGGTCGGCCCAATTTGAGTTCGGTAAAGAGCATCCAAATCTTATCCTCCATTCGCACCTCGAAGGCTTTAAATTTAGCTTTGATTAATTCCTTAGATGCCATAGTATATGCCACCAAATCTGTGATGTTAAGATCTCTCTTTTGTTGTCGGGTTAAAGGCATGTATTGGTTGAGAGAGGTGATGGTTGAAAGGGTTGGTGGATTGGTGGATGTAGGCTACGGTTTAGGATTGTTTTGTGGCTATTTTGGGTGCAGTTTGAGGGTGTGGTTTGGTGGAGTTTTAGGGCTATGAATTAATGTTTTGGATCTGTGGTAGATGGTAGCAAAGGTTTGATAGAAATCAGTGGAAGTTATAGTAAGTATGTGCTGTCTTATAAGAGTAGAATTATCGTCGAAGAAACAACGGTTTCTCAACGTAATTTCCACCAAAAACTTGAGAGAATTGAGGAGAGAATTGATAGCAAAATCATAGTTTATATGACAGCAAGGATATCTAATTTAATCAAGAAAATTTCGGCAGTATAACAGCAAGGACATTGGTGCAAGTTGCGATTGCAGAATTCTCGTTGAAAATTTTCAACGGGTTATGATGAAAATTTGCAGCAACATAAAATCATTTTTAGAGATAAATTTCTTAATATATTAATCTTAGATGGAATCCAAGACGATCTATGAAGTGTATAAGAAATTTTATTCAAAAAAGATTGCAAATAGATGGGTTAAGGCAACAATATGCGGCTGAAATTTTCTGCAGCACAGATTTTTAGGTATAACAGATTGGACGTAAAAGATCAGTGGATTATATTGAGAATTTTTTGATAAAACTAATGGAAAATCTACTGTTAGAAAGTGTCAAAGCTATCCTAAAAATTTCGTAGATATTTGGATAGAAACAACGTAGTATCAAGATCAAGAAACGGTGCTATGCGGCTGAAATTTTATAGTGCAGATTTTCAAGTATAGCAGATTAGATATAAAATATCAATGGTTTATATTGAGAATTTTTGACATAACCAAAGGAAAATCTACTGTTAGGATGTGTTAAAGATGTCATAAAAATTTCGTAGAGATTTGGATAGAAAAAACATAGTAGCAAGATCAAACAAATGGTGCTATACGGTTGGAATTCTGCAATGTATCTTTCGTCATAGAGATGAAAACTTTATGACAAAAAGTTTATGCAGAAATATAGGAATAGTTTTTTTGGGATTTTTAAATAAGGATAACTAAATTGCAGCAGCAGTAAGGTAGAAAACCAGAACCTGTTGCAATTAACGAGGAGATCAAAGAATGATCAGTGGTGGTGGAGATGACGGTGGAATTTGGCAACGATCTCTTAAGCAATTGTGGGAATTGCCTTGGGTGGTTGTGGAGGGTTGATGGATGGTTGTAGAAGGGCAGTGAGATGCCAAGAACGCTGCTCTGATACCAGGTGGTAGAACCCTTGCAAATTCTAAACTTGGGGTTGATCTCTTTAGGGGATCGGCCTCCTTGGAACTCTATAGGGGTTCCTCCCTCCAAGTTGTTGCTCAAAGGCTGCAGAAAAGATTCATCTATTGCTTATGAAAAGAGGTGGAATACATGACTATTTATAGGGCTTCTAAACCCTAACTCCTAATAGGACTCTTACTTAAGACTCCTACTTCTAAACAACTCCTAATAGGACTCCTACTCAAGACTCCTACTTCTAACCAACTCCTAATATGACTCTTACTCAAGACTCCTATTCCTTTACAACTCCCTATTCTTCTCTAAAAAATAACCTCCTAACCTTAGCCGACCTCTTCACCTCTTTAATAGGGGTCAGCTTATGTAGGTTTTACATGAATGTCCCTCTCAATTAGGACTCTCCTAGCTAGAGTCCTAACAGCAATGAGGAAAGAAATGGGGATGGAGGAGGCTTGGAAGAGTAGAGAGGGGAAGGGAGTGAGTTGGGGTCGGTTTCACCGCCGGCCCAAGCTTGGGTTAAAAAGGGCTGAGTTGCGGGCGGTTGCACCTCTGGCTGGAGCGGTGCAACCGCTTGCAACACGTGACAGCTGGAGGTGCTACCTCCAACTGGGGCGGTGCCACCGCTTGCAGGTGGTGAGCACTTGTTCTGATCGCAGTGTAATCTGATTTGAGAGTTTTTGTCTTGAGAAGAATTTTCATTCAGAGCAATCAACTTTACTTACGTAATTACGTAAGAGTTTTTATTTTAAGACAAGAACTTTTGCACGATCAAGATAGATCTTTTAATGTGCATATTCTCAATGTCGTACATATGTTTGTGATAGTTTGTTCAAGTTGGTAAGCCTTGCAAGTTCATGACAGACTTAGTCAGTTCATGATACAGAGTTGGATTCGAAAGTTATGAACGGATGAAGTTGATGGGTTCGAAAATCCAGAGGATATGTGAATTGAGAATCATACGTTTCTAATTATGAAAAGTCAAATAGGATTGTATCTAAATCGCATTTGTGATTTTAAATTTATAATATCCATCTGTTATTTAGGCTAGAGAGCATTGCGAGTTCCTTTTTGGATCTTGGGTCATGAATATCAAGAATCCAAGGAGCAGAATATTATTTCTTGCTCCAGCTTATTTTTTTTTTATATTTTTACAGGAAAGGATGAGTTTTAGGTACCCATTTGCTTTTGGGTGCCTCACAAATAGATCTACATTGTCTATCATGTTGCATAGAATTTATCATGGTTCCTTTAGGAACCCAAATCAATTTGTTTGGACTAATTTTCTTGAATGGACAATAATGCGTCTTTTGTCCAATAATGCGTGGTTGGATTTTGGTGAGGACTTCTCACAAATCCAATTCCACTTCTTTTGGGAACTTGACCCTTGTCTGCAAGGATCATGTTCAATGACTTGCTACCAACCTCGAATTTCTTCAAGGTGTCCTTAAGTAGCAAGTTTTCCTTTTGGAGAGTTTCTAGATCATGGCATTTGATGCATGAACTTAAACTATCATGATATTCAGTTTTTAACTTATCAAAATTACAAGTAAGACTATCATGCTCCTTTTTTAGCAATTTGTATTTTCTATTAATAATCTTGCATTCATCAAATAAGTCATGGAAGGCATTTAATAATTCATCAAATGATAAATCTGCATCTATTAAATTTGTTACCTCATCTCCGATGGTCATTAAGGCGTAATGAGCAACTTGCTGGTGTTGGACTCCTCTTCTTCGGATGCGCTCGAGTCATCCCACGTTGCTTTGAGTGCCTTCTTCTTTGATGTTCTCTTTTTGGCTTGGGACAATCACTCTTGTAGTGTCTCGGCTTTTTGCATTCATAGCAAATAACTTGGTCCTTAGGTTCAAGTTTATTTTTTGCATCATTCTTAAACTTGTTTCTTTTAATGATTTTTTTAAATTTTATTGTTAGAAGTGCAAAGTCATCATCACAGTCCTCATCACTTGAGTTTTTTCTCAAGTGGCCTTCTGAAGTTTTAAGTGTCATATCCTTCGTGTTCTTTGGAAAGATATCTTCTTGCTCTTCATGAGCTTTACAAGTCAACTCGTAGGTCATTAATGACCCGATTAGTTCTTTAAGAGGGAAGTTGCTTAGATCTTTCGCCTCATGAATAGTAGTGACTTTAGGATCCCAACTCTTAGGAAGGGATCTTAGAATCTTATTTACGAGCTTAAAATCCGAAAAACTCTTTCCGAGTCCTTTTAGATCATTGACAACATCCGTGAAATGGGTAAACATGTCGCCAATGGTTTCACTCGGTTTCATCCGAAAAAGTTCGAAAGAATGTAACAGAAGATTGATTTTTGACTCTTTCACTCTACTTGTGCCTTCGTGAGTCACTTCGAGTGTGTGCCAAATATCAAATACGGTTTCACAAGTTGAAACACGGTTAAACTCGTTTTCATCAAGTGCACAAAATAAGGCATTCATAACCTTTGCATTAATAGTGAAAGCCCTCTTCTCCAATTCGTTCCAATCGATCATTGGAAGAGAAGATTTCGAAAATCCATTTTCGACAAGATTCCAAAGTTCAAAATCCATAGAAATAAGAAAGATCCTCATTCGGGTCTTCCAATAGGTGTAGTCCATCCCATTGAACATGGGTGGACGTGTAATAGAATGGCCCTCTTGGTTCCCGACGTATGCCATCGCTCTTGGGTTTTAATCCATTTGAGAGTTAACCCCGCTCTGATACCAATTGTTAGGATCAAGAGCACTAAGAGGGGGGGGGTGAATTAGTGCATCGGAAAACTTTCTGCGATTAAAATGAAACTGCGTTCGAACGATAAAAACAATTTATGTGTGAAAGCCGATTCTAAGCAAGATGATGTTAAAGTCAATATATGAAGGCAGTTTGCAGCTATGATGAAAACCAGAATATAGGCGCAAACTGAAATACGACGTTCGTACGAAGAAACTGATTTACGTCTAAATGCTAATTCGTAAATCACTTGATTAGGTAAGATGCAGTTTAAGCAAGAGTATAAAGGCAATTTGCAGTTATGGTAGAGCTCAAAACGTAAACGCAATCTGAAATATGATGATCGTATGAAAAAGCAAATTTACATCTAAACGCTGATTCGGAAAGTGAAAGGCTTGAAACCTGATCGTATATGCACAGAAAGCAGTAAGCTTCAGAGGAGGTTTGCAGTAAAGATAATATGCTCAAAGTAAATGTAAACCGAGATTTAGAGTGGTTCGGTCAATCTTGACCTACTCCACTTTTGGCTTCCTCCACCGACGAGGTCACCGATGTCAACTAGAGGCCTTCCTTCAATAGGCGAAGGCCAACCACCCTTTTATAGTTTCACTCCTTTTGACGGGCTTAGGAAACAACCCTTACAGAAATTTTCTCTCCTCTCTTTACAACTCAAAACTTGGAAGAACAGAGGGAGAAGAACTTTTGGCCCTTACAACAATTTTGAGCTCTAAGAATCACAGAATGGATCAAGATTTCGGTGTTAAATTACTGCCTTTCAGTGCTGAATGGGTGGGGTATTTATAGGCCCCAACCCGGTTCAAATTTGGAGCTTAAAACTGTCAATTCCCGGAATTTCGGGATCATGCGGTTGCACCTCCTGACTCGAGCAGTTGCACCGCCTAGCAGAGCTCGAAGACTGAGCCTCTAGGCAGTGCTACCTCTTGTCAGGGGCGGTTGCACCTCCTGACAAAGCTCGAAGACCGAGCTCAGGCGGTTGCACCTCCTGACTGAGGCAGTTGCACCGCCTGGCATAGCTCGAAGACTGAGCTCAGGCGGTGCCACCTCCTGTAAGGGGAGGTTGCACCGCCCAGTCTCACTCGGAGACTGAGCCCCAGGCGGTGCCACCACCTGGCTGGGGAGGTTGCACCTCCCAATCTCGCTTGGAGACTGAGCCCAAGTGGTGCAACCTCCAGCCTTGGGCGGTTCAACTGCCTGGCAGAAATCAGGGTCCGAATGGGTTGATCCATTCAGCCTGATTTGGGTTTTTCAGGGGCCCAATTGTCCCATGATTAAGTTAATGGGATCACCTCACATTTCCAACTTAATCAATGTGCTAACTACGATTTTTCCTAAGACATTTACTGCAGCTTGCTCAAGTGCGTCAATCGCTTCTTCCAGCGAGCTTCCGGCGAACTTCCGTCGATCATCCGATGAACCCTCGGTGATGCTCCTACGGACTTCTGGCAAACTCCTGGACTTGCGATGATTCACTTGGCGAGTTCCGATGAGCTTCTTTGGCAAACTTATGGACTTCTCGGATTTGTTCCCGCAGAACCTCCGACGACTGTCCGAACTTCCGTCGAACTCTCGAACTCGCAACATGATCAATGTCTTGACTCCGACACAACTCCTACTGCATGTCTCACTTTCATCGTAGTTAATCCTGCACACTTATCTCAACATATAGATTAGATAACAAATGACAATTGACTTCATCATCAAAATCCGAGATTCAACACGCCCAGCACCCGAGAGGTCGGGCGGTGGCATCGCCAGCCTCAGAAACCCAAGATAATTCAAATTTTGAAGCCCAAATATGAATCCTCTTGGGGCCTATAAATACCCCTCAATTCTTAGCAGAGAACACAACCTTTGAGAAGCAAGAGATTGAGATAAAAGTCTTAGCAAAGCCTTTAGCAAGTTTTTATTTTCAATAGCTTGAGTGTTCACCTCCCTCTTTCTCTTTGAAAATTTGTAAGAGTGTGAACCAATTGTAAAAGGTTGTAAGAGGGGTATTTGTCCTTCCCCTTCAAAGTGATTTGCTAGTGGAAGTTGGGAGCCTCATCGAAGAAGGCTTCGCAAGTGGATGTAGGTCGCATGACCGAACCACTATAAATCGGTTTACGTTTATCTTATTGTCATTTATATTACTGCAAACCATCTTCACTTTGATGCTCTACTTCTTTGTATCCTTCTTACGTATCCCTTCAAGTTAAAATGCAATCGAAACGGTTTCAAACGAAACGTTGCTTTTATCGTACGATGTTTCTGAAAGTGTTTAAATCATCAAAAGTTTATCGTACTTTACCGCTGCACTAATTCACCCCCCCCTCTTAGTGCCGCTCCGATCCTAACAATTGGTATCAGAGCTACGGTTTTCTACTTTGGTTTAACACCCAAATAGAACTGGTTCTTTACGGCTTTCAAGAGGGTAACTCTCTCATTCGTCCTCCCTTTTTCAATGAGAAAGATTACACTTATTGGAAAACTCGAATGAGAGTTTTCTTACTTTCTTTGGATTTGAATTTATGACATATAGTTGAAAATGGATTTGAAATGTCTTCTCTTCCAATGAACCATTGGAATGATTTGGAGAAGAAGATGTTTTCTTTAAACGCAAAGGCTATGAATGCCTTATTTTGCGCTTTGGATAAAAATGAGTTCAATCGGATTTCTACATGCAAAACGGCTTTTGATATTTGGCGAACACGAGAGAACTAGTAGAGTCAAAGACTCGAAAGTTATCATTTTATTGTATGATTTTGAGCTTTTTCGAATCCAATCAAACGAGACTATAGGCGACATGTACACCCGTTTCACGGATGTCGTCAATAATCTAAGAGTTCTTGGTAAATCTTTTTCGAATTTTGATCTCGTAAGCAAGATCTTAAGATCCCTTCCAATAAGGTGGGATCCTAAAATAACAGAATACAAGAAACAAAAGATTTAAATATTTTTTCACTTGAAGAACTAATTGGTTCATTAATGACATATGAAATGGTGCACAATACACATGATGAACATGATGAACAAAATCACCTTCCAAATAATAGGAAGGATTTAGAACTACGGACAAATGAATACCACTTGAGCGATGACTCAAGTGATGAGGACAATGATGAACTTAAACTTCGAACACTAAATCTTAATAAGTTTATTAAATAAAAATCTAAAATAAACAATGAACTTGAATGGAGGAAGAGGCCAAAGAAGAGGAAGGCAACCAAGGATGAATCAAAAACTTCCAAAGGTGAAACGGCGAATTGGGCTTTGACGAGTTTCGACTACAAGGTAAGTAACTCAACTCTCTTGAATTATTTTAAAATTACATAATACTTTTCATGAGTTATTTTTAATTTAGTTTAGGATTAATTACATAAAAAAACATTAGAAATCATGCTTATCATTCTAGTAATTTTGAAAATATCATGAAAATTATATGTTTATCATAAACAAAATGATTTTGATTAAAAATTCCTTCTGAAATATGATATCATGCCTAATAAATTTATTTTTGAAGCTATGCATGATGATGATGATGAGTTTTGGGTAATTTATAGTTTATTGATTATTGATGATTTCCATAATGATCTTTTATGATTTATGGATTATCGATTTATACCATGATGAAAGTTGCTTTCGAAAATGATGCACGACTTTTGTATGCAAACTAAGCATGAAAAGATAGATTCACCTAAAAAGAAAAATGTATGACTTCAACAAATAACAAATGATTTTGGTTGAAAATACTTTATACTCAATGAAACCATCATTGATGAATATGCTTTATGTTTAATAGTTTCTTTGGCTTTTATACCCTTTCATGATAAATATTTTGAAAATAAATGAAATCATGTTTGATTTGAAGTAATGCATAATGATCATGCTTAATGATGCATTTTTTGATTTGACATAAAAGTGGATTTAAAAAATGATGTATGTTTTGATTTGACATAAATGAAATAGGCATGCTTATATGAAATAGTGAAGTGTCATGCTTGACAATTGTATACTTAATGATGCATAAAGTTGTAATAAAAATATTAATATTTTAATACTATGATTTGATGATTTTATGCGTGACATTGTAAAGTTATATATAATGATTCATAATGATGAAATTGTGTACTAAAAATATTAAACATTTTGAAACCATGTTTTAGTGTCATGCATATTGATCATGCTTAATAAATCTCGAAATTATGCATGATGAATCTTACGATTTATGGATTATTGATTTTTACTATAATGAAAGTACCTTATTGATCTTTGTTGTAATAAATCTTAATCTTTCGGTTTTAAACATGATACATGTTTTTATTTGGCATAAATGAAACAAAATCATATGTTTTGAAACTATCGAAAAGAGGGAAACATTCTTGAAAATTATTTTGCTCAATCTTATTGATTTTGTTGAATCCATTTGTATCATCTTTGTGAATCTCTTGGATTTTGATAATAATTTTGATGATTTAAATTTGAATAATTTTTTATCGAAATCACGATCTTGATCTCTTGAAATTTATAACATGAAATCCTTTTTGAATCAAGATTGTTTTCTATTTAAAAGGAGATTTGTCAAAATGTTTCATAGTCTTTTAGTATTCATGATCTTGATAATTATGTTTTCAAACTTTATGTAAACCAAGAATATTCATCATGATTCTCTCTTTGAATATTTAAAGAGGAGAATTTTCTAGATGAATCATGATTTTGATGATTGAATATTTGATGTGCATGAATTGAGATCTTGCTCTCGTACTATTCTTTTTGCTATTCACCAAAAGGAAAACTAATTCTAATAAACCATGATATGCTATATGAATTTTATTGTATTCATGAAGTAATATCTCATCACTAATTTTTGTTTATATTCCTTCATGTGATGATATGAATGTATGAAACACTTATGATATGATTTTTTATACAATTCCATGTATTCATGAAATATTTATCTCATCACCCAATTAATTCCTCTTGATACTTCTAATGTGATGAAGTGAAATTATTCATGAAATACAAATGGGGAGAAGTTTGGATCATGCATGGTAGGATATAATTTGACAAATTGATACCATCATGATATGAAACATTTATGATTTGCAATGATGTATGCAATACTTGTGCTTTCTAATTATGATGTGATGTATTACATATGATGTAAATCATGATTTAAAATACTATGAGTTGTTGCTAAAATGATGTATTATAAATATTGATTTAATGTTTTGTATCATGAATACTCTAAATGATGAATGTTTGGTATCATGATCAAAATGTTGGCAAATAGTTAAAAATTTTAGTATCATGTATGATATCCTCATAATGTTGATCGATTTATTCAATATTGTGCATGAATGAATATAAGGTTTTCGAAAATATGCATATTCTAATTTGAAAATATGATGATGCACAAATAAGATTGATACTTACCTTTGTCATAATTGATGTAAAGGGTCTTCCCTTCTTTTTGACAATGACAAAGGGGGAGATAGCTAGCTTGCACAAGTTAAGAAGATGCAAAAACTTGATTGCTAGCTTGCCTATCTTAAGTAACAAAGATTGCTAACTTGCTTATTTCAAGAAGCAAAAGTTTTCTTCTTGAACATCACTATCTTGCCTATCTCAAGAAGCAAGACTTGCAACCCGCACATTACAATAGGAAGCAAGAATCGATAGCTTACACACTTCAACAAGAAAGCTATCTTGTATTTGCTTTCAAAATTTTTACTAGCTTGTATGTTGCAAAACTTGCTCACTTTTTCAAACACTTTGCTAGCTTGCACTTTGTAAAGGAAGCAAAAATAGCACTTCTCAAAAGAGAAGAAAGAACTTACTATTTTGAACATCACAAAAATTTGCTACCTTGCATGATGTAAAATTTGCTAAGATCACTATCTCAAAAGAGTTGCTATCTCAAAAAAAGCAAATGTGCTATCTTGCCTATCTCAAAATACAAAACATGCTAACTTGTTACGGAAGCAAAATTGCTAGCTCAAACATTGCAAAGGAAGCAAAATTTTGCTAGCTTGAAACTTGCATATCATGAAAATTGCTAGCATGTAGTCTAAAGAGAAGCAATTAGTTGTTATCTCAAGAAAAGAAAACATGCTAAACTTACACATCTTTAATTACTAGATTGCATGATGATAAAATTGGATACTATGTTTTTCATGTAATGTATGAAACTTTTTATCTCTAAACACATAAGAGTAGGAACTTCTCCTTTTTGTTGATGACAAAGGGGGAGAAATATAATGACATGACATGTTATGCATAAGTTTATGATGACATGTTACTTAGATTCTTGAATCCAAGAGTTTCTATCAATAAGCCATATTGATAGGGGGAGTTTGTTTAAACTCCGAGAGTTAAGGTTAACTCCGTTAGTCATCAATTAGTTGTCATCATAAAAAAAGGGGAGATTATTGAATCTCGGATTTTGATGATGAAACTAATTGATTGTGTTTAGATGTTTAACTACATTTTTAGTGATGCAGGTCTACTCGATCAGGATTAGATAGTTAACGCAAGAGGAATTGACGTTGCATCGGAGGAGATCACGTTAGGATATTGGATGGCAGAAGGCTACGGACGTCGGGCATCGGGCCAAAAGCGAAATTGCAACAAGGATATCGGGGTTGCAGAGGTCAACCGTCAATTGGGCAACAAGCCGCAAGAGAGGACGATGCGCTGAAGAATCGAACGAAGCGCCAACCAATGACGTGCCGGGCAACAGAATGTCAATTCGCATTGTAATAATTATCTAGATCGGAGTAGAGTTTTGGCTTGTGTGTGCAGGATTAACTACGATAATGATGAAGACATAAAGCAAAACAAAATGTCGGAGTCAAGCGTGAAGGATTTGTTGCGAGTTCGAGAGTTTGACGGAAGTCCGAAGGTTCGTCGGGAATGCTGCATGAACTAGCCGAGAATGAGTAGGGAGCTTGCCGAAGGGTTTTTTGGAAGCTCGCTAGAAGGTTCGTTGGAAGTTCGCGGAACTCACCGAGAAAGATCGGAGCTAGCCGAAGAAGCACATTGGAACTCGCCAAGATCAAATCGTGAAGTCTAGGAGCTTGCCGGGAGTCCGCAGAATGGTTTCCGAGAGTTCGTAGGAAGACTGCCGGAAGCTCGCTAGAAAAAGTCTTGACTTGCGGACTTTGTAATAGCTTAGGAAATGTCTTTAAATTCATAGTTAGCACGTTAATTAGGGTTAGGATTAGGTGTTAATCCTATAACCCAATTAGGGGCCAATTGGGCCCGAGTTTGGACTGGTTTGGGCCAAGTTTGGAACCCAACTAGTGAGCTGAAAAAGTGTAGGCGGTGGCACCGCTAGATTAGGTGGTGGCACCGCCTAGAACCTGAGAACTGAGCGGTGACACCGCCCAGCACCCGAGAGGTCGGGCGGTGGCACCGCCATTGACAGGCAGTGGCATCGCCAGCCTCAGAAACCTAAGAGAATTCAAAATTTGGAGCCCAAATTTGAATCCTCTTGGGGCCTATAAATACCCCTCAATTCTTAGTAGAGAACACAACCTTTGAGAAGTAAGAGATTGAGATAAAAGTCTTAGCAAAGCCTTTAGCAAGTTTTTATTTTAAATAGCTTGAGTGTTCACCTCCCTCTTTCTCTTTGAAAATTTGTAAGAGTGTGAACCACTTGTAAAAGGTTGTAAGAGGGGTATTTGTCCTTCCCCTTCAAAGTGATTTGCTAGTGGAAGTTGGGAGCCTCATCGAAGAAGGCTTCGCAAGTGGATGTAGGTCGTATGACCGAACCACTATAAATTAGTTTACGTTTATCTTATTGTCATTTATATTACTGCAAACCATCTTCACTTTGATGCTCTACTTCTTTGTATCCTTCTTACTTATCCCTTCAAGTTAAAACGCAATTGAAACGGTTTCAAACGAAATGTTACTTTTATCGTACGATGTTTTCGAAAGTGTTTAAATCATCAAAAGTTTATCGTACTTTACCGCTGCACTAATTCACCCCCCCCTCTTAGTGCCGCTCCGATCCTAACAGAAGGCTACATTCAGCCTTGGCCGAGAGCTCCAATTTACTGCTCTCAGCCAGGCCAAAATCAACAAGAATGAGAGCAGCATGGCTGCCCTCAACCCACTGCATGGTAGCCCCTACAGCTAGGTTTCCTGGTCGTAGGGGTTGCCCAAGCAGCCAGGAGTTTAGGCTGCATAGGGCACCTACAGCCCATGGCAGGCCTACAGCCATAGTTTCTTCGCTGCAAGGGACTCCTTGGTGGCTAGGGTTTCCTAATCACGCAAGGCAGTCCAGTGGCCAAGGAACTATTAGCCATGTGGGGAGCCTACCATGTGGGGCATCCTATGGTAGGGTTTCCAAAATATTACATATATTTATTTAAAATAGTTTAATTAATTATTATTATCTAGTAGTTCTATATGGTGATGTGTACATGTGATGTATGATGTGGACGGATGATCATGGACCATATGATGTGTTGTGTACAAATAACAAAGACTAGTGCTTCCACTATGACAAAGATGGGCACCGGAAGAGGAACTACAAAGAGTACCTTATAGAGAAGGCGAAACAAAAGCTTAGAGAAGTTTCAGATACATTCATGATTAATCTCTATTTGTCAAACTCTTATGATAACATATGGGTATTGGATACTAGTAGTACTTATCAAATTTGAAATTCATTGTAAGTTTTGGCAAGACCTAGAAAATTAGTGAGATGCGAGATGGACCTCAAGATGGGCAATGCAGCAAATGTTATTGTAGTAGCTATTGGCTAGGTCACCCTACATATGCATGGTAGAGCTATTATTACATTAGATGCATGTTATTTTGTTCCTTCTATTATTAAAAATATTATTTCTATTTCATATTTGATTGTTAGTAGATATAAATTAGTTTTGGAGAACAATGGTTGTTTAATAATATTAGATAATAAGATCATCAAGAGAGGAACATTGTATAGTGATTTGTTTATATCATAAATGTAAGTGTGTCCAAGAGGAAACGATATGAGGTGAATAGAGCATACCAATGGCACTGTAGGCTAGGTTGTTTGGAAATCATGGGGGCGACATCACATGCGCATCGGAAGAACAAGAAAACAAAATCCCCGATTCCCAAAAAGATGTTCGTCGTCGTGCGAAGATTGGTGCGCAAAAATCCGCGAAACATGAAACTGCGTATAGAGTAGATTGTATTACCTAGGGAGATCGTATATCCCTGTTTCCTTGCAGCTCCTTAGGAGAGGGTAAAGGAGGTCAAGCATCCTCCTCTCTAGCGGTGATCCACACAGCAGGGTTGCGACGACGCTCCTCAAAACTCCAAGCCTACTCTGAGGTGAAGAGGAAGAGGAGAATAGGAAAGGCAAGCAAAGGCTCTAGCCTATGAGGCTCTGAATCCCTCCTATTTATAGAGGTCCCCTGTCAAACCCTAATGGGTCCTCCCCTAGTGGGTATTGGATCTGCAAACAATAAGACAAGGGCTCCGTCGGATATCTCATATCCGAACCTCTACTCATCGCAATGTCTACCATATGTGTGTGACCCTCTAGGCCCAATATCGAGCTGGGCGTGAGTCATACCTATCAGAACTCCTTCTAACTCAGTGAATTATTATCTCTGTAATAATTCACTCGACTCATCGACTACGGACGCACTAGGCCACTACGCCGTAGTCCCCATACGATACAGGGGAATCCAATCCATTGGACATGTTTATCCTCAGTTACCGTGTACCTATAGTCCCTCATCCATCTAATATCCCAGAGACCGTATATCGAGTATGGTGCTGTCAGACCCATACGGTTTCTACTCAAGTCTCGCTCTAATCGGATTCTCCCGGAGAACTCTTTCTCTCTCAACCCGAATGACCCTGGCCAGGGATTTGTCTGAGCAAGAACACATGGGATATTCCTCTCATGACGCCGAGAGTGGATGATCCTCTATCGACACTCAATAGCCCTCGTAAGGTCGACTACCACTCCCAATGACCAGTTGTAGTAGATCTGGGACAACCAAACCTATAAGTCTGGTATCAAAGAGTGGAGCACTCATACAGGACATCCTTGGTGTCTCGAGTCTAAGGACCAGATACACCACTAGGACTACGGAATCGCTGTCTGACAATAAGGCATCATCAACCATCCAGCATTCCGTAAGCGGATCAATTAGTGAACTCATTCTCCAATGAGCACTTGTACTGTATCCCTAGTGTCCCTACACGAGCAGCTATGAGACCAGCTGCATCCATCATATAGACGGGTATACAGCACACCAGTCTGTCCAGTTATCACGATGTCCCTCTCGAGTAACCTATGACCGAGATTATTTAGGATATGTGTTTAAAGGTGAATCGATCTCATTATCGTGATCTCATCCCGATCTGATTCCCATTGCACAAATCCAAGGACATCACAATATATGTATGCATTTATGCAATAGTTATAAAGTGATATACGCCAAAATATAATAAGCAAAAAGATTCTGAATCAAATCACACGTGCCATCACTCACGTGATTGGCTTCCTGGGCACCTATGACTAGCAATCTCCCACTTGACCTAAAGCCAATCACCTATGTGTCTGATCCCCATCAGACCCCTGTGACGCTCAAAGACAAAATGAGACAACGGCTTTGTCAGTGGATCTGCAATGTTATCTTCGGATGAAACTCTTTCCACTGCTACATATCCTCGGGTTACGATCTCTTAGATAAGTTGGAACCTCCTTAGAACACTTCTGATGAGACCCGGGTTCCCTTATTTGAGTAATCGCCCCATAGTTGTCGCAATATAAGGAGATCGGCTCCTCGCTACTTGGCACGACTCCCAAATCTGTGATTAACTTCTTCACCCAGACTCCCTCCTTTGCTACATCTAATGCAGCAATGTTCTCCGCCTCTGTGGTCGAGTCAGTAGTGGTATCTTGCTTGGAACTCTTCCAGCACACTGCTCCTCCATTCAAGGTGTACATATACCCTGAATTCGACTTGCTATCATCGACATCAGACTGAAAACTTGAGTCAGTGTAGCCTTTGTTGAATCTCGTATTTTGATGATTAAACTACTTGATATATGTTTATGATTTAATCTGCGTTTTGAGAGACGCAGGATGCTTCGATCAGGATGAGACAATTAAAGCAGGAAAATCATGTTGTGCCGAAGGAACATGTCAGAAGATTGGACGTCGGGCCGGTGGATCGGTCGACGTATCGACAGAAGGCTTCGGGCCGTGGACTCGAGCATCGGGCCAAGAAGAGCGGGTATTATGCCAAGGATATCGGAGTTGCGGAGTCAACTGGCCGATTGGGCAATAGGCTGTAGAAGAGGACGATGCGCCGAAGAATCGGACGAAGCGTCGAGGGACCAATGACATGTCGGACAACTTGGTTAATTGCTTAGAATTAATTGTCTCGATTGAAGTTTTGTTTTGTTGTGCAGGATTAACTATGATAACAATGAAGACATAAAGCGAAACAAAGTGTCGGAGTCAAGCGCGAAGGATTTGTTGCGAGTTCGAGAGTTCGACGGAAGTCCGAAGGTTCGTCGGGAATGCTACCGGAACTAGCCGAGAATGAGTTGGGAGCTTGCCGAAGGGTTTTTCGGAAGCTCGCCGGATGGTTCGTTGGAAGTTCGCGGAGCTCGCCGAGAAAGATCGGAGCTTGCCGACAAAGCTCATTGAAACTCGCTAAGATCAAATCGTGAAGTCTAGGAGCTTGCCGGGAGTCCGCAGAATGGTTTCCGAGAGTTCATCGGAAGACCGCCGGAAGTTTGCCGGAAGCTCGCCAGAAGAAGTCTTGACTTGCGGACTTTGTAATAGCTTAGAAAATGTCTTTAAATTCATAGTCAGCACGTTAATTAGGGTTAGAATTAGGTGTTAATCCTATAACCCAAGTAGGGGCCAATTAGGCCCAAGTTCGTACTGATTTGGACCAAGTTTGGAGCCAAACCAAGTGAGCTGGAATAGTGAAAGAGGTGGCACCGCCAGGGTTGGAGGTAGCACCGCCCAGGCTATGTCTTCCAGCGAGACTGGGCGGTGCAACCGCCCCAGCCAAGAGGTGCAACCGCCCAGAGCTCAGTCTTCGAGCTAGACTGGGCAGTGCAACCTCCCTGACAGAGAGGTGGCACCGCCTGAGCTCAGTCTTCGAGCTAGACTGGGCGGTGCAACCTCCCTGACAGAGAGGTGGCACCGCCTGTGCTCGGTCTTCGAGCTCTACCAGGCGGTGCAACCTCTCCAATCAAGAGGTGCAACCGCCTGATCCCGAAATTCCGGGATTTGATCGTTTTGAGCTCCAAATTTGAATTGGGTTGGGGCCTATAAATACCCCACCCATTCAGCACTGAAGGGATACAGATCCACACCGAATTCTTGATCTTTTCAGTGATTCTAAGAGCTCAAATTTGTGTAAAGTCCAAAAGTTCTCCTCTTTTCTGTTCTTCAAGTCTTGAGTTGTAAAGAGAGGAGAGAAAGGATCTGTAAGGGTTGTCTCCTGAGCCCGTCAAAAGGAGAGAAACTGTAAAAGGGCAGTTGACCTTTGCCTATTGAAGGAAGGCCCCTAGTTGACGTCGGTGACCTCGCCGGTGGAGGAAGCCAAAAGTGGAGTAGGTCAAGACTAACCGAACCACTCTAAATCTCTGGTTTGCGTTTATTTTGAGCACTTTATCATTACTGCAAACCTCCTACATAGCTACTGCTCTCTGCACTTTTACGAACAAGTTTCTAAGTTCTAATCTTTCCAAATCTGGATTCAGACGTCAATAGGTGTTTTCGTACGATCTTTACATTGCAGCTTACATTTACGTCTTGAATCTGTTTATAACTGCGAACTGTCTTCTGCGCTTTTACGAACGAGTTTCCTTGCAGTTTACATTTACATTTTGATTCTATTTATAACTGCAAACTGTCTTCTGCAATTTTACGAACGAGTTTCAACATTTAGACTTAAAACTGCATTTAGACGTAAATCGGCTTTCCTCGCACAATCATCAGATTTCAGTTTACGTTTACGTCTTGATTTCAACTGCATACTGCCTTCTGCGAGTATACAAACGAGTTTTAAAGTTCATACGTAAATCTGCGTTTAAGACATAAATCTGCGTTTAGACGTAAATCTGCTTTTTGCAGATTACTTTTTGAGCTGTACAATAGCAGCACATTGTCTTTATACTTCTGCTTAAACTGCGCTTAGACGCAAACTGTGTTTAGACGCAAACTGCGCTTAGACGCAATCTGCGCTTAGACGCAAACTACGCTTAGACGTAATCTGAGTTTAGACGCAATCTGCATTTAGACACAAACTGCGTTTAGACGTTAACTGTGTTTAAACGTAAATTGCACTTAATCATAAGTAATCTTAGAATCGGCTTTTGCATCAAAATAGTTTTTATCGAACGAACGCAGCTTTCGTTTTTAATCGCTGAAAGATTTCCGGCGCACTAATTCACCCCCCCGCCTCTTAGTGCTCTTGATCCTAACAATTGGTATCAGAGTAGGGTATTTCTCATTTCGGATTTACACCCGAGAGAAATGGCTCTTCAAGAGGGCTTTTCGGTCTTTCGTCCACCGTTCTTTAACGGATTGGACTACACTTATTGGAAAACTCGAATGAGAGTTTTCTTGATTTCTCTAAATCTGGATTTATGGAATATCATTGAAAACGGTTTTCAACTTCCCTCTAAACCGATGAACGAATGGTCGGACTTGGAGAAGAAGTATTTTTCTTTAAACGCAAAGGCTATGATGCCTTATTTTGCGCTTTGGACAAAAATGAGTTCAATCGGGTTTCTTTATGCGAAACGGCTTTCGATATTTGGCGCACTCTTGAAATCACGCACGAGGGAACTAGTAGAGTCAAAGACTCGAAAGTTAATATTTTACTGTATGATTTCGAGCTTTTTCATATGAAACCAAGCGAAACCGTTGTTGACATGTACACCCGTTTTACGAATGTCGTCAATGGTTTAAAATCACTTGGTAAAAGCTTTTCGGATTTTGAACTCGTTAACAAAGTTTTGCGCTCACTTTCTAAAACTTAGGATTCAAAAGTAACTGCTATTCAAGAATCGAAAAACCTAAACAACTTACCACTTGAAGAACTAATTGGTTCATTGATGACATATGAAATGGTGCACAATGCACATGATGAACATGTTCCAAAGAACAGGAAGGATTTGGAACTCTGGACAAATGAATGCCACTTGAGCGATGACTCAAGTGATGAGGACAATGATGAACAAACCAACCTTCCAAAGAACAGGAAGGATTTGGGACATAGAACATTTGAAGACCACTCGAGCATAAGCTCAAGTGATGGTGAACTTAAACTACAAATGAAACGAAAATTAAAAAGCAAAAAGAATGGAACTACTTGCTTTAAACGCAAGAAGAAGAGCAAAAATTGGGATGAATCGAGCTCCTCTGAAGACGAGAAAGTCAATAAATGCGAGGCGGCAAACTACGCCTTACCAGCCTACGACATTGAGGTAATTAAAATGCCTTTGGTTTATTTTAAAATTACTTGATGCTTTCATGATATATTTTCTTTTTTAGTTTAGAATTAATTTTCTTGAAAATTACATGTTTAAAAATAAAAATACAAAAATTATGATCATGCTGATAATTTCAAAAATGATAATATTACATGATAAACAAATAAAATGATTTTGATCATGGTTAAGAAGTAATAATGTGTATCATGTTTGATTAACATTGTTGAATGAAATCACGTTTGATTTAAAGTAATGCATAAAGATGTAATATTAAATGGTTATTAACAATTTTATGCATGAGATTTTAAGTTATCCATGATCATGAGCTTGTTTGATCTTCTTGATTTAATTTCAAGATCTATAGCAAAAATCATGTCGAAATATATGAAAGTGTTAATTTCATTTTCGGATTCACTTAACAATTGATATCCTAACAATCAGATTTTCTCATACACTTATGAAAAATATTTTTCTAAAATGGATTTGATGAAATGATTCCTGCTTATAAATTCCATCTTGAAATATGAATGATAATGTTTTTGCTTGCAAAGATTTGTTTCACATTCATATCTCCTATGATTCATGTGCAGAAAAAGAATTTATAAATCATAATACAATGAGATTTCTTATGCAAAAATAAAGTGCTTTTGTGATTCTTTGCTAAAGAGAATAATCATAATCATGATCTTGATAATTATAACATGAAGCTCTTTATAAATCAAGATCGTTCATTATGCTCCCTACATTTATCAAAAAGGAGTTCTTCAAATGAAATGCAATTCAATGAAGTGTCATATTGATATCTTGAAACTTGGAATATTTTAAAATGTGATCTTGATAAGAATGTTTCAAGTTGCTCTTTGTACTATATCTTTTCGAATGAATCATGAGCCTTGATATCATATATTTCATAATACAAGATTTCTTTGCCTTATGTCTTGAACTTTCATGCTTATCTTAATTTGGCATATAAAGACTAAGGCATGCTTAGATGAAAAAGAATCTCTTAAAAAAAATGCTTTTCCCATCTGATCAAGATTAATGATTTCATGATATTTTATGAATCTCAAAATTAGTTTTAATGACTTGATTATGAATTTCAAGTTAATGATTTGATTTGAATAAGTTTTATCTAAATCATAATCTTGATCTTGCAAAATTGAAGTCACAAATAATATCTTGTGGTATTCATGAATTGATACTCACAATATGAAAGCATTGATATTCATGACTTGAATTGAATTGGAACATTGTATGCTTAAATTAATCATTCTCCTATGTTTCAAAAATTCCTTAAATGCCTTATGTGATGATTGAAAACTAACTTGCTTTATGATGAATCACAAATCATGACTTGATCTATGATGTAAATGCCTTGAAATGATTGATATATTTAACACTTTTATGCTCTTCCCCCTACTTTCCTCTTGTTTTCAATGATAAAATGGGGAGAAGTTTTGATCATGCATGGTAGGATATAATTTGACAAAATTGATACCTGATATGAAACATTTATGATGTGCAATTATGCATGTGCTTTCTAATTATGATGTACAAAATTGATACTTGTGCTTTCTAATTATGATGTGATGTATTGCATATGATGTAAATCATGATTTAAAATGCTATGAGTGCTAAGTTACACACTTTGAGAAAAAAAATTGCTATATTGAAACATTAATGTAATTATGAATGATGATATGAAATTATGCATGTAATACTTCAACCTATGATAACGATGCATGCAATGATATTCATGATGAAAAATTGTCTTGACATTCATGACTTGATTATTCATCCTTTGTCATGATTTTGAAATCATTGTAAAAGGAAAAAGAACTACAAAACTGTATTCTTCCTTTCTTTTTTACAATGACAAAGGGGGAGATAGCTAGCTTGTACAAGTCAAGAAGATGCAAAAACTTGATTGCTAGCTTGCCTATCTTAAGTAGCAAAGATTACTAACTTGCTTATTTCAAGAAGAAAAATTGTCTTCTTGAACATCACTATCTTGAATATCTCAAGAAGCAAAACTTGCAATTTGCACATTGCAATAGGAAGCAAGAATCATGAGCTTACACAAGAAAGCTATCTTGCATTTGCTTTCGAAATTTTTGCTAGCTTATATATTGTGAAACTTGTATATCGTAAAAATTGCTAGCTTGTTGGTCTAAAGAGAAGCAAAAAGTTGCTATCTCAAAAGAAGCTAATGTGCTATCTTGCCTATCTCAAGAGGCAAAAATGCTAACTTGCGCATCTAGCAAAGTGAACAAAATTTTCAAGAAGCAAGAGTTGCCTTCTTGAACATCTCTAATTTGCTAGCTTGCATGATATAGAACTTGCTATCTTGAACATTACCAAAAGTGCTATCTTATATGCTATAAAACTTGCATATCTAAAACTTGATAGCATGAATGTTCTAAGCATGATGTAACACTTGCTAAATCTTCTAGCTCCAAGATTGCATGATGATAAAACTTGATATTATGTTTTTCATGCAATGAGTTGAACCAATATCACACACACTTGATTGTGGTACTTCTCCTTTTTGTTGATGACAAAGTGGGAAAAGTATGTTGATGACATGACATGTGATGCATAAGTTTATGCATATGTTCATGTTGACATGTTGCAAGTATTCATGATGAATATTGCAATGACTTGAATTCAGTTTGAATTCAAGGTTCTATCAATATGGCATATTGATAGGGGGAGTTTGTTTAAACTCCGGGAGTTAAGTTTAACTCCGTCATCAAGTGGTTGTCATCATGAAAAAGGGGGAGATTGTTGAATCTCGTATTTTGATGATGAAACTACTTGATATATGTTGATGATTTAATCTGCATTTTGAGTGACGCAGGATGCTTCGATCAGGATGAGACAATTAAAGCAGGAAAATCATGTTGTGCCGAAGGAACATGTCAGAAGATTGGACGTCGGGCCGGTGGATCGGTCGATGTATCGACAGAAGGCATCGGGCCGTGGACTCGGGCATCGGGCCAAGAAGAGCGGGTATTGTGCCAAGGATATCGGAGTTGCGGAGTCAACTGGCCGATTGGGCAATAGGCTGCAAAAGAGAACGATGCGCCGAAGAATCGAACGAAGCGTCGAGGGACCAATGACATGTCGGACAACTTGGTTAATTGCTTAGGATTAATTGTCTCGATCGAAGTTTTGTTTTGTTGTGCGGGATTAACTATGATAACAATGAAGACATAAAGCGAAACAAAGTGTCGGAGTCAAGCGCGAAGGATTTGTTGCGAGTTCGAGAGTTCGACGGAAGTCCAAAGGTTCGTCGGGAATGCTACTGGAACTAGCCGAGAATGAGTTGGGAGCTTGCCGAAGGGTTTTTCGGAAGCTCGCCGGAAGGTTCGTTGGAAGTTCACGGAGCTCGCCGAGAAATATCAGAGCTTGCCGACGAAGCTCGTTGAAACTCGCTAAGATCAAATCATGAAGTCTAGGAGCTTGCCGGAAGTCTGCAGAATGGTTTCCGAGAGTTTATCGGAAGACTGCCGGAAGTTTGCCGGAAGCTCGCCAGAAGAAGTCTTGACTTACGGACTTTGTAATAGCTTATAAAATGTCTTTAAATTCATAGTTAGCACGTTAATTAGGGTTAGGATTATGTGTTAATCCTATAACCCAAGTAGGGGCCAATTAGGCCCAAGTTCGGACTGGTTTGGACCAAGTTTGGAGCCAAACCAAGTGAGCTGGAATAGTGAAAGAGGTGGCACCGCCAGGGCTGGAGGTAGCACCGCCCAGGCTATGTCTTCCAGCGAGACTGGGCGGTGCAACCGCCCCAGCCAAGAGGTGCAACTGCCCAGAGCTCAGTCTTCGAGCTAGACTGGGCGGTGCAACCTCCCTGACAGAGAGGTGGCACCGCCTGAGCTTAGTCTTCGAGCTAGACTGGGCGGTGCAACCTCCCTGACAGAGAGGTGGCACCGCCTGAGCTCAGTCTTCGAGCAAGACTGGGCGGTGCAACCTCCCTGACAGAGAGGTGGCACCGCCTGAGCTCGGTCTTCGAGCTCTGCCAGGCGGTGCAACCTCTCCAGTCAAGTGGTGCAACAGCCTGATCCCGAAATTCCGGGATTTGATCGTTTTGAGCTCCAAATTTGAATTGGGTTGGGGCCTATAAATACCCCACCCATTCAGCACTGAAGGGATACAGATCCACACCGAATTCTTGATCTTTTCAGTGATTCTAAGAGCTCAAATTTGTGTAAAGTCCAAAAGTTCTCCTCTTTTCTATTCTTCAAGTCTTGAGTTATAAAGAGAGGAGAGAAAGGATCTGTAAGGGTTGTCTCCTGAGCCCGTCAAAAGGAGAGAAACTGTAATAGGGTAGTTGGCCTTCGCCTATTGAAGGAAGGCCCCTAGTTGACGTCGGTGACCTCGCTGGTGGAGGAAGCCAAAAGTGGAGTAGGTCAAGACTGACCGAACCACTCTAAATCTCTGGTTTACATTTATTTTGATCACTTTATCATTACTGCAAACCTCCTACATAGCTACTGCTCTCTGCGCTTTTACAAACAAGTTTCTAAGTTCTAATCTTTCTAAATCTGGATTCAGATGTCAATAGGTGTTTTCGTACGATCTTTACATTGCAGCTTACATTTACGTCTTGAATCTGTTTATAACTGCGAACTGGCTTCTGCGCTTTTACGAACGAGTTTCCTTGCAGTTTATATTTACATTTTGAGTCTATTTATAACTGCAAACTGTCTTCTGCAATTTTATGAACGAGTTTCAACATTTAGACGTAAAACTGCACTTAGACGTAAATCGGCTTTCCTCGCACAATCATCAGATTTCAGTTTACGTTTACGTCTTGATTTCAACTGCATACTGCCTTCTGCGAGTATACAAACGAGTTTCAAAGTTCAGACGTAAATCTGCGTTTAAGACGTAAATCTGCGTTTAGACGTAAATCTGCTTTTTGCATATTACTTTTTGAGCTGTACAATAGCAGCACATTGTCTTTATACTTCTGCTTAAACTACGCTTAGACGCAAACTGTGTTTAGACGCAAACTGCGCTTAGACGCAATCTGCGCTTAGACGCAAACTGCGCTTCTACGCAATCTGAGTTTAGATGCAATCTGCATTTAGACGCAAACTGCGTTTCGACGCTAACTGTGTTTAAACGTAAACTGCACTTAATCATAAGTAATCTTAGAATCGGCTTTTGCATCAAAATAGTTTTTATCGAATGAACGCAGCTTTCATTTTTAATCGCTGAAAGATTTCCGCCGCACTAATTCACCCCCCCCCCCCTCTTTATGCTCTCGATCCTAACAGCCTTCAACCTTAAGGCTATTACCTCCATATACTGGTAAAAGATCCTTAGTCCTTCTCAACTACATAAGGATACACTTTACTGCTTTCCAGTGCTCCAAGCCTGGATCCGCCTGATACCTGCTCGTGACACTCAGAGCATGCGCTATATCAAGCCTAGTACATAGCATGGCATACATGATAGACCCTATTACTGAGGCATAAGGTATCATATCCATGTTCGCCCTTTCTTAGAATTTTCAATGCCAAACATTTTGACAATGGTTTCTATGTACCTGGACTGGGACAAGCCAAGCATCCTCTTGGATCTATCTTTATAGATTCTAATCCCCAAGATATAGGATGCTTCCCCTAAGTCCTTCATGGAGAAGTGTCTAGATAACCAAGCCTTTACCGTGGATAGCATTCCTACGTCATTCCCAATGATCAGGATGTCATCCACATATAACACCAAAAAGGTGATAGCGCTCCCACTTACCTTTCTGTATACACAAGGCTAATCTTCGTTCTTAACGAAGTCATAAGATCTGATTGCCTCATCAAATCTTATGTTCCAACTTCGGGAAGCTTGCTTTAGTCCATAAATGGATCTAAGCAACCTACACACCTTATCTGGGCGGTTCTTGGACACGAATCACTCAGGTTGCATCATATACACCTCCTCCTCGAGGTTCCCATTGAGGAATGTGGTTTTCACATCCATTTGCCAGATCTCATAATCATAGTGTGCTGCAATAGCTAATAGAATTCTGATGGATTTTAGCAATGCTATGGGTGAGAAGGTTTCGTCATAGTCAATACCTTGCCTTTGACGATACCCCTTAGCCACTAGCCTTGCTTTATAAGTCTCTACCTTTCCATCTACTCCGATCTTTTTCTTAAAGATCCACTTGCAACCGATGGGTACAATACCTTCGGGCGCATCAACTAGGTTCCAAACCTTGTTGGAGTACATAGAATCCATCTTAGAATTCATGGCTTCTTGCCACTTCCCGGAGTCTATACTCATAATAGCCTCCTTGTAGGTCTGAGGATCAATATCCTCAACATCCTCTCCTCTAATATGTCCCACATATCTCTTAGGAGGATGAGATACTCTATCAGACCTGCGTTAAGTTGAAAATTATGTATTATGTACCTGAACAGACTCGGGCTGTAGAGTGGTGCTTGAGCTTGGTTATCCAACCTCGCTCAACTCTATCATTCTCCCACTGTCTCCGCCAAGAATGTGTTCCTTCTCAAGGAACACTACTCTCTTAGCTACAAAGACCTTTTGGTCCTTAAGATGATAGAAATAATACCCACAAGTTTCCTTGGGGTATCCCACAAATTTGCATCGCTCTGTCCTTGATTCTAACTTATCGGGGTTGTGTCTTTTAACATGGGCAGGGCAGCCCCAAATCTTAACAACCTTAAGATCATGCTTCTTCCCTTTCCATATCTCATATGGTGTAGACACTACCGACTTAGTTGGAATTCTGTTCATAAGGTAAGCTGCGGTTTCTAGGGCATATCCCCAGAATGAGATGGGTAGGTCAGCGAAACTCATCATGGACCGTACCATATCTAATAACGTACGATTTCTCCTTTCAGAGACCCCATTGAGTTGAGGTGTGTAAGGAGGTGTCCATTGGGATAATATCCCATGGTCCTTGAGGAACTGAGTAAACTTTGTACTTAAGTACTCACCTCCTCGATCTGATCGAAGAGTTTTGATACTCTTTCCAGTCTGGTTCTCCACCTCATTTTTATACTCTCTAAATTTCTCAAAGGCCTCGGACTTGTACTTCATTAAGTACAAGTATCCATACCTTGAGAAATCATCAGTAAATATAATGAAGTAGGAGTAACCTCTAATGGCATGAGTTGACATGGGTCCTCATACATGACTATGTATGAGTTCCAACAACTCAGTGGCTCTCTCTCCAGTTCCACTAAATGGAGAGTTGGTCAATTTTCCACGAATGCAAGGCTCATAAGTTACATATGACATATAGTCGAATGGATCTAGATATCCATTATTTAGCAACTTTTGAATCATTCTTTCATGGATGTGACCTAACGTACAATGCCATAGGTATGCACTGTTCACCTCATCTCGTTTCCTCTTAGACACTTACATTCATGATATGTGGAGTAGTGTCTTGCATAAACAAACCTTTATGCAATATTCCTCTCGTCAATCTCCCCTTGGCTTTGCTAGAATTTGCAATAAATTGTAGATGTGATAAGCAATATTGGTATCCAATACCAATGCACTATCACAAAAATCTAACAATTGGAGATTGATCATGAATGTACCTGAAGCTTCTCCAAGCTTTTATTTCGCCCTCTCTGCAAGGTACTCTTTGCAGTTCCTCTTCCAGTGCCCATCTTTACCACAGTGGAAGCATTGGCCTTTGTCCTTTGCTGGGTCTTTCTTAGCAACCTTTGCTTTACCTGGTCTGCCCTTGCCCTTTCCCTTCTTAAGGGACCTTTCTACTTTCCTTTTCTTTTTGGTCTCACTAGTGTAGAGAACTGGCTTCTCTTTCTTAATAGTACTCTCTGCTTCCCTTAACATATTGAGGAGCTCTGGGAGAGTCACCTCAAGCTTGTTCATATTAAAATCCATTATGAACTATGAAAAGGAATCTGATAGGGACTGAAGTACAATGTCCACACACAAGTTATCCTCTAGGACAATTCCTAGACTTGTGAGTTTCTCTATCCACTCAATCATCTTTAGGACATGGTTCTGAACCGGTGTCCCCTCAGTCATCCTAGCGCGGAAAAGGCTCTTGGATATCTCATATCGTTGAGTCCTTCCCTGTTCCTCAAACAATTTACGAACATATAGGAGAATGGATCTGGCATCCATATTTTCATGTTGTCTCTATAACTCAGGAGTCATAGAGCCCAACATATAGCACTGAGCAAGAGTGGAGTCATCAATGTACTTCACGTAGCGAGCGATCTCATCCTCGTTTGCCCCCCTCTTAGTGCCGCTCTTGATCCTAACAATTGGTATCAGAGCAAGGTTCACTCTCATTTGGTTTTAAACCCAAGAGAGATGACATTTGTCGGCAACCTAGAGGGCCATTCAGTTACACGTCCGCCCATGTTCAATGGGACAGATTACACATATTGGAAGATTAGAATGAGGATCTTCCTAATTTCAATAGATTTTAAATTATGGAATATTATAGAAAATGACTTTCAAAAGTCTTATCTTCTAATGAATGATTGGAATGAATTGGAGAAGAAGATTTTCGCTTTAAACGTAAAGGCTATGAATGTCTTATTTTGTGCATTAGATGAAAATGAGTTTAATCGAGTATCGATTTGTGAAATGACTTTTGACAATTGGCACACACTCGAAGTGACTCATGAAGGCACTAGTAGAGTGAAGGAGTTAAAAATTAATCTTTTCCTGCATTCTTATGAGTTGTTTCGAATGAAACCGAGTGAGACCATTGGAGACATGTACCCCTGATTTACGAATGTCGTTAATAGTTTAAAAGGACTTGGTAAAGGTTTCTCAGATTTTGAACTGGTTAATAAGATTTTAAGATCCCTTCCAAAAAGTTGGGATCCTAAAATAACGACCATTCAAGAGGCCAAAGATCTAAATAATTTTCCTCTTGAAGAACTAATTGGGCTACTAATGACCTATTGAAATGACATGTAAAGCTCATGAAGAGCTTGAGGACATATACTAAGAACACAAGAAGACCACTTGAAAGAAAACTCAAGTAATGAAGGCTTTGATGATGACTTGGCACTCTTAACAAAGAAGTTCAAAAGATTCATAAAAAGAAATAAATTTAAAAATGATACTAAAAATAAATTTGAACCTAACAAAGAACAAGTAATATGTTATGAATGCAAAAAGTTATGACACTTCAAGAGTGAATGTCCCCAAGCAAAGAGGAGGCAACCAAATAAGAAGGCTCTCAAAGCTACATGGGACGATTCAAATGCATCCGAAGAAGAGGAGCCTATCATCATCGAGCTATTGAATCTCGTATTTTGATGATGAAACTACTTGATATATGTTTATGATTTAATCTGCATTTTGAGTGACGCAAGATGCTTCGATCAGGATGAGACAATTAAAGCAGGAAAATCATGTTGTGCCGGAGGAACATGTCAGAAGATTGGAAGTCGGGCCGGTGGATCAATCGATGTATCGACAGAAGGCTTCGGGTCATGGACTCGGGCATCGGGCCAAGAAGAGCGGGTATTGTGCCAAGGATATCGGAGTTGCGGAGTCAACTGGCCGATTGGGCAATAGGCTGCAGGAGAGGACGATGCGCCGAAGAATCGGACGAAGCGTCAAGGGACCAATGACATGCCGGACAACTTGGTTAATTTCTTAGGATTAACTGTCTCGATCAAAGTTTTGTTTTAAGTGTGCAGGATTAACTACGATGGAAGAAAGACATGTAGCAGGAGTTGCGCCGGAGTTAAGACAATGATCACGTTGGGAGTTTGAGAGTTCGACGGAAGTTCGGACAGTCGTCGGAGGTTCTGCGGGAACAAATCCGAGAAGTCCATGAACTCGCCAAGTGAATCGTCGCAAGTCCAGGAGTTTGCCGGAAGTCCACAGGAGCATCACTGAGGGTTCATCGGATGATCGACGGAAGTTTGCCGGAAGCTCGCCGGAAGAAGCGATTGACGCACCAGAGCGAGTTGCAGTAAATGTCTTAGGAAATATCGTAGTTAGCACAATGATTAAGTTGGAAATGGGAGGTGACCCCATTAACTTAATATTGGGGCAATTGGGCCATTGAAAAACCTAAATTGGGTCGAATGGATCAACCCATTCGGACCCTGATTTCTGCCAGGCGATGGCACCGCCTAGGCTCAGTCTCCGAGCGAGACTGGGCGGTGCAACCGCCCCTAATAGGAGGTGGCACCGCCCAGAGGCTCAGTCTTCGAGCTCTGCTAGGCGATGCAACCGTCAGATCCTAGAATTTCGGGAATTGACAGTTTTGAACTCCAAATTCAAACTGGGTTGGGGCCTATAAATACCCCACCCTTTCAGCACTGAAAGGGCACCCGAAAACCACCGAAATTCTGATTTTACTTTATGATTTTTAGAGCTCAAAAGTGTTGTATGAGTTGAAAGTTCTTCTTCCTCTTTTCTTCCAAGTTCTAATCTGTTAAGAGAGGAAAGAAAATTCTGTAAGCGTTGTCTCCTAAGCCCGTCAAAAGGAGTGAAACTGTAAAAGGGTGGTTGGCCTTCACCTATTGAAGGAAGGCCTCTAGTTGACGTCGGTGACCTCGTCGGTGGAGGAAGCCAATAGTGGAGTAGGTCAAGATTGACCAAACCACTCTAAATCTCGGTTTGCATTTACTTTGAGCATCTTATCCTTACTGCAAACCTCCTCAATAGCTTACTGCCTTCTGCGCATATACGATCATGTTTCAAGCTCTGCATTTTCTGAATCGACGTTTAGACGTAAATCATTTTTATCGTACGAACATCATATTTCAGTTTGCGTTTACATTCTAATTTCTATCATAATTGCAAATTGCCTTTATATCTTTGCTTTAACTGCATCTTGCTTGGTTACAAGTTAAAGTGATTTATGAATCAGATTTTCTACCAAAATCACTCTTATCGTACGAACACGATTTTAATCGTCGAAAGATTTCTGCTGCACTAATTCAACCCCCCCCCCCCCCCCCCCTCTTAGTGCTCTTGATCCTAACAATTGGTATCAGAGCCCGGTATTTCTCATTTCAGATTTACACCCGAGAGAAATGGCTCTTCATGGCTTTCAAGAGGGCTTATCGGTTGTTCGTCCACCGTTGTTTAACGGATTGGACTACACTTATTGGAAAACTCGAATGTGAGTTTTCTTGATTTCTATGAATTTGGATTTATGGAATATCGTTGAAAACGGTTTTCAACTTCCCTTTAAACTGATGAACGAATGGTCGGATTTGGAGAAGAAGTATTTTACTTTAAATGCAAAGGCTATGAATGCCTTATTTTGCGCTTTGAACAAAAATGAGTTCAATCGGATTTCTACGTGCGAAACAACTTTTGATATTTGGCGAACACTTGAAATCACGCACGAGGGAACTAGTAGAGTCAAAGACTTGAAAGTTAACATTTTGTTGCATGATTTTGAGCTTTTTCAAATGCAACCAAACGAGACTATAGGCGACATGTACACCCGTTTCACGGATGTCGTCAATAGTTTAAGAGCTCTTGGAAAATGTTTTTCGGATTTTGAATGCGTAAATAAGATTTTGTGTTCTCTTTCTAAGAAGTGGGATTCAAAAGTAACTGCAATACAAGAAGCTAAAAACCTAAACAACTTACCACTTGAAGAACTAATTGGTTCGTTGATGACATATGAAATGGTGCACAATGCACATGATGAACATGATGAACAAAATCACCTTCCAAAGAACAGGAAGGATTTGGAACTCCGAACAAATGAATACCACTTGAGCGATGACTCAAGTGATGAGAACAATGATGAACCTGAACTTCGAACACTAAATCTTAATAAGTTTATTAAACAAAAATCTAAAATAAATAATAAACTTGAACAAAGGAAGAGGCCAAAGAAGAAGAACACAAAGTGGGATGAATCGAGCTCCTCCGAAGACGAAAATCAAGAAAGGCGAGGTGGCAAACTACGCCTTAACCGCTTTCAATGATGAGGTAATCGAAATCCCCCTAATTTATTTTGAAATTACTTGATGCTTTCATGATGTATTTTCTTTTTTAGTTTAGAATTAATTTTCTTAAAAATTAAATGTTTTAAAAAAAAAAGTATGATCATGCTAAGTAATTTCGAAAATGATAATATTGCATATTTTAAGATAAACAAATAAAATGATTTTGATTGAAAATATGAAATCATGGTTAAGAAGTAATAATGTGTATTATGTTGATTTCCATTGTTATTTCTTGATTTTGATTAAAAAAAATCATGTTTGATTTGAAGAAATGCATAATGATGTAATATTAAATATTTTGATTAACAATTTTATGCATGAGATTTTAAGCTATACATGATGATAAGCATGTGTTATTTTCATGAGTGTATCTGAAAAACTATGGCAAAAATGTGCTCGAATGCATGAACTTGTTAAGATTATTTTTCGGACTTTCTTGATTCAATGTTCAAATCACTTAATTGCCATGATGATTTTACACTATTACATGCCTTAATAACATGTTGGAAATTATGTGTTTTAGATACAAAAATTTTTATGATCATGAGTATGTTTTATCTTCATGATTGAACTTGAAAATCTATAGCAAAACCTTGTTTGAATGTATGAAAGTGTTAAATTTCATTTTTGGATTTTCTTGATCATAATAATTCATTTTTGAGAATCTATTGATCTTGATGGTTTTATGATAAAATTCATTTTTCGATCCTAAACGTTGATGCAAGTTTAACATAAATGAAAAAGCATGCTAACATGAAATCAATCACTTAAAATGAAATACTTAAAAAAGGGAAAATATATTATCAATGAAATCATGAATCTACTTATGTTACAAATTTTGTGAACCATAAAAATGATTTTTGGTTATTTGAATTTGAATGAGTTTTATCCAAAATCATGATCTTGGTTCCATGATATTTACAAATTAAGATTTATTATGAATCAATATTTTTTCATTAATCGTTCTCCTAATATTTTCTTTTGATTGATTATGGAGTAGGTTTTTCAAAAAGAAATCATATCTTTTGGTATTCACATGTTCTAATCTTTCATGATATGATTTTTATGCAATTCCTTATATTCATGAAATGTTTATCTCATCACCTAATAATTCTTCTTGATATTCCTTATGTGATGATAAGAATAAATGAAATATTCATTAATTTATTTTGATGTATACAAATAAGAAGTTTCGATCATGTATGGTAGAATGTAATTTGACAAATTTGGTACCATCATGTTGCAAAATAAATGATGATTAGGAATCATGCATTAATTATGATTGTATATTTTATGATTTGGCATGATGCATGCAATGATGAAATATTCATGAATTTGAAATGATGCATGCAATACTTATGACAATGATGTACATGATGTATTTCATATAATATGTATCATGAATGCTTTAAATGATGAATGTTTGGTATCATGATCAACATGTTGATAAATGCTTAAAAATTTTAATGTTTGAGTATCATGTATGATATACCCATTAATGATGATTGATTTATTTTTCGGTATCGTGCATGAAAAATAAGGTTTTTGAAATTGTGTATGTTTTAATTTGAATATATAATGATGCACAAATAAAATTGATACTTACCTTTGTCATAATCTGAAAATTGAAAAAATGGTCTTCCCTTCTTTTTGACAATGACAAAGGGGGAGCAAGAATTTATAGCATGGACTGTTGAATCTCGTATTTTGATGATGAAACTACTTGATATATGTTTATGATTTAATCTGCGTTTTGAGTGACGCAGGATGCTTCGATCAGGATGAGACAATTAAAGCAGGAAAATCATGTTGTGCCGAAGGATCATGTCAGAAGATTGGACGTCGGGCCGGTGGATCGGTCGACGTATCGACAGAAGGCTTCGGGCCGTGGACTCGGGCATCGGGCCAAGAAGAGCGGGTATTGTGCCAAGGATATCGGAGTTGCGGAGTCAACTGGCCGATTGGGCAATAGGCTGCACGAGAGGACGATGCGCCGAAGAATCGGACGAAGCGTCGAGGGACCAATGACATGTCGGACAACTTGGTTAATTGCTTAGGATTATTTGTCTCGATCGAAGTTTTGATTTGTTGTGCAGGATTAACTACGATGAGAGTAAGACAAGCAGCAGGAGTTGCGCCGGAGTCAAGATCATGATCACGTTGGGAGTTCGAGAGTTCGACGGAAGTTCGGACGGTCGTCGGAGGTTCAGAGAGAACAGATCCGAGAAGTCCAGAAGCTTGCCAAGCGAAGCTCGTCGGAACTCGCCAAGTGGATCGTCGCAAAGTCCAGGAGTATGCCGGATGTCCGCAGAAGGATCACCGAGGGTTATCGGTTGATCGACGGAAGTTGGCCGGAAACTCGCCGGAAGAAGCGATTGACGCATCGGAGCAAGCTGCAGAAGTTGTCTTAGAGATAATCGTAGTTAGCACGATGATTAAGCATGAAAATGGGAGGTGATCCCATTAGCTTAATCTTGGGGCAATTGGGCCCCTGAAAAGATTCAAAGTGGGTCGAATGGAGTGAACCATTCGGACCCTGATTGCACCAGGAGGTGCAACCGCCCCAGCCAGGAGGTGCAACCGCCTGGGCTGTGGGGTTGAGAGGTGCAACCGCCCCAGCCAGGAGGTGCAACCGCCTGGGCTGTGGGGCTGAGAGGTGCAACCGCCCCAGCCAGGAGGTGCAACCGCCAGGGTTGCAAGGCTGGGAGGTGCAACCGCTCCAGCCAAGAGGTTGCACCGCCAGAGCTCAAGTTCCGAGCTCTGCCAGGCGATGCAACCACCAAGCTCAGTCTTCGAGCTTTGGCAGAGTGGTGCATCAGCCTGAGCTCAGTCTCGAGCTTTGCCAGGTGATGCATTCACCAAGCTCAGTCTTCGAGCTATGGCAGAATGGTGCATCAGCTTGAGCTCAGTTTGGAGCTCTGCCAAGTGATGCAACCACCGAGCTCAGATTTCGAGCTCTGCCAGGTGATGCAACCACCAAGCTCAGTCTTCGAGCTCTGCCAGGTGATGCAACCATTGAGCTCAGTCTTCGAGCTCTGGCAGAGAAGAAGCAATCGGCAGAGCTCAGTCTTCGAGCTCTGCCAGGCGGTGCCACCTCTCCAGTCGAGAGGTGCAACCGCCTGATCCCAGAATTCTGGGATTTGATCGATTTGATCGTTTTGAGCTCGAATTTTGAATTGGGTTGGGGCCTATAAATACCCCACCCATTCAGCACCGAAAAGACACAGACCTATACCGAAATTGTGATCTTTTCTGTGATTCTAAAGAGCTCAAAAGTGTTGTAAAGCCCTTGAGTCTCCTCCTTCTGTTCTTCAAGTTTTCAACTGTAAAGTGAGGAGAGAAAGGTCTGTAAAGGTTGTCTCCTAAGCCTGTCAAAAGGAGAGAAACTGTAAGAGGGAAGTTTGGCCTTCGCCCATTGAAGGAAGGCACCTAGTTGACGTCGGCAACCTCATCGGTGGAGGAAGCCAAAAGTGGAGTAGGTCAAGGCTGACCGAACCACTCTAAATCTCTGGTTTGCGTTTACTTTCGAGCACTTTATCATTACTGCAAACCTCCCTCATCACTACTGCTCTCTGTGCTTTCACGAACAAGTTCTAAGTGCTGTTCTTCCAAATCTGCATTCAGACGTAAACTCGTATTTTCATACATTACAGTTTACGTTTACGTTTGATTCTGCAGAACTGTTTTCCGTGTTTTTACGAACGAGCTTCCTTGCAGTTTACGCTTACATTTTAATCCTATTGATAACTGCAATCTGTCCTCTACGATTTTACGAACGAGTTTCAACATTTAGACGTAAAACTGCATTCAGACGTAAATCGGCTTTCTTCGCTCAATCATCAGATTTCAGTTCACGTTTACATCTTGGTTTGAACTGCATACTGCCTTCTGCGAGTATACAAACGAGTTTCAAAGTTTAGACGTAAATCTGCGTCTAACTGCGTTTAGACGTAAATCTGCGTTTAGACGTAAAACTGCGTTTAGACGTAAAACTGCGTTTAGACGTAAAACTGCGTTTAGACGTAAAACTGCGTTTAGACGTAAATCTACGTTTAGACGTAAAACTACGTTTAGACGTAAAACTGCGTTAAGACGTAAATCTGCGTTTAGACGTAAATCTGCATTTAGACGTAAATCTGAGTTTAGACGCAAAACTGCGCTTAGACGCAATCTGCGCTTAGACGCAAACTGCACTTAGATACAAACTGAGAATTTGCTTTTGCATCATAATAGTTTTTGAACGAACGCAGCTTTTGGTTTTTAATTTATTCTAAGATTTCCGCTGCACTAATTCACCCCCCCCCCCCCTCTTAGTGCTCTCGATCCTAACAATTGGTATCAGAGCGGGGTTTTTCTCATTTCGGATTTACACCCGAGAGAAATGACTTTTCAAGAGGGCTGTTCGGTCTTTCGTCCACCGTTCTTTAACGGATTGGACTACACTTATTGGAAAACTCGAATGAGAGTTTTCTTAATTTCTCTAAATCTGGATTTATGGAATATCATTGAAAACGGTTTTCAACTTCCCTCCAAACCGATGAACGAATGGTCGGTTTTGGAGAAGAAGAATTTTTCTTTAAACGCAAAGGCTATGAATGCCTTATTTTGCGCATTGGACAAAAATGAGTTCAATCGGATTTCTACGTGTGAAACGGCTTTCGATATTTGGCGCACTCTTGAAATCACGCACGAGGGAACTAGTAGAGTCAAAGACTCGAAAGTTAATATTCTACTGCTTGATTTCGAGCTTTTTCATATGAAACCAAGCGAAACCGTTGCTGACATGTACACCCGTTTTACGGATGTCGTCAATGGTTTAAAATCACTTGGTAAAAGCTTTTCGGATTTTGAACTCGTTAACAAAGTTTTGCGCTCACTTTCTAAAACTTGGGATTCAAAAGTAACTGCTATTCAAGAATCGAAAAACTTGAACCATTTTCCACTTGAAGAACTAATTGGTTCATTGATCACATATGAAATGACGTGCAATGCACGTGAAGAACTTGAGAACCACCTTCTAAAGAACAGGAAGGATTTGGAACTCTGGACAAATGAATGCCACTTGAGCGATGACTCAAGTGATGAGGACAATGATGAACAAACCAACCTTCCAAAGAACAGGAAGGATTTGGGACATAGAACATTTGAAGACCACTCGAGCATAAGCTCAAGTGATGGTGAACTTAAAATGAAACGAAAATTAAAAAGCAAAAAGAATGGAACTACTTGCTTTAAACGCAAGAAGAAGAACAAAAATTGGGATGAATCGAGCTCCTCCGAAGAAGAGAAAGTCAACAAAAGCAAGGCGGCAAACTACGCCTTAACAGCCTACAATGATGAGGTAATCGAAATCCCCCTAATTTACTTCGAAATTACATGATGCTTTTCATGATGCACTTTTCTTTTTCTTTAAATTTTCTTGAAAATTATATTTTTAATAATTTAACAATGAAAATGCAAAAATATGATCATGCTTGTAATCTTGAAAATGATAATGAAAATTGCATGTCTTATGTTAATGCAAGATAGAAATCTAATGATTTTACGCCTAGTGAGATTAATCTTATGTGCTTGAGAAGCAAGAATGTATATTTTCATATTGCTTTTCAATGACGATACATGGCTTTTGTCTGGAAGGCTTGATATTTTTCATTGTCTTTGTTTATGAAATATAATGTATGGTTTTGACATAAAAATAAAGATTTGAGCATGCTATTATAAAGTCAATCATAGATTAAAACTAAAGAGGTTTTAGGCATCTATAAGAATCATTCAAAATTATGTTCAATGAAACCTTGCTTAATGTTGCAATGAAAATATTAAAGTTATACTTGATGATTTCAGATTTGACAAATGCTACACTTTAAATATGAATCATTCTTCAATCAGATTAAATGCTTCAATCATTTTCTAACTCTAGAGTTCTCGATTTTGGTGAAATACAAGTGATAAATTCATTTATGATATCTTGTAAATCACTTGAATTATGAATGAGTTTTTCTTTTTTATGATGTGTTAAAAGAATCACTTAAAAAAGAAAATGTTTTTCCCATTTTATCAAGATTAATGATTTCATGATATTATGTGAATCTCGAAACTAATTTTGATGAAATAGTAATAACGTTATTCATGTTATGAATCTTAAAAATGATAATATGCTTCATGTGATAATATGAATACATGAAACACTTATGATATTCTATGTATTCATAAAATATTTATCTCATCATCCAATAACTCTTCTTGATATTCCTTATGAGATGAAATGAAATAATGCATGAAATACAAATGAGGAGTTAATGATCATGCATAATAGGATGTAATGAATTCTAGATACCATCATTTGAATATCTATGATCATGCTGCCAAAATGATATATCATGAATGCTTGAATATCATGTTTGATATGCTCATGATGATGATTGATTTTTCAGTATCATGCATAAATTTTTTGAAATGTAATGTTAATGAATTTGTGCATTGAAACTATAATGATGCACAAATAAGAATGATTACTTACCTTTGTCATGATTTAGAAATTGATGTAAAGGGTTTTTCCCTTGTTGACAATGACAAAGGGGGAGATAGCTAGCTTGTACAAGTCAAGAAGATGAAAAAACTTGATTGCTAGCTTGCCTATCTCAAGAGGCAAAAATGCTAACTTGCACATCTAGCAAAACTTGACAAATTTGCATATATCAAGAAGCAAGAGTTGCTTTCTTGAACATCTCAAAATTGCTAGCTTGCGGGCCTTAAAATGTACAAATTTTTTGCTAGCTTGCATATGGTAAACCTGCTATCATACTATCATGATGATGAGTATGTCTTATCTTTATGATTGTATTTGAAAAACAATGGCAAAAATACGTCTTAATGATTGAACGTGTTAAAATTATTTTTCAAACCTTCTTGATTGAATGATTGAATCACTTGACTGGCATAATGATTTTACACAATTACATGTTGAAAATTATGTGCTTGAATACAAAACTTCCATGATAACAAGCATGCTTTACCTTCATGATTGTAATTGAATATCTATAGCAAAACCTTGTTCGAATGGAAGAAAGACTCAAATTTCATTTTCGGATTCTCTTGAGTCTAACATATCAAGTTCACTCTCTTCCAAACTTAACAAGCATATGTCATATCAAGTTTAGTTCATATCATTGATTTCTGACATATGTAATTAACTAGCAAATACATCTCTCATACACACATCATGTGAAAAATATTTTTTGAGAAATGGATTTGATGAATATGGATGAAAGTGTTTTTACTTGCAAGGATTTATTTCACATACATAACAACAAGCACTTATGCTTAAAAATTTGCTTATATCGTTCTCCGTTTTGTTGATGACAAAGGGGGAGAAATATATGAATTGATGCTATGAACACTGATGCTAGGCTTGCATCATCAAGAGATATATGAATTAATATGATTGCCATATTTGCAATGCTTGCATCATTAAGAGATATATGAATTGATGCTATGATTGCCAAACTTGTATTATGCCATGTTTTCATCATGCGTTAAGATATCAAGAACTTGTATCGTAATTTTACGCGTTGATATCCTACCATGTGATGAAATGGTATAATTGATAAACACTTGAAATGTTTGCATTATGATATCAAAAGCTTACATCGTAATTTTTCATGTTGGTATTTGAAATTAGCAAACTTGCATGATGATAAAACTTGATATTATGATTTTCATGCAATGAGTTGAACCAATATCACACACACTTGATTGTAGTACTTCTCCTTTTTGTTGATTACAAAGGGGGAGAAGTATGTTGATGACATGACATGTGATGCATAAGTTTATGCATAAGTTCATGTTGACGTATTGCAAGTATTCATGATGAATATTGCAATGACTTGAATTCAGTTTGAATTCAAGGTTCTATCAATATGGCATATTGATAGGGGGAGTTTGTTTAAACTCCGGGAGTTAAGTTTAACTCCGTCATCAAGTAGTTGTCATCATCAAAAAGGGGGAGATTGTTGAATCTCGTATTTTGATGATGAAACTACTTGATATATGTTTATGATTTAATCTACGTTTTGAGTGACGCAGGATGCTTCGATCAGGATGAGACAATTAAAGCAGGAAAATCATGTTGTGCCGAAGGATCATGTCAGAAGATTGGACGTCGGGCCGGTGGATCGGTCGACGTATCGACAGAAGGCTTCGGGCCGTGGACTCGGGCATCGGGCCAAGAAGAGCGGGTATTGTGCCAAGGATATCGGAGTTGCGGAGTCAACTGGCCGATTGGGCAATAGGCTGCACGAGAGGACGATGCGCCGAAGAATCGGACGAAGCGTCGAGGGACCAATGACATGTCGGACAACTTGGTTAATTGCTTAGGATTATTTGTCTCGATCGAAGTTTTGATTTGTTGTGCAGGATTAACTACGATGAGAGTAAGACAAGCAGCAGGAGTTGCGCCGGAGTCAAGATCATGATCACGTTGGGAGTTCGAGAGTTCGACGGAAGTTCGGACGGTCGTCGGAGGTTCAGAGAGAACAGATCCGAGAAGTCCAGAAGCTTGCCAAGCGAAGCTCGTCGGAACTCGCCAAGTGGATCGTCGCAAAGTCCAGGAGTATGCCGGATGTCCGCAGAAGGATCACCGAGGGTTATCGGTTGATCGACGGAAGTTGGCCGGAAACTCGCCGGAAGAAGCGATTGACGCATCGGAGCAAGCTGCAGAAGTTGTCTTAGAGATAATCGTAGTTAGCACGATGATTAAGCATGAAAATGGGAGGTGATCCCATTAGCTTAATCTTGGGGCAATTGGGCCCCTGAAAAGATTCAAAGTGGGTCGAATGGAGTGAACCATTCGGACCCTGATTGCACCAGGAGGTGCAACCGCCCCAGCCAGGAGGTGCAACCGCCTGGGCTGTGGGGTTGAGAGGTGCAACCGCCCCAGCCAGGAGGTGCAACCGCCTGGGCTGTGGGGCTGAGAGGTGCAACCGCCCCAGCCAGGAGGTGCAACCGCCAGGGTTGCAAGGCTGGGAGGTGCAACCGCTCCAGCCAAGAGGTTGCACCGCCAGAGCTCAAGTTCCGAGCTCTGCCAGGCGATGCAACCACCAAGCTCAGTCTTCGAGCTTTGGCAGAGTGGTGCATCAGCCTGAGCTCAGTCTCGAGCTTTGCCAGGTGATGCATTCACCAAGCTCAGTCTTCGAGCTATGGCAGAATGGTGCATCAGCTTGAGCTCAGTTTGGAGCTCTGCCAAGTGATGCAACCACCGAGCTCAGATTTCGAGCTCTGCCAGGTGATGCAACCACCAAGCTCAGTCTTCGAGCTCTGCCAGGTGATGCAACCATTGAGCTCAGTCTTCGAGCTCTGGCAGAGAAGAAGCAATCGGCAGAGCTCAGTCTTCGAGCTCTGCCAGGCGGTGCCACCTCTCCAGTCGAGAGGTGCAACCGCCTGATCCCAGAATTCTGGGATTTGATCGATTTGATCGTTTTGAGCTCGAATTTTGAATTGGGTTGGGGCCTATAAATACCCCACCCATTCAGCACTGAAAAGACACAGACCTATACCGAAATTGTGATCTTTTCTGTGATTCTAAAGAGCTCAAAAGTGTTGTAAAGCCCTTGAGTCTCCTCCTTCTGTTCTTCAAGTTTTCAACTGTAAAGTGAGGAGAGAAAGGTCTGTAAAGGTTGTCTCCTAAGCCTGTCAAAAGGAGAGAAACTGTAAGAGGGAAGTTTGGCCTTCGCCCATTGAAGGAAGGCACCTAGTTGACGTCGGCAACCTCATCGGTGGAGGAAGCCAAAAGTGGAGTAGGTCAAGGCTGACCGAACCACTCTAAATCTCTGGTTTGCGTTTACTTTCGAGCACTTTATCATTACTGCAAACCTCCCTCATCACTACTGCTCTCTGCGCTTTCACGAACAAGTTCTAAGTGCTGTTCTTCCAAATCTGCATTCAGACGTAAACTCGTATTTTCATACATTACAGTTTACGTTTACGTTTGATTCTGCAGAACTGTTTTCCGTGTTTTTACGAACGAGCTTCCTTGCAGTTTACGCTTACATTTTAATCCTATTGATAACTGCAATCTATCCTCTACGATTTTACGAACGAGTTTCAACATTTAGACGTAAAACTGCATTCAGACGTAAATCGGCTTTCTTCGCTCAATCATCAGATTTCAGTTCACGTTTACATCTTGGTTTGAACTGCATACTGCCTTCTGCGAGTATACAAACGAGTTTCAAAGTTTAGACGTAAATCTGCGTCTAACTGCGTTTAGACGTAAATCTGCGTTTAGACGTAAAACTGCGTTTAGACGTAAAACTGCGTTTAGACGTAAAACTGTGTTTAGACGTAAAACTGCGTTTAGACGTAAATCTGCGTTTAGACGTAAAACTACGTTTAGACGTAAAACTGCGTTAAGACATAAATCTGCGTTTAGACGTAAATCTGCATTTAGACGTAAATCTGAGTTTAGACGCAAAACTGCGCTTAGACGCAATCTGCGCTTAGACGCAAACTGCACTTAGATACAAACTGAGAATTTGCTTTTGCATCATAATAGTTTTTGAACGAACGCAGCTTTTGGTTTTTAATTTATTCTAAGATTTCCGCTGCACTAATTCACCCCCCCCCCCTCTTAGTGCTCTCGATCCTAACATGGACATCATGAAAAGAGGCAAACTAGCTAGCTTACACAATTCAAGATGAAAGCAAAAATTACACTCCTCTAAAGAGAAGATGCAAATGTAACACTTGCCAAATTGTTTGCTTGCCTCATGTAAAACATTATCTCTTGCTAGTTTGGCATTTTGCTAGATTGCACTTTGCAAAGAAAGCAAAAATGACACTTCTCAAAAGAGAAGAAAGAGCTTGTTATCTTGAACATCACAAGCTTGCCAAACAAAAATTGCAAAAGTGCTATCTTGCCTATCTCAAGAAGCAAAACTTGCAACTTGCACAATGCAATAGGAAGCAAGAATCATAAGCTTACACAAGAAAGCTATCTTGCATTTGCTTTCGAAATTTTTGCTAGCTTGTATATAGTAAAACTTGCATATCGTAAAAATTATTAGCTTGTAGTATAAAGAGAAGCAAATAGTTGCTATCTCAAGAAAATTAAACATGCTAAACTTACACCTTGCAATGGAAGCAAAATTGCGAGCTCAAACATTGCAAAGGAAGCAAAAATTTGCTAGCTTGCAACTTGCATATTTCAAGAAGCAAGAGTTGTCTTCTTGAACATCTCTAAATTGCTAGCTTGCAAGTTATAAAATGTTGTAGCATTGCTAGCTTGCATGTTCTAAAAGTGCTATCTTGTATGCTATAAACTTGCATATCTAAAACTTGATAGCTTGAATGTTCTAAGCATGATGTAACATTTGCTAAATTTTCTGGCTTCAAAACTGCATGATGATAAAACTTGATATTATGTTTTTCATGCAATAATTTAAACTAATATTCCAAACACAAGAATAGTTGGACTTCTCCTTTTTGTTGATGACAAAGGGGGAGAAGTATGATATTATGCATAAGTTTATGCATAAGTTCATGATGACGTGTTGCAAGTATTCATGATGAATATTGCAATGACTTGAATTCAGTTTGAATTCAAGGTTCTATCAATATGGCATATTGATAGGGGGAGTTTGTTTAAACTCTTGGAGTTAAGTTTAACTCCGTCATCAAGTGGTTGTCATCATCAAAAACGGGGAGATTGTTGAATCTCGTATTTTGATGATGAAACTACTTGATATATGTTTATGATTTAATCTACGTTTTGAGTGACGCAGGATGCTTCGATCAGGATGAGACAATTAAAGCAGGAAAATCATGTTGTGCCAAAGGAACATGTTAGAAGATTGGACGTCGGGCCGGTGGATCGGTCGACGTATCGACAGAAGGCTTTGGGCTGTGGACTCGGGCATCGGGCCAAGAAGAGCGGGTATTGTGCCAAGGATATCGGAGTTGCGGAGTCAACTGGCCGATTGGGCAATAGGCTGCAGGAGAGGACGATGCGCCGAAGAATCGGACGAAGCGTCGAGGGACCAATGACATGCCGGACAACTTGGTTAATTGCTTAGGATTAACTGTGTAACACCCTTGATTAGTCCCACATCGAAAGTGGGCAGGATTAAGATTGACTTATAAGGGTCTGATGAGTGTACTACTATCAACTTCAGCTTAAGCATTTTGGTCGGTGATTGTAACACCCTTGATTAGTCCCATATCGAAAGTGGGAAGGATTAAGATTGACTTATAAGGGTCTGATGAGTGTACTACTATCAACTTCAGCTTAAGCATTTTGGTCAGTGGTTTAGACCAAACGAAGTTGATAGGCCAGTTAGCCCATCAGGGTCATGATAAATTGTCTCGATCGAAGTTTTGTTTTAAGTGTGCAGGATTAACTACGATAGAAGAAAGACTAGTAGGAGTTGACGTTGGGAGTTCGAGAGTTCGACAGAAGTTCGGACAATCGTCGGAGGTTCTGCGGGAACAAATCCGAGAAGTCCATGAACTCGCCAAGTGGATCGTCGCAAGTCCAGGAGTTTGCCGGAAGTCCGCAGGAGCATCACCGAGGGTTCATCGGATAATCAACGGAAGTTCGCCGGAAGCTCGCCGGAAGAAGCGATTGACGCACCGGAGCAAGTTGCAGTAAATGTCTTAGGAAATATCATAGTTAGTACAATGATTAAGTTAGAAATGGGAGGTGACCCCATTAACTTAATCTTGGGGCAATTGGGCCCTCGAAAAACCCAAATTTGGTCGAATGGATCAACCCATTCGGACCCTGATTTCTGCCAAGCTGTCACGACCTTAGCTGGAATTGCCTAAGGCGTGAGGCACCCTTGCGGCCAAAGACTCGAAGCTAGCGTGTGTTGCCAAAGTCGTGGGTCACCCGTGCGGCAAAGACGCGAACTTAGCTTGCGTTGCCTAAGTCGCGCTTCGCCCTTGCGATCTTGCTCCGCAAGGATCAGCCACTTTGTAACCTCTCGCAGGTCCCGAAGGACCTGTAAAAGAGAAAGAAAGTTAGATCGAAAGAACGAGCAACGGACAAGTCCCGAAGTCTCGCGAAAAGGGAAGCTTTACAAGCAAATCGTCGAACACCTTGTGTGCACAAGAGAAAAGAGGGAGAGGGAGGAAAACAAGGCTTTCAAGGATGAACGAACAGCTGCAAGCCCACAAACAGCCGCTCACCTGGTCCCAGGCGCAACACCAAGTTCCCGTAAAGGTCACGTGCGAACTTGCGAAAGAGTGTTCAACGCCCGGTATATAACCGAAGCCCCATCCAGCCATGTGCCACCCGGGGGGTTCCTGGGTGCTGAGATGGCTGACATTTTGGTGAGCGGAGGCAGCACTCCGCTCACCTCCCGCGGCACGCGAAAACGGAGCCGTTTTGGGCTGTTTTGGGGCTGTTTTGCTCGGTTCGGTGAGCGATCGCTTTTGCAACGCTGCAGCTGGTTCGAACTTACATATTTACAGCAAAATGACCCAAAACCATAAGAAAACATGCTGTCAAGCAGCAGTACATGCGGGTGTGAGCGACGAACGGTTCGTTGAACGGAATTGTTGCGGGTGCGCGACGACCGTTCGTGACATTCTCCCCCACTTAAACTGTCGACGCCCTCGTCGACGCTTGTTGATAGTTGTTGTTGACTTCTTCTTCATGTCGCAGGGCGTCTTCAGGCTCCCAACTGGCTTCAGTTCGGGGAAGCTTTCGCCACTTCACCAAGTACTCTGTCTGTTCCGCTCCGCTGGGTAGCTTTATCTTACGATCCGCCAGAATGGTTTCCACTCGCTTCTCGTAGGAGGCAGTGATGGGAGGAAGCCGAGTTGGAACACTTCGAGAAGCGTCTTGCGGATCCGAATGGTAGGCCTTCAGGTTGCTGGCGTGAAGAACGTTGTGAATTTTGAACCACGTCGGCAGCTGCAACTTGTAAGAAACATTGCCTACTCTGCTGATAATTGGGAAGGGCCCTTCATACTTACGCACCAATCCTTTGTGAACTCTGTTCCTGAAGAATTGGAGTGATGCTGGTTGGAGCTTTACCAACACCAAATCGCCAACTTTGAACTCTTGTGGTCGCCTTCCCAAGTCTGCCCACTTCTTCATCCGTTTTGCCGCCTTCTCCAAGTAAGCTCGCGCAATATCGGCATTTCGATGCCACTCCTTTGCGAAATGATAGGCTGATGGACTACTCCCAGTATACCCAATTGCCATAGTGTGCGGAGTCGACGGTTGTTATCCTGTGATAATTTCGAAGGGGCTCTTGTTGGATGCAGAGCTCCGCTGCAAGTTGTAGGAGAATTGGGCGATGTCCAACAGCTTCACCCAATCTCGTTGATTGGCACTCACGTAGTGCCGGAGATACTGCTCCAAGAGCGAATTTATTCTTTCAGTCTGACCATCCGTCTGGGGGTGGAGGCTTGTAGAGAAGTATAACTTTGACCCCAACAATTTGAATAGCTCGGTCCAGAATCGTCCCAGGAACCGAGCATCCCGATCACTAATGATATTGTGTGGGACTCCCCAATACTTCACTACACCCTTCATCATCAGTCTAGCCGCCTCTTCAGCTGAACAATGTAGGGGGGCAGCAATGAAAGTTGCATACTTTGAAAACCGATCGACCACCACGAGTATCGATCCAAGTCCCCCTACAGGTGGCAAACTTGATATGAAGTCTAAGGAAATGCTCTCCCATGGCCTTTCTGGTACGGGCAATGGCTCCAAAAGTCCCACCGGCTTCCGCTGCTCCGCCTTGTCTTGTTGGCAAGTAAGGCATGTTCGAACATACTCCTCCACATCAATCCCCATCTTTGGCCAGTAGAAGGCCCTCTCCACGAGAGCCAACGTTCTGTGAATGCCGGGGTGTCCAGCCCAAAGGGAATCGTGACACTCTTTTAAGAGTTCACGCCTCAAATTGTCCACTCGGGGAACATAAACCCTATTCCCTTTTGTGTAAACAAGTCCCTCCTGGACCCAAAATCGTCGTGCCTTGCCTTCTTTGATGAGCTGCATCAGGATAACTGCCTGGGGATCACTATACAGTCCATCTCTGATTCGGGAAAGGAAGTTGGAGTGTAACTGACTTGCTTGGCCTCTGCCCTCCAGTTGTGCAGCATTCACGCATTCCACTTTCCGACTCAGCGCATCGGCCACGACATTCGCCTTCCCGGGCTTGTATTCCATTGCCATATCAAATTCAGCCAGGAAGTCCTGCCACCGTGCTTGCTTTGGGGAGAGCTTCTTCTGAGTTTGGAAATAACTCAGGGCGATGTTGTCTGTCCTCAGCACAAATCGCGACCTGAGAAGGTAGTGTCGCCAAACTCGTAGACAGTGAATCACTGCTGTCATCTCCTTCTCATGCACTGGATACCGCCTCTCGGTCTCGTTGAGTTTGCGGCTCTCGTAGGCCACCGGATGACCTTCCTGCATGAGTACTCCTCCAATAGCGAAGTCCGAAGCATCTGTGTGGACTTCAAAGGGCTCTCCATAGTTTGGCAATTTGAGCACTGGTTCTTCTAGGACAGCAGCTTTCAGGTCTTGGAATGCTATCTCACATTTGTCCGACCACTTCCAAGGCTGCTCCTTCTTCAGCAACTCCGTCAGTGGGGTTGCCCGCTTCGAATACCCGGCAATGAAGCGTCGATAGTAGTTGACGAAACCAAGGAAGGATCTCAACTCTGGCACCTTCTTTGGAGTTCGCCATTCCGCAACTGCTTGCACCTTCGACTTGTCCATCCGAATGGAGCCATCACCGATTCGATGCCCCAAGAATAGGATCTCAGTTTGAGCAAAGTAGCATTTCTCCCTTTTTACGAACAACGTGTTCTCCCTGAGAACCTTGAAAATCGTCCGAAGGTGCTTGACATGCTCCTCGAGCGTTTGGCTGTAGACGATGATATCGTCCAAGTAGACGACCACGAACTTATCCAAATACTCCTTGAATAGCTGGTTCATGAGAGTACAGAATGTGGCCGGAGCGTTGGTTAAGCCAAAAGGCATCACCAAGAACTCAAACGCTCCGTATCTGGTCACACAAGTAGTCTTTGCTTCGTCGCCTTCAGCAATGCGCACCTGCCAATATCCCGACCGAAGGTCGAGTTTCGAGAAATACTTCGCCTTGCCCAATTGATCGAACAAGTCCGCAATGAGCGGGATGGGATACTTGTTCTTCACTGTTACTTTGTTGAGGGCTCTGTAGTCGACGCATAATCGGAGACTCCCATCTTGTTTCTTCTGGAAGAGAACTGGAGCTCCGAAAGGTGCTTTTGAGCTGCGGATGAGACCACCGCTTAGCAGTTCACCTAACTGCTTTCTGAGTTCTGCCAACTCTGGCGGGGGCATGCAGTAGGGTGGTCTCGCTGGAGGCTTCACTCCTGGCTCCAGCTCGATACTGTGATCCACGCCTCTGCGTGGTGGAAGAGTCTTCGGCAACTCGGGTGGCATAACGTCTTTGAACTCCTTCAGGACGTTCGCCACCACAGCAGGTTCTTGAATGGCCTCTTCGTTGAGTGGCTCTAGCTTCATAGCAGCCACGAATGTCAGTTCGCCCTTTCGCACCCCTTTCTTCAATTGTAACGCCGAAATATGTTGGGGCTCCTTGGTTCCTCTCCGAGAGACGGGAACCACGCAGGGGTCATCGCCTCCCATCATACATAGGGAGTTCAAGAACGGCATCGGCACCAACTTCGCCGCGTGCATAAATTCCATTCCAAGAATCACTTGGAAGTTGTCCAGTGGCACGGCCATCATGTTGGTGTTTCCGCTCCAAGTCCCGATTTTGATAGGAACACCCTTCGCCAACCCGGAGATTCGCCTGGCCTCCGAGTTCACTGCTTTCATTCGGCTTGGGCTCTTCTCCAAGATCAACCCAAGTCGTTGTGCTTCACGATCGGCTATGAAGTTGTGGGTAGCGCCCGTGTCCACCATTGCACGGGTCATTTGGCCATTCAGCTTGATGTCTACGTACATCAACTCACCACTTCCTGCTTTCTGTTGCTTTGTCTTGTTGTTCTCCCCCACTTGACCCCGCATAGCGTTCAACAAACGCATTGCTCCCATTCGGGGTCCTTGCGACTCCTCATCGTCGCTGCTGGATTCAGAACTGCTGGAGCTAAGCGCAACAGCTTTGCCCTTGTCTGATCGGGGAGGGTGGATGGAAGCCGTTAATGCATTGAGTGCCTGTTTTTGTGGGCACTCCCTTACCATGTGCGGTCCTCCGCACAAGAAGCATCCTCCAGGTTTTGAGACCTTGCCTTTCGGGTTCGGCCCTTTGTGGGAGCTCTTCTTCTTCTGTTCGCCCCCGAGCTCCTTCCCTCGAGAATATTTTGGAGGGCGATTGTTTGAAGATTGTTTCCTTCTCGTTGGGTCTTCAGAGGAAACGAAGTCGGTGAGCCTTTCTGCAGCTGCAATTGCCCCGACCACGTCGGTAACATTCCTTCGATTCAGCTCCTGCTGAGCCCATGGTTTCAAACCATCAAGGAAGCTGAACAACTTGTCCTTCTCGGACATGTCCTGTATGTCCAGCATCAGTGCGGAAAACTGCTTCACATAGTCTCGGATGGTAGTACTTTGGCGGAGTTGTCTCAACTTCCTTCTCGCGACGAACTCTGTGTTCTCCGGTAGAAACTGAGTTCTCAACTCCCGCTTCAAGTCTTCCCATGTGTGGACTCGACACCGACCTTGTTGGATCTCCTCCCAACGAGTTCGCCACCAAAGTTTCGCATCTCCATTCAGATACATTGTTGCTATCGAAACTTTGGTATCTTCAGAATCGGGCCTCGTAGCTCGGAAGTATTGTTCCATATCGAACAGAAAGTTCTCGAGCTCCTTGGCATCTCTGGCCCCTCCGTATCCATGGGGCTCAGGTGCCCTCAAGTTTTGTGGCGGTGCAACGCGGGTGTTGCCTCCTCCCGCATTTAGCGTCCTTGTGAGCATAGCCACCTTTGCCGTGAGTTCCGCCACAACATCCTGTAAGTGTAGCACGGAGTCCTTGGTGTCATCAGATAGTCGGTCGACTAGGGCCTCGACCTTGTCGATCCTGGACTCCGCTTCCTCTTGCGAGCTCTCTACCCCAACAAGCCTTTGTTGGCCATGGTAGAGTTCCTCCATGCTCGCTTCCAGAACATCCAGGCGGGTTTCCGCCGTCGTGAGTCTCTCTTTATGACTCTTTTTCCCCGTTAGCGCACCAGATTGCGCTTCCTCCGCTCGCGGAGAGTTGCCAACTTCTCGCTCATCCTGTTCACTGCCGCGATCCTCGTGAGCGGCTCCAACAGCATGAGAGCGAGTGTGCACATGCAGCCCACCTGCGGCTGCTTGGGGCAAGGTTCCGGCTTGCCCCGTCTTGCTTGATTCGCCACGATGCTTTGCCATGGCGAAGTTGCGAAGTTCGTTCGCTGTTCGATCGAAGAGCTTGCCCGCTCTGATACCACAATGTCACGACCTTAGCTGGAATTGCCTAAGGCGTGAGGCACCCTTGCGGCCAAAGACTCGAAGCTAGCGTGTGTTGCCAAAGTCGCGGGTCACCCGTGCGGCAAAGACGCGAACTTAGCTTGCGTTGCCTAAGTCGCGCTTCGCCCTTGCGATCTTGCTCCGCAAGGATCAGCCACTTTGTAACCTCTCGCAGGTCCCGAAGGACCTGTAAAAGAGAAAGAAAGTTAGATCGAAAGAACAAGCAACGGACAAGTCCCGAAGTCTCGCGAAAAGGGAAGCTTTACAAGCAAATCGTCGAACACCTTGTGTGCACAAGAGAAAAGAGGGAGAGGGAGGAAAACAAGGCTTTCAAGGATGAACGAACAGCTGCAAGCCCACAAACAGCCGCTCACCTGGTCCCAGGCGCAACACCAAGTTCCCGTAAAGGTCACGTGCGAACTTACGAAAGAGTGTTCAACGCCCGGTATATAACCGAAGCCCCATCCAGCCATGTGCCACCCAGGGGGTTCCTGGGTGCTGAGATGGCTGACATTTTGGTGAGCGGAGGCAGCACTCCGCTCACCTCCCGCGGCACGCGAAAACGGAGCCGTTTTGGGCTGTTTTGGGGCTGTTTTGCTCGGTTCGGTGAGCGATCGCTTTTGCAACGCTGCAGCTGGTTCGAACTTACATATTTACAGCAAAATGACCCAAAACCATAAGAAAACATGCTGTCAAGCAGCAGTACATGCGGGTGTGAGCGACGAACGGTTCGTTGAACGGAATTGTTGCGGGTGCGCGACGACCGTTCGTGACAAAGCGGTGGCACCGCCTGGGCTCAGTCTCTGAGCAAGACTGGGCGATGCAACTGCCCCAGCCAGGTGGTGGCACCGCCTGGGCTTAGTCTCCGAGCGAGACTGGGCGGTGCAACCGCCCCTGACAGGAGGTGGCACCGCTTGAGCTCGGCCTCCGAGCTCTGGCTGAGCGGTGCAACCGCCTTAGTCAGGCGGTGGCACCGCCTGAGCTCGGTCTTCGAGCTCTAGCAGGAGGTGTAACCGCCCTTGACAGGAGGTGGCACCGCCCAGAGGCTCGGTCTTCGAGCTCTGCCAGGCGGTGCAACCGCCAGATCCCGGAATTCTGGAAATTGATAGTTTTGATCTCCAAATTCAAACTAGGTTGGGGCCTATAAATACCCCACCCTTTCAGCACTGAAAGGGCACCCGAAAACCACCGAAATTCTGATTTTACTTTGTGATTTTTAGAGCTCAAATGTGTTGTATGAGTTGAAAGTTCTTCTTCTTCTTTTCTTCCAAGTTATAATCTATTAAGAGAGGAAAAAAAATTCTGTAAGGGTTGTCTCCTAAGCCCATCAAAAGGAGTGAAATTGTAAAAGAGTGGTTGGCCTTCGCCTATTGAAGGAAGGCCTCTAGTTGACGTCAGTGACTTCGTCGGTGGAGGAAGCCAATAGTGGAGTAGGTCAAGAATGACCGAACCACTCTAAATCTCGGTTTGCATTTACTTTGAGCATCTTATCCTTACTACAAACCTCCTCAATAGCTTACTGCCTCCTGCGCATATACGATCATGTTTCAAGCTCTGCATTTTCTGAATCGGCGTTTAGACGTAAATCGTTTTTATCGTACGAACATCATATTTCAGTTTGCGTTTACGTTCTGATTTCTATCATAACTGCAAACTGCCTTTATATCTTTACTTTAACTGCATCTTGCTTGGTTACAAGTTAAAGTGATTTATGAATCGGATTTTCTACCGAAATCGCTCTTATCGTACAAACGCGATTTTAATCGTCGAAAGTTTTCTGCTGCACTAATTCAAACCCCCCCCCCCCCTCTTAGTGCTCTTGATCCTAACACGAGCAAGTTGCTCACTATGCACTAATGGCCATTGGAGATGAGGTAACAAGTTCATTTGACGTAAATTTATCATTTGATGAACTATTAAATGCTTTTAATGATCTATTTGATGAATGTAAATTAATTAGTAGAAAATATAAATTGTTAAAAAAGGAGCATGCTTCTCTTGTTAGTGATTTGGATAGATTAAAAGTTGAGCACAATGATAGTTTAGCTCCATGTACGAAATGTGATGAACTAGAAATACTTCAAAAAGAAAACTTACTATTAAAGGAAACCTTAAGAAAATTTGAGGTTGGTAGTAAGTCCTTGAACATGATCCTTACCAACAAGGGTCACGTTCATCGAAAAGGCGGAATTGGATTTGTGAGTAGCTCTCACGAAAATCCAACCATCTTTGTTAAAGGCCTTACTTTACATGTTTCATCCCGAAACAAATGCAACTTTTGTTGCAAATTTGGGCATGTAGCTTATCATTGTCCATTCAAGAAACGTAGTCCACATAAATTGATTTGGATTCCTAAAAGAACCTCAAATGACTCAATGCAATATGATAAGTTATGTAGATCAATTTTTGATGTACCTAAAGTCAAATGGGTACCTAAAAATCATCTTTTTTTGTAGAAAAATGTACCATCATAAGCTAGGAGCAAGAGATGGTACCTTGATAGTAGATACTCAAGGTATATGACTGGAGATCCATCTCATTTCTCTAAGCTCACTAGCCCAACGAAGGATATATCACCTTCGGAGATAACAACAAGGGTAAATCATTGTCAAATGAACCATAGGTAACAAATCCAACCTTCTTATTGAAAATGTATTATTAGTTGATGGATTAAAGCATAACCTTTTGAGTATTAGTCAATTATGTGATAAAGGATATATCGTTAGATTTGAATCTAATGCTTGTATTATTGAAAAACCACACAAAAACACATCTATGATTGCCCTAAAATAAAATAATGTATACACTATGTGAAATGTGCTTTTCGGTTTTGAATGGCGATGCTTGGCTTTGGCATAGGAGATTAGGTCATGCTAGAATGAAACTAATTTCTCAAATTTCATCTAAAGAACTTGTAAGAGGAATTCCTCATATCACGTTCGTCAAAAATAATTTGTGTGATACATGTCAACTAGGAAAACAAATAAAAGGTAGCTTCGAACCTAAGAATCAAATAAGCACCTCTAGACCTTTGCAATTGATCCATATGGACTTGTTCGGACCAATTACTACATCAAGCCTAGGAGATAGCAAATACATATTTGTCATCGTGGATGATTATAGTAGATACACATTGACTTATTTTTTGACACACAAAAGTGAATGCATTAGGTATTTCTCTAAGTTTTGTAAACTTGTTTAAAATGAAAAGGGTTTTATGATTTCATCAATTCGAAGTGATCACGGTGGTGAATTTCAAAACCATAATTTCTAAGAATTTTATGAATCTAATGGATACAACCACAACTTCTCTACTCTAAGAAATCATTAACAAAATGGAGTAGTAGAAAGAAAGAATAAAAATTTATAAGAAATGACAAGAATCATATTAAACGAACATAGCCTACCCAAATATTTTTGGGCCGAAACCAAAAATACGGTATGCTATGTTATGAATAGGGTTCTAGTAAGACTACTACTTTCCAAGACTCCTTATGAGTTGTGGAACAATAAAAAAACTCAACGTTTCATACTTTAAAGTCTTCGGATGTAAATATTTTATTTTGAATGAAAAAGATGCCTTAGGTAAATTTGATACAAAATCCGATGAAGGAATTTTTCTTGGATATTCTTTTGTTTCTAAAAGATTTTGTATCTTTAACAAAAAAACTTTGATTATAGAAGAATTTATTCATGTTATGAAGTTTTCGAAGTTAAGAAAAATAATTTTGATGATGATGTTAATTTTGATTCTTTGAATTTAAATGAAACCCTTTCTCCATCTAGCAACTTGGATGCATCTTCTTCCGAAACATCCTTACCCAAGGATTGGAAGTATGTAGATGCTCATCCTATGGAGTTAATCATATGAGACATATCTAAAGGAGTTCAAACTCATTCCTCTCTTAAGAATTTGTATGCAAACATTGCTTTTCTCTCCCAAATTAAACCTAAATGCATTGATGGTGCCTTGAAAGAGGATTCATGGGTCATCGCAATGCAAGATGAGTTAAATCAATTTGAGAGAAATGAGAAGTGAAAGTTTGTTCCGAGGCCAAATGACCATTTAGTTATTAGTACTAAATAGGTCTTTAGAAACAAGCAAGATGAACTGGTATCGTGGTTAGAAATAAGGCTAGATTAGTGGCTAAAGGTTTCAACTAAGAAGAAGGGATTGATTATGAAGAGACATTCGCTCTTGTAGTACGATTAGAAGCCATAAGGATGCTCCTTGCTTATGCTAGTAGTAATAATTTTAAGTTGTTTCAAATGGATGTTAAAAGTACTTTTCTTAATGGCTTTATTTCCGAAGAAGTTTATGTTGAACAACCTTCTGGATTTGAGAATAATAATCTGCCTACTCATGTGTTTAAATTGACTAAAGCTCTTTATAGTTTAAAACAAGTCCCAATGGCTTGATATGAGAGACTTAGTTCATTTCTTATTCTAAATAATTTTTTAAAAGCAAGGTCGATACTACATTATTTATCATAAATTTTTAAAATAATTTTCTTATTGTTCAAATTTACGTTGATGATATCATTTTCGATTCCACGAATGAATCTCTATCTGAATCATTTGCTAAAAATATTTCATTTCTTATTCTAAATAATTTTTTAAAAGCAAGGTCGATACTACATTGTTTATCATAAATTTTTAAAATAATTTTCTTATTGTTCAAATTTACGTTGATGATATCATTTTCGATTCCACGAATGAATCTCTATCTGAATCATTTGCTAAAAATATGAGTCTTGAATTTGAAATGAGTTTGATGGGAGAATTAACCTTCTTTTTAGGCTTATAAATCAAACAACTAAGTAATGACATCTTTCTTAGCCAAACAAAATACACTTTAGATTTGCTAAAAAGATTTAATATGGATAGCTCAAAAGCTATCAATACCCCCATGAGTACTTTCACTATGTTAGACATTAATGAAAGTGGAGAAAGCTTTAATCAAAAAGCTTATAGGGGTATGATATGAAGTTTAGTATACCTCATCGCAACTAGACCGGATATCATATTTAGTGTAGGTCTTTGTACTAGGTTTCAATCTAATCCTAAGATGTCTCATCTTAAAGCAGTTAAGAGAATTATTAGATATCTTAAAGGTACCACTAATCTAGGATTACGGTATCCAAAATTCGAGAACTTTTAACTAATTACATATGTTGATATGGATTTTGCTAGATGTAGATTAGATAGAAAAAACACATCTGAAACATGTCAAATTTTAGGACACACACTTGTTTCTTGGTCATCCAAGAAATAAAACTCGGTTGCACTATCTACAACTGAAGCTGAGTACATTATAGCTAGTGCATGTTGTGCACAAATTGTATGGATGAAAAATACTTTAGAGGATTATAAGATTCATCTTAAAAACATTCCCATAAAATGTGATAACATAAGTACAATATGTTTAGCAAAAAATCTTATTCAATACTCTAGAACTAAACATATTGATATTAGGCATCACTTTATACGAGATCATGTTAATAATCATGATGTAATCCTAGAATTTATTGATATAAAATATCAATTAGCCGATATTTTTACAAAACCTTTAAGTGAAGAATAATTTGATTTTATTAGAAGAGAATTATGAATGTTAATTTATATCTGAATGCATAAATTTAATGTATATCTTTTCTAGACTATCTTTTACTTAATGTATTTCTTGAATGGAGCTTTCATGAGTCTATGCCATATCAAGTTTATTTCATATCCTTGCTCCATCACTTAATGATTTTTGATACATGGAATTAATTGACAAATACATCTCTCTCGGGTTTATCTCTTGTGAATTTTTTTTTTGAGAAATGGATTTGACTTATGAATTTCTTTTTCATATGACGCTTCTTAGTCTTCTCATAAAAAATAAATTTTATAAATGGATATCTTGATCCTTGAAAAATAAATTTTTAGTATGAGATGAACACTTGCATGATTTAATGAAACTCTTTTATCATTTTTGACTTGATTCAAATCATTTCACAAAATTGGTTCTTAATGGATTTCCTCTTTACTTTCCTTCTTCATGCCAAGTTTTGATGAAAAAATTGGAAAAGTTGATGGAAGCTATCTCTTTAATATTTATAACTTTTAATGTGAGAACTTTTGAATGATATCATGCCATGAATGCTTGAAATATTATTGGCATACAAATTGAAATGTGGCATGAATTTTTACTACACTTACATTGTTGAATCGTTCTCCTTTTTGTTGATGACAAAGGGGGAGAAATAATACCAAAATGTGGTAAATTGATGACAAATGTGTGTAATGTATTTCATCATATATACTTAAAATGTTTGCTTGATAAATTTTCTTCATTATGATAAGATATCTAGAGCTTAACTTACTATTTTACTATTGATATCTTGTCATATAATGATGAATTGCTATCTTTGTCATCTTTCATATTTAAAATATCATACTTAAAAATGGATGTCATGCCTTGACATTTTTTAGAATGTTAGATCATGATAGTAATTATGATGTGCATGTTGATAAGTTTAAATGAATCTAACTAATCAGATTAATACTTGAATTCAAAATTTTTTAATTCAAGAGTGTCTTTTCTCAAGTATGGCATATAAATAGGGGGAGTTAATGTTAATTCCGTCATCAATTGATTATCATCATAAAAAAAGGGAGAGATTATTGAATCTCAAATTTTGATGATAAAGTCAATTATAATTTGTTTGATCTAATCTATATGTTGAGAAAAGTGTACATGATTAACTACGATGGCAGTAAGACATAAAGCAGGTGTTGTGCTAGAGTCAAGATCGAGATCACGTTGGGAGTTTGAGAGTCCATCGAAAGTCTAGACATTCATCAGAAGTTCTGTCGGAACCAACTGAGAAATCCAAGAGCTTGCCAAAGAAGCTCGTCGGAACTTGCCAAGAAGATCATCGTAAAGTCTAGGAGCTTGCCAAGAGTCCGTTGGAGCATTGTCGAGAGTTCGTCGGATGTTCACCGGAAGTACGTCGGAAGCTCACCGGAAGAGCAATTGACGCACTGGAATAAGAAGAGCTGTGATCATGTCTTAATTATCGTAGCTAGAGCGTAAATTAAGTTAGGATTGGGAGGTAATCCCATTAACTTAATTAGGGACCAACTGGACCCTTAACGGGGTTGATTTGGGCCGGATTGAATAGCCGAATCAGCCCTTGAAAACATGGCTGGCGGTGGCACCGCCCAGAAGACCCAGTCTCCTAGGTGGTCTAGGTGGTCTAGGTGGTAGTACCACCAGTAGTTATTACTGCTAGTGGTGGCATCGCCCCTGTCAGGAGATGGTACTGCCAGAGCTCGGTCTCCGAGCTCTGTTAGGTGGTGGTACCACCCAGACTGAGCAGTAGTACCACCTAGTGTCAGGTGTCAAGTGGTGATACCGCCCAATAATTGTGGTGGTACCGCCAGGACCCTAGGTTAGACACTTTTTGGCTCCATTTTTAAAACTATTAGGGCCTATAAAAACCTCACCCTTTTCTGCATGAAAGGGTATAAAAGCATTGAGATAATCTCGAGTTATTATGGTGTAAAAGTGTTGTAAACAAGTGCTACAGTTCTCCTCCTCTCTTTCTAAATTTTGAGATCATTCAAGAGAGGTGTGAGACTTATAAGGGTTCTCTCCTAAACCCGTGAAAATGAGAAAGCATTGTAAAAGAGGTGGTTGGTCTTCACCTATTGAAGGAAGGCCTTTAATGGACGTCAGAGACCTCGTCGGAGGAGGAATTCGAAAGTGGATGTAGGACACGTTGACCAAACCACTCTAAATCTTGGTTTGCTTTTCATTTGAGCAATTTACATTATTGCAAACCTCCTTAATCCTCTCTTGCACTTTTACGAATGCTTTTAAGTTCATGATCTCTCCAAAACAGATTGAATCGAAACCAGTTTCATCCGAATCAATTTTAATCGAAACAAAAGTCTTTCAAATTCGAAAAGTTTTCCGCTGCATAAATTCACTCCCCCCTCTTAGTGCCGCTCTTGATCCTAACATGGATCACCGCTAGAGAGAAGGACACTTGACCTTCTTCACCCTCTCCTAGAGATTTACAAGGATTCAAGGATATACGATCTCCCTAGGTAACACAATCTTTCATATATGCAGTTTTAAGTTTCGCGATTTTTGTGCACCAATCTTCGCACGACGACGAACACATCTTTGGAAAATTTAGGATTTTATTTTTAATGTTCTTCTGTTGCGCATGTGATGTGACCCCTAGATTTTTCAACAATTAGGCTAAATGGATGAGTTTTGGTAAGTATGGAGCAATAGTTTAAATTATGCATATTAAGACCTGCACTTGTTAGACCAAGGTGTGTCAGGTCCTAGTTGGAATAGTCATGGTCATTAGAATGAGTTATGCAGATTGCTAAGGTGGTGGTTGGTTGATGATCGAGTCTAGGATTAGTCGACAAAAAACAATGGTGTCGAGAATTTGGAGTAGGGGATCAAGGTCGGTCGAAATGCTAAGCCCTTTACTTGGCAACATTGGCATAGGGGATTTGATAAAGTAGGAGTCGATAAGACATTCAAGGGTGTTAAGGTTAGACCGTTCGGACTTGGGACCTCGGGATTCATTCTGAAGGCTATCCTTCTAGCACCGATTTATTAGTGTCAGATTTGATTATCCGAGTTGGGTGCCAATCCAGATCCAACCTGGTAATTTTTTAAGTCAACCTCGAGGTGACCTTCTCTAAATAATGCTCGAATCCTACAAAACTACATTAGGGCACTCCCGACAATATCATTCTATAATTTAAGTTAATAGTCAAGCCTCATGAGTCATACTCTAAGTTTTTTTTAGTGTGTATAAATATATCTATATACCCTTCCTTTTATAATGGATGGTTTAGACCGTTATCCCGTGCAGTAATAAGACATGGAGTTTGACCATAACTGTTATCGACCGGCATAGAACTAAAGATAAAGATTGTCCTATCCTCTTCCATATGGCATTCAGTGGATGCAGTCATCTGGATTCACTCTATAAGCAATTTATGTGAAGCTGTTGGTCGGATGGCTCTAACGTGTCTTCCACGTGGCTTTAATGTGTCGATCATGTGGAGCTTGATCGATCGCAATAAGCCGGAGTATACACTACGTGGCATTGACAAGTTTGGCCATATGAGTTGGTCGAACACGGAGTTAAGTTGCTGACATATTGGATGTGTGGCGTTCATTTGTTAACTACAACATTTTTCCCGTAACATATAATGTACAGTTTGAGTTGTTTGATATGTGAAGCACGACATCGAATGTTTGATATATAAAATTGTTATTGCTGGTTTGTCACCTCAATCGTCAGCACTCTGAGAAATCCAGGTATGTGTGAGGAGGGCTTTATTGTTGTTAAAGTAGGAATCTTAAGAACGGAGAAAGCTGCCACGGATGTGGCTACGGCACCTACCATCATCACTCGTTGATTATTATATGTTTAATTGATTGACATATGTGAACTATTTAAATATTAATCGTGATGTAAGATTGAGATATTTTTTTTTATATATTAGAGGAAAATAAGGAGAGGAATATAAAGAAAATAATCATAATACTTGGGTAACTGAAAAAGGAAATGATGTTAGAGGGTAAGAAGAGAAGAATACAAAGATAATAATAATAAAAAATAGTAAAGCAAAGAGATAATGCTTCGAGAATTTTCCGAAGATATTAATTTATTGATTCATATTTTGTGTGATCCATTATAATATTATAGTATAATATTATAGTTTTTTTTATATATCAAAAAATATGAATAATAACACTCACAAGACACATAAGTGGATAAAGAACTTAATTCATTGATTCGATTGATCCATTAGGATGTTTTAATTTCTTTTATAGGTTAAGTTACATAAAAATAAAATACAGAAATAAAAAAAGATTATAATCCTATCAAATCAAATATATAATATGTTCACAATAATTATGATTAGATTTAAAAAAATTCTTTTTAATGATATTTTTTATTAATAAACTTTCATCTTTATTGAAATAATCTTCGGTCAAGATTTGAAACATTCAATCAAGAATGAATATAATGTTTCTTTGTATTTATTTCCTATATATTTTCATATCACAACTTATCATATATGTAAAATATCTTTAAACTAATCAAATTTATTTTATTAATAGATCAACAAAATTACCTTTGAGTACACTTTTGTTGAAAAGAAATTATCCTAATTCGAGATAACTGAGCGACATTTATGATAAAATATCTTGGCTAAATCAAAGCTTTAACACAAATCAGGATGAATTATAACATTTTTTTTTCTCTTGATAATAAAGAAACAAGAAGAGAGCAATACAAAGATAGTAACAAAAACAAATATAAAAAGATACTTACCATACTCATTCCAGTGGTTCAAGAGGAATACTCTTAATATAAAATTATTACTGTTAGGATCAAGTCGACACTAAGAGGGAGGGGTGAATTAGTACGTATGTAAAATTACATCGATAATTCGAAACTTCGTATGATAAAATCGTATCAAAAAGTGTTTTAACTTTAAAAACATTCGTAAGAGTACAGATAAAGTAATGAGAAAGTAAAGTAATTGCAAAGTAAGTAAATAATAGCGAAGAAAGAAAGCACATCAATTTATAGTGGTTCGACCGTCGTGACCTACATCCACTATCGATTCCTCATTCGTCGAGACCATCGGCATCCACTAATGGTTTTCTTTCCAATGGGCAAAGATCAACTACCCTTACACTCTTTCTCTTTTTCATAAGTCCACGAGAGAACCTTTAAACCATCTTTTATAAGTGTTCTCTCATACATCTCCCTTAGGACTATCACTAAGCTTTTGGAGAATGAACTCTATACTTAAAAGAGTTTACAACCTTGGAATTACAAGTTTTTTAGTGTATTCCAAGCAAGAATTTATGGGGTATTTATAGACCCAAATGACTTCAAAACTTAAAGTCAAAATTTAAATCCTCGGGTTTTTGAGGTACTAGCAGTACCATCGCCAATACTGGGCGGTACCACCGCCTGCCAATCTAACACTGGGTGGTACCACCACTTGACACACTAACATTAGGCGATACCACCGCCTAGTCTAGCGGTACCATTGCCTGACACAGTCTTGAAGACTATGTCTAGGCAGTACCACCGCCTAGTCTAAGTAGTACAATTGCTAGACCCTACCTGCTACATGACATTGAATGGACCAAACAACAAGCTCAATTCAGTCTTGATTCAGGCCCAATTGGCTCCTAATTGAGTTGACATTGTTTTACCCTAATACCGTGTGAATTAGACCTAAATTAACTCGATCTAGATAAATTATTATAAAGTATTAATCACATATTGTCCGACATGTTATTGGTTCATCTGGCGCTTCGTCCGACCCTTGGGCACATCGTCTTGCCTAATCGACGTGTTATCTTCCCGTAACATCCGATCTCCTTGGCGCAATGTCCGATCTTCTTGGCCTAATATATGAACTCATGACATGAAGCCTTTTACCGACACATATTGTCAGTAGATAAATTATTATAAATTATTATAATATTATTATAAATTATTATAAATTTAACTCGATCTAGATAAATTATTATAAAGTATTAATCACGTATTGTTCGACATGTTATTGGTTCATCTAGCGCTTCATCCGACCCTTGGGTACATCGTCTTGCCTAATCGATGTGTTATCTTCCCATAACATCCGATCTCCTTGGCGCAATGTCCGATCTTCTTGGCCTAATATCTGAACTCATGGCATGAAGCCTTTTACCGACATATCGATCGATCATTCGGCTCAACGTCCAATCTTCTGACATGTTCCACTTTGGCCCAATATTAATTCTTCCTACTTTAATCAAATTATCTCTTAATCAAATTGATTCTTCCTAATTTCATCAATTGATTTAATCATCAAAATTTGATATTCAACAACTATACCTCTGAATGTATTACAGGTGAAATTATTTCATAAAAAAAAACAACTTATGGCTTTGCACCATTCACATACAAGATAGATAAAAAAAAAATCTAATTTATTGATTCTATCTTTTAATTGATCCATTAAAATATTTTATCTCATTTTTAAGGCCCAAAGGCAAGAACAAAAATAAAAAAATAAAAAATTACAATACAATCAAATCAAATATATAATAGGATAAATAATCCTAATTTGATTTAAAAATTAATAGAATATTTTTAATTAATAAAATTTTATTTTTATTAATATGAATCTTACTAAGATTTATAATTTTTTAATTAATTTTTTCGAAATTAATTAAAATTATTTTATTAATGGACCAACTAAATTGTTCTGGCATCAAATAGATCATGCATGGCACATTAAATTATTGAGGGGAAATTATTTTATTTTCAAAATTTGTAAAGGATGTACATGTAAAATTTCATAATAAGATATCATTGGTCCTGCCTTTATGATCGAGACCCCTCTCTTCCAACAACAGAGCAGGTGTTCTGCTGCTGAGACGTTGGACTGTGCCAAGCAAGAGCCTGGCTCCTCCTCATCAACTTCCCTCAGTGGCCACATCAGCGGAATCCATTTGCCACCTTCTCGACGCTCCTGCACGCAATATAAAACCCACCCTTCATCGTATTCGCCCCCGCTCACCCGATAGATTAGCGGACCAAATGGCGGCCCATCCCCACCGCCTCGCCACTCCCGCCCCCCTCCTCCTCCTCCTCGCCTCGATCGTCACTGCTACCTCCTCCTTCGACAAGACGAATCCGATCCGATTCGTTGTCAATCGGGTTGAATATTATGACGCCGCCATCATCGGCACACTCGGCCGAGCCCGACATGCCCTCGACTTCGCCCGCTTCGCCCACAGGTAACGACGATAGCCCCTCCTCGGACTCCTCTCATCGTTGTTGGATGGCTTGTGATATGCTTCTTCTTTCCCAGGTACGGAAAGAGGTATAGTTCTGCGGTGGAGATAGGGCACCGCTTCGGGATCTTCCTCGAGAACTTGAGCTCATTCGCTCCACCAACCGCAAAAGCCTGCCCTAAATACTCGGAATAAACGGTAAGTTCCGAGAGTACCTAATTTACTATAATCTGCTTATATAGACCTTGCTGATGCTATAATATATTTTTCAACCTACAATGTTGTCTTATAGTTTTTAACTCAGCCACTCAATTATGACATCTCGTGAGCATATTCCCTATATAAAATTAAAATTATTTCAAGATATTTTTCTTTATGACTAAGGAATACATTAAAGGAGTTAGTTACCGGCTATAAGACACTTAATCTCATAATTCCCTATGCATGAAGGGTTGTTTCATGCACTAGTACTTATTTTGGTATTTTAGGGTTAGAAAGGGTTTTAGAAACTGATGATATTAGCAAAAGCTCTCTTAGAGTGTTTTGTTAAACTATGTATCTCTTGGATGCATCCTTGAGTGGTGAGTCCTTTGTTTTTAGTTTTGTATCCTTGTTTATTATCCTTGGGATGATGATATTTCTATATCCATTTTTTATTTTAAACTTGGTGGTGTGTTTTCTTTTCGATCTTATTAAAGTTTTATCGTGAGTTCGTTCCTTTTCTACTATTTGTTTTCTTCCAAAATCCATTCTGCATTTTACCACCCACCCCCCCACATATCAGTTTGGTATTAGAGCTAAATGCTATAAATCATAGCAAGACGGAATGAAAAATATATAGTTGATGAAGGTAGTTGTCATGAAGATGCTACTGAGTCATTCGGGTTATAGCTACGAAGATTGCTACGTAGTCTACAAGAAAAAAATAAAATAATTAAAGAATTTCGAAGTAGAAACAACCAGCATGAAAACGATGTCCAAGAGTTTACTTCTGATGATGTTACACCTCCTCTTCTAAGGGAGTCGAGAAGATTTTGAATAAAACATGGAGTCCAAGACGAGCGATAGAACAAATATAACCCAAAATTGGAGATTCCAGAGTTTGAAGGTAAAATCAATGTTGATGACTTTATCGATTGGCTTAATACAGTAAAAATTTTTTTTGATTTTTATGAACTACCAGAACAAAAGAAGGTAAAACTTGTGGTACTCAAACTCAGACAGAATGGATCTTTTTGGTAGGAAAATATAAAGAAACAAAGAGAATATGAGGGGAAGAGTAAAATCGTGATTTGTGAGAAAATGAAATGGGAGCTGAAGAGAAAATAGTTACGTGACAATTATTGACAAAAGATCTTTCTAAAAATCCATGATTTCAAGCAAAAAAAACATAGTGATGGAAGAGAAGATAAAATCGATGATAAACCAAAATACGATGATGATGAGGAAGAGGTTACATATGCTGATCATGGTTTGTCTATTGTATTGCAACGTAACTAACAAATGCCCTATATGGTCGAGAATGAAAGTTAGGTGAGAAAGAACGTGTTTCACACTAAATGCACTTCTCATGGTAAGGTGTGCTTGGTGATCATCGATAGTGGTAGCTTTGAGAATATAGTATCTTTGGAGATGATGCAGAACCTAAAGTTGGACATAATCCCTCATCCATATCCTTACCAATTATGTTGGCTCCAAAAAGGAAATGACATCAAGATAACTAAAATATGTTTAGTTTCGTTTTCTATTGACAAGTATTATAAAGATGAAGTATCGTATGATGTTGCTCCTATAGATACTTGTCATTTGTTGTTAGGAAGACCTTGGCATTATGATGAAGGGTGTTGTATGATAACTACAAAATACTTATTCTTTTAAAGTGAATGAAAAAAGGATTATTTTAGCTCCATTACAACCTTCTGAAATCAGTGCACCAAAGAAGGAAGTTAGCTCTTTTATGTCTTATGGTGAATGCAAGGGTGAATTAGATAGCGGTGGTCACGTTTTGGCTCTAGTAATAATAGAGGAGAATGAACAACATAAGGAGACACCAACAATTATGAAACCAATCCTGGAGGACTTTCAAGATGTTGTATCGGAAGATATTTCACATAGTCTTCCACCTTTGAGAGACATCCAGTATCATGTTGATCTTATTCCAGGGTCTATTCTACCTAATAAAGCTGCATACAAAATGAGTCTCAAGAAGCATGAAAAACTTCAAAGGCAAGTGGATGGGTTGGTGAAAAGGGGACTAATTCAGAAGAGCATGAGTCCTTGTGTAGTTCCAGCCTTGTTGGTACCTATGAAGGATAGTTCTTGAAGAATGTGTGTGGATAGCTGCACCATCAACAAAATCACAGTGGATTATTATTTTTCTATTCTAAGGTTAGATAATTTACTTGATCAATTGTATGATGTTTCTATTTTCTCTAAAATTGATTTGAAAAGTGACTATCACCAAATAAGAATTAGGCCTGGAAATGAGTGAAAAATAACATTCATTTAAAACTAGAGAAGGCTTATTTGAATGGTTGGTTATGTCGTTTAGGCTATCTAATGCTCCTAGCACTTTCATGAGATTTATGAATCATATACTTAAGCCATGCATTGAGACTTTTATTGTGGTTTACTTTGATGATATATTGGTGTACAGCAAGAGTGTAGAGGACCATATGAATCATCTTAAGGAGATCTTTTTTCTTTTGAGACAACAGAAGCTTTATGCTAATATGAATAAATATGATTTTTTACTCACAGTGTAGTATTTTTGGGGTATGTTGGTTCAAAAAATGGAATCATGATGGATCAAAGCAAGGTAGAAGCTATTCTCAATTAGCCAACACCTGTTTCATTACATTATGTGAGGAGTTTCCATAACTTAACTTTCTTTTACGGGAGATTTATCAAGAGTTTCGGCTCTATTATTGCTCCAATTACCGAATACCTAAAATGTGATAAATTCAAATGAACTAGTGAGGTTGATGATGCCTTTGAACAATTAAAAAGAAAGGTGACCGAAGCTCCTATCTTAGTACTATCTAATTTTGACAATATGTTTGAAGTTGAATGTGATGCATCTAATGTGAGAATTGGTAATGTTTTGAGTCAAGACGGAAAACCTATTGCCTTTTTTAATGAGAAGCTAAATGATATGAGAAGGAAATATTCTACCTATGACAAGGAGTTTTATATCATTTATCGAGCTTTATCTCATTGGAATCAATATCTTCTTGCTAAGCCATTTGTCCTATATTCTGATTATAAGGTATTAAAGTTCATTAATCACCAACACAAGCTAAACAAGAGGCATACGGGTGGAGTTCTTACAATCTTGTATAACTTTACAATCAAGCATAAATTTGGTGTTCAAAATGTAGTTATTGACGTATTGAGCAGAAAACATTTTTTATTATTAGCAATGGAAGTCAAAGTGGTTGGATTTGAGAGATTCAAAGATCTCTATGAGAATGATGTGGATTTTGGCTCAATATGGTAGAATTACAAATCAGCTTCCTTTCAATAATTTTCTATCTTTGAAGGGTTTCTTTTTCGAGCTAATGCCTTGTGTGTTCCATCTTGTTCTTTGAGACAAGTACTTCTAGATAAAGTTCATAGTGGTATTTTATGAGAACATTTCGATAGGGACAAGACTCTAGCTCTTATTCAATCAAATTTTTATTAACCTAAGATGTTCAAAGATGTTGAGAGACATGTAAAACAATGTCGAGTGCATCATTTGGCAAAAATAAGAAGTTGAAATTCTGGTTTGTACACTCATTTGCCAGTGCCAAATGTTCCATGGGAGAAAACGAGTCTTGATTTCGTTTTGAGACTGCCAAGAACTCAAAGAAATAAGGATTCTATCATGGTTATCGTTAACAAATTTTAAAAAATGTCTTACTTTATTCTCCGTAATAAATCAAATAAAACTATGATGTCTGATCAAGATTCAAAATTTATTAGTCATTTTTGGAGAACTCTTTGGAGGAACTTGGATACTTCCTTGAATTTTAGCAGCTCGCATCATCTACAAACCGATGGGCAAACTAAAGTAATGAACAAAAGCTTGGAAAACTTAGAAGCTATGTTGGCAAGAATATTAAGCAATGAGATCTTATTCTTCTACAAATTTAGATTACCTACAATCGTTCCATGCATCATAGCATTGATAAGAGTCCTTTTGAGGTTATTTATGATACTAATCCTACTGGTCCTTTAAACTTAGAAGCTATGTTGGCAAGAATATTAAGCAATGAGATCTTATTCTTCTACAAATTGAGTTTGCCTACAATCGTTTCATGCATCATAGCATTGATAAGAGTCCTTTTGAGGTTATTTATGATACTAATCCTACTGGTCCTTTAAACTTAGAAGTTATGTTGGCAAGAATATTAAGCAATGAGATCTTATTCTTCTACAAATTGAGTTTGCCTACAATCGTTTCATGCATCATAGCATTGATAAGAGTCCTTTTGAGGTTATTTATGATACTAATCGTACTGGTCCTTTAAACTTAGAAGTTATGTTGGCAAGAATATTAAGCAATGAGATCTTATTCTTCTACAAATTGAGTTTGACTACAATCGTTTCATGCATCATAGCATTGATAAGAGTCCTTTTGAGGTTATTTATGATACTAATCCTACTGGTCCTTTAGACTTAGTCACTTATTCGACAACTAAACAATTTAGTGGAGATGCTGATGAGAGAGTTAAGCAGATAAAGAAGCTACATGAGGGTGTTAAAGTAACTATAAAAAAGCAAAATGAGAGGTACATGTAAGCTGTCAACAAACATAGAAAACATGTGGAGTTTAGTGTAGGTGATTTGGTTTAGATTCATCTAAGGAGGGAGAGGTTTCCACCGGGTAAATTTGAAAATTTGAAACCAAAGGCTGATGGTCCATTCAAGGTGCTTAAGAGAATTAACAAAAATACTTATGAGATCGAGCTACCTGAAGATTATGGAGTGTCCCCAATATTTAATGTGGCTGATTTTAGTACTTTTCATAATCATGTTGATGAAACAAACAAGGACTTGAGGACAAATCTTTTTTTTCTACCAGGGGAGATTAATATGGGGGTGCCTAATTTCTATAATCTGCTTATATGTCCTTGCTGATGCTATGGTATATTTTTCAGCCCACAATATTGCCTCATAGTTTTTAACTCAGAGCACTCAATTATAACAGCTCATGAGCATATTCCCTACACAAAGTTAAAGTTGTTTCAAGATGCTTTTCTTCATGGCTAAGAAACACATTAAAGGAGTTAGTTACCGGTTATAAGACATTTAATCTCGTAATTCCCTATGCATGAAGGGTTGTTTCATTCACTAGTACTTATTTCGGTGTTCTAGGGTTAGAAAAGATTTTAGAAACTAATGATATTGCAGAAACTCTCTTGGAGTGTTATCTTAAACTCTATATCTCTTGGATACGTCCTTGAGTGGTGAGTCTTTTATTTTTAATTTTGTATCCTTGTTTATTATCCTGAGATGGTGATCTTTCTGTATCCCTTTGTGATTTTAAACTTGGTGGTGAGTTTTCTTTTCGATCATATTAAAGTTTTATCGTGAGTTCGTTCGTTTTCTACTATCGGTTTTCTAACAAAATTCATTTTGCATTTTACCATCCCCTCGGTATCAGTTCCTAAATCAACGGTGGATCCTAGCCATCCTATCAATGATCGGACCAATTAATATGTTGTTTGTGCGTCTCTGTGCATCAGGGTTCTCGAACTAGACTTGGGAGGAGTTCCAGGCGGGCCGGTTGGGAGCCGCCCAGAACTGCTCCACCACATACCGAGGGAATCATTGGTTGACTAATGAGATCATCCCCGGGACGGTATTGAAGGCTTCTCTTTTTTTTTTTTTGGCTGAATAAATCATTTGCCTTGTGATCTTGATCGGGTGGTAACAAAGGTGACGATGAGAATTCGTCCTTGATCTTCTTTACGAACTTTCAAGATATTAGATATTGTGATGTAAAGTTACAGATTTGTCCTGGTGCAAAGACCGGAGAGAGGAAGGGATAGTGAGCCCGGTAAAGGATCAAGGTCACTGTGGATCTTGCTGGACCTTTAGGTCACCAACATAAAAACTCAATAATTCTGGTCAATTCACTTGTTATTTCCGACTTCAATCATAAATTATAGTTTGCAGATATGTAGAGCATATTTTTCCAAAGCTGTTATTCCGTTTCAGATCGTAATCAGCAATTCCATTTCTCACTTGCAATTGATGTAGTCAAATTTGTTCTGATATCAACTTGTTCTTATTTGTAAGTGCTGCAGAGCAAATTCTTTATTATGAATGATACTGGCACATACAGACACCATTAGACATTTTCTCAGCTAACTAGATGGCATAGACCAAGAGTCTCAGTGGTATGGGATATAGATTTTAAATTCTAGAGCGAATAACTTGGAGTTCATAAAATGCAAGATTTGTTTCCTCTACTTGCTATGATGTTTATAGCTTTCGTCTGTTATGTCCATTATGCTTCGAAGTTTATGGTTATATGTTTGAACTCAGCAGCAAAACTCGAGCCGAAACTTCTGAACCAGCTGAATTTGTTTTAAATTTTGTTGTTTTATCTATCATCAGATAATAGCCAGAACTAGAGCCAATAAGTACTAATATCACCAAAATTTATTCTTGGAAAGTGGAAACCAAAGGCAAGACAAACTGGATATTTGTTCTATGTTGAGATAGTAAATTTTCATGAACTGTTCACGTTAGTTCTTCTGTTGACAGGTAACGGTTTGCTCATTCTTTACGTTCTTCTTTGATGTTCTTTTGTGTTAGCTTAAATGTTGTCAGGGCGTCGGGCAAAATAGTACAATAGGGGAATAGCAAAGCATTCTTGGTCTGTTTTTAGATATAAGATAGATTAGAGAATTGCCTAGTGTACTCCAACAATCACATATCAAGTTTACTGGACTGCTATCAGGGTTCCATCTTATATGTTCTAAAACAGCACCGGTAATTTCATGACTGCACATGTGGGTTGTGTTGCCCTTCACCAAGTGCCAAAGCTGTGTCCATGCTTATGTGTAATTGTAAACATGTGATTGGCACAGGCATGGTGCTGGTTTCGTGATGTGACAATTGGATGGGCAAGTTATCAGCACAAATTTACCATCATAAAGAAAATAAATCATGCTTTATCTATCTCAGAAAGATGCATCTGTCTTTACTTCATCTAATTCAAATATATATGGATCTCAGTCGCATTCGGAAGTATTCAAATTTCATCTAGTAGTAAAAGGGAACAGTGTTATTTCATCAAAAGCAAAAAAGCAAATGCTAATGATACAAATTATGTTCTGACAGCATGACACGGGCACTGGAGGCAGCATATGCACAGGTTACAGGAAAGAATATTTCTCTATCGGAACAGCAACTAGTGAACTGCGCTTATGCGTTCAACAACTATGGATGTAATGGAGGATTTCCTTCCCAAGCTTAATGCAGGAATTGATACTGAAGAGTCATATCCATATTCTGCAATGAATGGTGTCTGTTGCCGGCTCAGTGAACATCCAAGGTGAGGGATTAGATCCTCACCTTTCCGCTTGTAGACCAGTAGGCGGGCGAGTCTTTTATGATTGTCTTGTCTTCTATACATTTGCATTTTCTTTACAGTTGTTATTTCTGTTCTAACTGAATAGATGTGCATAGCAATAATTATCCTGTTTTAACTAATTTTATAGGGTGCTGAAGATGATGAACTTAGGCATGCAGTTGGTAGGTCTGGTTCGTTCCAGTTAGTGTTGCATTTCAAGTAGTGAAGGGCTTTAGATTCTACAACGGAGGAGTTTTTTATACAAGCGATACGTGCGGCCACACTGAAACGGTAACTTCAACATCATTGTCAGTCTCTGTCTGTAAGCATTCACTGTAGATGCTCGATTGCTATGTTTGTATCAATTTTTCTGATCGAATGGAATGGTTAGATTGAATCAATTACAAGCAGGACTCTCAACTTTCATGAAACCCCATTTGTATGCAGGATGTGACCCATGCAGTTCTGGCTGTTGGTTATGGTGTCGAGGATGGCATACCATATTGGCTGATCAAGAACTCATGGGGCAAGCGATTGGGGTCTTGATGGCTACTTTAAGATGGAGTTGGGAAAGAACATGTGCAGTGAGTATCTTACATATTTAGTACAAGCCTGAACCATAAATATTATTATAATATACGATACATTTATATACTATGACATGCGATATTGCACACGAAAATGATATGGTATGTGAGGTAGGAGTTCCTGCATATGTTATAAATATCTATTACATATACTACGTGACCTACTTTTGCACATTTGAATTTTGATTTATTTTGAAGTAGAATTTATCTCTTTATTATATATTTATTGTGTTACAAGATTATATGTTGTTAAAAAGGTCATTAGAAGATAAGATTAATATGATAAATTTTATGCACATGATTTTAGAATATTATACATGTCACAATATATGCTTAATTAAATAAAACTATAAAAATTTATATTTAATAAGTTATCACTCATCGTAGATCATGTTTTATAAGTAAGAATACTAATAATTCATTCAAGTGATAGGTCGAGAGTTGAGCAGATGTGTATCCCTGCCAACAAAGGTATGACATCTTGTGGATAATTTTAGATAAATGGATGTGTAGTATTGAGTTTTATTTGTTTATTATATATATATATATATATATATATATATATATATATATTGAACTATCAAAACCACTAATAATAGGCGAAACCATGTCCCTTTGTTCAATAAGTTAACATCTTTTCAAATTAGGCCCACTAGCTTGGATACATGGAAATCTTTAGGAGCAAGATCCTTTTAGATAGTCTACGTGAAAAGGGACTTCACGTAGATGTCAACTTTCTTGGCTTCATTCCCTTATTTGATCGTTCGTCTCATATCCTCTAGGCATTGAACCATTTCATTTAGTTGTTCTTAGACAATTGGTTGCAGGTCGATACTTAACGACACCATGAAGTCAAACAATGATGGCCTAGCTTTCACTTTCTAGAAAATAGTGAGGAGACTGCATCGCTCATCCTGCTTTAGATAAAACAACCAAGAGTCTGCAACCACACTAACACGAACTCTAGGAGTGGCATGGGAGGAGAGGTAGTAGGATTGCTCTGCCAAATTGAGTGAGTTGCCCTATTTGAGAAAAAAAAGGAATGATACAAAGGTCTCGATAACTCTTACTTAACACTTTGAAACTTGTTGCATTAAATTTAAGGATACTTTTTTACAATTAGAATGGAGGGTGAGCTCACCACAAGTGATGTGAGACTCGGTTATTAAAGAGGCGCTTGAATATCGAAACTATGTTAAAAATCTTGGGATAAGAAAAAATAGATTTTTTTTATCCTAATCCAAATGTCGAGCCTCGTGTTAGCAAAGCAATCTAGAATTTCTTTATGATCCCATGAAGTTTGAGTGATTCTCCTACAAGACCTTTCTTCTAGTGTTATTATATTAATATAGATTCTGATTGTTCTAGGTATCGAGTTATGAAGTTAACCTTGGTTCAACTCTAATCATGCCATAAGTTTAGTGTTGGAAAATGATTGTGTTCATAGTATGGGATCATACAAAAAGTTCGAGGTGTGTCCGATAGAAGCTTATACAATCCTTAAATTAAAATCAAAATAAATAATAAAGTAATAAAAGATATAGAGGTTTCGAGGTTTAAATAATATGAGGATAAGATAATATATTTGAAGCTTTTTATAGAGGCTTTCATAATCATCAAACTTAAATAAGAAGTTAATATATAAGAATAGTTACATGGAATTGTTGGGGGTTACTACATGAAGGTTGCCCAAATTTTCGACTTATATTTTTTCCTTAATAATAATAAAGTATTGAAGTATTTTTAATATTTATATTTATATTATTTTAAATTTTTTAATAGTTAAAGTTTTATTTTTATTTTTTTTATTGCTTTATTTAGAGATAGGTCTACTTTTGGGATTTCTCACCAAATAGATATATTTGTTTCTATAACAAATTCCTCGTTATGATTGCGAAAATAATTCAACCATATACCTCCATAAAGGGTTTCCTTAATCAACAAATATGTATTTCCGGATAATCTAAAAAAATTATTCCTTTTTGTTTTGTTAATTGGATCGGAGTTTGACAACACCGGATAATCTAAAATTTTACCTGTTGCTGCGGATTCTCTTAGTGGATCGATATCTTTCGGTATCCAACTATTCGATCCGCTTAAAACGGATCGGATCGGATCGGATCCTTCAAGTAAAACATAAGAAAATTGCAGCGAATAGGCACGGGACCAGTCTCGGGTCAGCTCGGCCACCCCATGATCCTGCAAAACCCGGCCCGGGAGCGACCGCGCTCAAAGCACCCCCAACGCCGACCGTCTACATTACCGAACGCCAACCCCGTCTGACGCCACCGCTGCGGGATGTCGTTCCGCGACCACGAGATGGCGGCAGCCGTCGGGCGCCTCGTGTTGGCCTACGACGGTGCCATCGCCGGCCTCGCGCTCGCCGCCTTCGCCGCGGTCTCCTGGGTCAAGTACCTCGCCGCCTCTGCTGCCCTCGTCCGCATCCGCCGCGCCACCTCTGTCCCCATCTCGGGCCTCCGCTCCCTCCTCTCATCCGATGATTCCTCCGACGAGGATGGGGTCCTTGTCGTCGTCCGAGGCCTGGTCCAGCCCAGCTCTACCGTCGAGGCTCTCGGCGTTTGGCCGCTCTCCAAGTTCCGCGACGTCCTTACCCCCCGGGGCTCCGGCGAGAGGGCCGTCGCCGTCCTCAGCACCCAAACTGTAAATTTTTCTTCACTTGGAGGTCATCAATTGTATGCCTGACATTTAAGCTGATTTGTACTTTGGATTGTTGCGATTTTTCTGTGCCCTAATTGTTTCAGTGAGGCAGCAAGCTTTGGTTGGCATATCTGAAATATTCTTATGGCATTACTGGTAAATTATTGGAATACTGGAACTTATTTTCCAATTATTTGCAATTCTCTTCTGGAGATAACCAAATAGTGAAGCAAAATGCAACAAGAAAAAGAAAAGGAAAACCTGTAAGGGACATTAAAGAATCCATTACTTCGATCGATCTCCTTGTGAAATAAATCTTTCTGTTTTGCAAATTGCGAACCTTTTGTTTAATAATGAAAATTTAAATTGGATTGGCTACTGAGTTCTGTTATACTTTAAAACAAGTGAATATCAAAATTGGGGTGGCTACTGACCGTAGTTATACTTTAAAATATATCTCATATGAGCAAATTTCAGTGCAATGTGTGCCTAGCTTAGATGTATTATCTAGCTTCTGAATCTTCAGGCAGTTGTATTATACATCATTTTGGGGTGGTATCTGGACTGGGATAATTGGAGCCAAGAGACTAGACAGACAGGAAGAAGGCAGAGAGATCTATAGTCCAGTTTAAGTACAGTTATTAAGTGTGAAAGAGCAGGAAATGAGAGGGATCAAGAGACATGATTTATAACCAAGCGCTCCTTTTCTCTCTCACCATGACTCTGAAGGGAGTAGCGAAACATTGCTTAGATGAAAAATCTGTCTATTTTTTGAAGACTTGGGTTCTTTTCTTTACCATTTAATTGGGTCCAAGAGTATGATTACTTGAGGGAAAAAATAGTTTGGTTACATCATGTGCCCACTTCCCAGAAATATGTTTCTGTGGATGAGGTTACTTAAGGATTATCTTTAGATCTTAGTTTAGTACCAGGGGATATATTTATGGTTCTACACCTGAATGAAAGTGGAGGAGCACAGCTGGGCATGACAAGTACATAATTGTTGCATCCAAGTCTTAAAAGAACTGTTGGAGAAAGTGCTACTTTTCTTGATGTTGAAGACGTGTTGTACATTTAACAAGGCCAATTTTGAAGCAGTTTAAATTGGTAAGCATGTGAAACTCCTTGAAGGAGAATTAGCTAGCAGGCATGACATTAAGTTTAATTATTGCTATGATAGCATATGAAATAAGGAAGCAACAAGAATAAGTTCTAAGTATTGACATGTAGTGTGCCATATGCAAAGATTAGATATACTTGCTTCACATGCATAATGCATAAAATGCCTGTTTGACCAGTTGTGTGAAATGCCATGTTTTGGGTACTCATGCAAACACATTTGAATCTGGTCAATATCCTGGAATTATTATTTATTTAATTTTGTAAAAACAGTGTATCTTTGCTACTCGCTGTCCAACTTTTAAAAGGTTTTGCTTTGCTGGTTTTCCTTTTTATTTATTAAATGAAGCATTCTGCACCAATATAATAACTTGACCCATCATTAAATTTGAATATATCACTGGCATGCTTCTTGCTGATCCATCTGGACTTATGTGTCACATTTTCCGGACCTGGCAAGAATGTCTAGTATTCAGGGTGTTGCTTATCCATGGAAAGTTATGTGTGAGATACGTGAACCAAACAAGGATGCTAGAATTCAAGTGGAGGAGATTGTAACACTGCATACTAGTCCCACATTGAATGTGGTCGATACTTTGCTTGGCATGAGTTATGAGTTACTACCTTCACTATAAAACATATTCCTGAGTGCTTTTTTTTGTCTTTCTCCCACATGGTATTTTGCTTGTGTTGTAACATTCTATATAAGTTGCCTTCCAGTCTAGAACATTGTTTACCAAATTTAAATTAGATGCCAAAGTAGCTAATTCTTGAATGAAATTTTACTATCCACTGTGACCTTATATCTTATCTTTTGTTGTTGAAGTGTCTGTACAATGAATGGAGGGGAATGTTCGGGTGGAGTTCTGATCTTAATGCACTACTTATGAGATCTTGGAAGGAGAGAAGGTCAAGTTCATTGGAGTTGGTAAATTCTGCTATCCATAGGCTCAAATTTTACTTGTGGAATATATACATCAAACATTATTGTAAATGAGGAACCATTAGTATAAATGTTGAAGATTATCTAAGTAAACTTGCAGGTACCATTTATTCTTGCTGATGGTGCCAAATCGTCTAATTCTGGTTATATTCATGTTAATTTGGATGGGTCAGCCCATCCACTACCTCTTACTACAGTTTATCATGAGCTGCACCCTGTTCAACTTACTCCATGCACATTTTTCCAGGCCATCTTTGGTAGTGGATATCCTGTAAGTTCTTGTTCTTTGCCACCTGCATATCTTGGAATTGGTTTCTTCTCCCCTTTACCTTTAACAATGCTCATCTTGTTAGGGTTCATTGTCAAATTTTGTGTTTTTGAAAGGTGGCATTGTTGCACGAAGAAAAGATCCTTCCTGTTGGAAAGGAGATCACTGCAATTGGCATTTGTAGACCAAGAGATGGAGCTTTAGAGATAAAATCGTGCAAGAATCTTCCTTTTTTCTTGTGAGCATTAATTTTGAGCACCAAATGTCTTCAGTATGCTACTTTTTCTTTGTAGCAAAATTTGTCAGTTTTGGAAGTAAATATCACTATGGTGAAATTCAACTATCAGAAGAATTTTTAACCTTTTAAGTCAAAAGTTAAATTTCTCATGCACTACACTGTACAGATAAAGGACTAGCATTTTTTATAAATGCTTCCTTATTATATGGGAGGTATGTTATGGCTTCGTGTGCTGTGCAGGTCTGACATGACGAAGGATGAACTTGAGGCTGAGCTTAATTCCAACACCAGGATCCTGTTATGGAGTGGCATTTTAATTGGAACACTGTCCTTTGGTATATTAGGCTACGCCTTGGTCAGGTATTGTGATTCAACTTAATGGTGCATAGCACCATATGTATACATATGCATAGACATATCAATAAAAATATAAATGCAAATTTATGTATTATCATGCATGGATTATGATTTTGACCCATTTCACTCATTGGGTGAAAAGTGCTGCGCAGAACTGCTCTTGAAACTGGGTCTGGTGTTTCTCAGTCCAATATTTCATAGGGTTTGTTTGAACGGGTTAACCTTAAAAGGGACCAAAACCAGTCCTTCAACTTAAATGACTGTCTTCTCATTAATCAGGTCTAGGAAAGGGGAATAGGGAATCATAGGTCTTGACTCTAGGAGGGGGGCTATGGGTCTTGAGAGGAAATCCTCTTGCTTAGTTGTTGGAGAGAGTGGATAAGAGATCCAAGATTCTGGAGATCATGGACATATCAGCCTATATCACTGAATGAATCTTTTGGCAGCCTGCCGACAACCTAAATGCTACCATAACATTGATCCTTTAATGTTAAATCCTAGCCTATATATATATGTGTGTACATCAGTATGTCATGTAGGATCATGCAAAATCATAACCTATATATATTTTGTCTTTTTCTTCATTTAGGCACACAAGCTTTACCTAAATGGTAAATCAAACAATGACAGTGAATATGCTACACTATTTTATGTAGCAATGGTCCTTCCAGTAAACTAAATTATATCTGGTGTGGTGGCTTGAATATTTTCACCAACTTATACAATATAATATTCAGCTTTCGTTGTTACTAAAATCATCCCCGGGTTCAGTTGCTACTTTTGTTCAACATTTTTATGGTCTATGTTAATGGACAATTAAGTATCAACATATATATGACTATAATTTGCAAATCCTAATAGGGTTGTCTTTTTGTGTACATTTCCTTTTTAGCTATCTTATTTAATTATATTCTTGATAGTCCTCTATATATAGAGATATCAGGATATTGGTCTGCGATGTAGTGCTAGTTGACATTTAAGTTCTCCCTGGTTATATTGTTTCCATTTTTCTTGATCTGAAAGGGAACAAGCTCTTAAGTATGCATCTTAGAGGCTAGAGCTATGTTCATGTACAATGCCCATTTATTCTCCTAAATGCAGTTCATGCATTTGTAGAGTTAAATCCATATGCTCTAGGTGACTGTATTTATGACAAAAGATTGCATGTTCCTGTGCTTCTATATGGTACAGGCCATGACATCGATCCCTGATAATTCGCGTTATAGGTGCGTAACTCACGTTGTGAAGTATTTGTTTATGTAGTTACATGATTCAGGTGTCTCTGAAGCATGTGTTTTTATAGTTATATGATATGGTTTTATCAGTGCATGTGTCACATACATAGTATGTTTGCAATTTAAGTATTTAGAAACTGTTTTTGGTTATCACTGATGTTTGTTGATATGATTCTTTTACCATCTATCATGTGATAAATAATATTAAATCTCAGCAGTTTATTAATAATAATGCAGGAACTGGCGGAAATGGAAGGAGTGGAGAACGAGAAGAAGAGAGATCCAGGACTTACATGATGAGTCTCTGATTGAGAGTAGTATGGAAGCTGAGGATGCACCCGAGGGAGAACTTTGTGTCATCTGCTTATCAACACGAAGGAGATCTGCATTTATTCCTTGTGGGCATCTTGTTTGCTGTTCTCGCTGTGCACTGCATGTGGAGCGTGACTCCTCACCAAAGTGCCCTGTGTGTCGGCAAGATGTTCGATCCTCAATTCGAATATATGATTCTTGAGGTGCATGGACTGACCATTAACACCCTTTTTTTTTTTTCTTTTTTCTTTTTCTAGTATATTTTTGTTAATGTGAAACAGGACATTATGAATTCGGTGACTTGTATTTCTTCCACACGCTTGGATGTTTGTATATGGAATATATGGTCATCTAAATTGGACACATTGTTTCCTGTTTATTTTTGCTCTTGTTGCATATAATTTGTTCAGAACTAATGTGGACACATACAAATTATCACACATCGGATCTCTTACAAAACAAATTTATGATAGACCGTGAAACTATTTCAATCCATTTTGAACAAACACTTATGAATATTTCCAAGTACTGATTCCTTCCAAAATTTTTGGATTGCTTTGTTGCAAGATGTCAAGGCCAGTTGATGCTAATAATAGCAAACTTACTTGTCGGGTAGCTGAGTTGGCTGTCTTGGGAAGAACCATGTGCCGTGCGTTAATCATGTCGATTCGTCAGTCCACCCAAAACATAGGTTTTATTTGTGATTTTGTGTGCATAAGTTATTTGCTAGCTAATTTTTTTGTGGAGTAATTGTGACTAGCTAAGCTGCTGAACTACCACGAGTTGCATAATATGTGTGAGCTCTTGGCTAGACAATTAATAATGGGAAAGAAAAGGCACAATGTGATAATTTTCTTCTAGCACGGATTCTCGAACGTGTGTTATTGTTCTTCCATACGGTAATATGTCCAAAATCCTTCACACATCAATGATAGTTGATAGGGGTAAGAAAAATTGATTTGACGTAACACCCCGGATTTGACGTAATACACCCCCATGTCGGACACCCTTGGCGGCACACTGTCCTAGAACGAGCATTAACAATGACACGACACGCACCCACACCCATCGTACCCGAACAACCTCCTTGGCTGACCCCTCGGGGCCGGCCGAGGCAGGCGAAGGCGCTGACTGACACCCCCATGCCCTGCGGCGGCTCGGCCTCCCACGCAACGTCCATGATGACGACAGACGCCGTTAGAGGTACGACCCTGCCCCGACAGGATGGCACATCAGGTAACATCAAACCCATTTATAAATACCCCCTGGCTCCCCACGGGCAAGGGGGGACTAAAAAAAAACTCCTCTTCCCCATCACTAACTTGGTCGTCGGAGGGGTCGAGCCGAGCAACGGACCCGACCTGTGTAATATCCCTCACTTTTGAAAATTATTAATAAGAAACTATATGTAAATTTGAGGACCTATATGTAAATATAAAAATTTCAAGGACTAAACTACTAAGTTGCAAAATGAAAAGAAAATAAAGAAAACCGAAAATTTCGGTTTTATCCCACCGCCTCCCACGCACTCTCTGTTTCTTCGGAGCGGTGGGGTGTGAGGAGAGAAGAAAGAAGAAGAAGAGGGAAAAGAAGAGAGGAGGAAGAGGGAGAAGAGAAGAAAAGAAGAAGAAGAAGAAGAGAGGGAAGATGGAGAGGAGAGGGAGAGGCAGCAGCAGCAGCTAGGGCTGCTGCACCTTTGTTTCCCGCAGGTGGAAACAGAGGAGAGTATGTGTGGGGCGTTGGGGAGGAGAAGAGAAGAAGAAGAAGAAGAAGAAGAAGAAGAGGAGAGGAGGATAGCTGCAGCAAGGCTACAGCGAGGAGGTGTGTGGCGTTGGGGAGGAAAAGGGAAGAGGAGAAGAAGAGAAGGAGAAGAAGAGGGAAAAGAGAGGGAAGAGGGAGAGGAGCGAGAGGTGGCAGCAGCTAGGGCTGCAGCACCTCTGTTTCCTGCAGGTGGAAACAGAGGAGAGGTGTGGGGCGTTCGAAGAGGAGAGGAAGGAGAAGAGGAAGAGAAGAAGAAGAGGAAGCAGGAGAAGAGGTTGTGATACCTCTGTTTCCTGCAGAGGAAACAGAGGAGAGGGTGTGTGTGACGCCGGGGAGGAGGAGGGAAGAAGAAGAGGAGAAGAAGAGAAGGGGAAGGAGGAGCTGCGGCTGTGGCGGTGGCAGCTGCAGCTGGAAGAGAAGGAGAGGAAGAAAAGAAGGTGAGGAAGAAGAGAAGAAGAAGAAAGGAAGGAGAAGGAAGAGGAGAAGGAAAAGAAGCAGCTGCGGCTGCGGCTGTGGCAGCTGCAGCTGCGGCTGCGGCTGTGGCAGCTGCAGCTGTGGCAGGGAAAGAAAAAGAGGAAGGAAGAAGGGAATGAGAGGAAGATGAGCAGGGGAGGAAGAAGAGGCTGCGGCCGTGGCTGAGGCTGCGACTACAGCAGTGCAGTTGGGAAAGAAGAGAAGGAAAGGAAGAAGAAGAGAAAGGGGAGGAGAGGAAGAAGAGAGGAAGAGGAGAAGGGGTGGCAGCTGCGGCAGTGGCAGCTGCGGCAGTGACAGCTGCAGTTGGAAGAGAAGAAGGAGAGGAAATAGAGTAGCGGAGGAAGAAGAGGCTGCGGTTGTGGTGGCTGCGGCCATGGTTGCGACTGCGACTGCGACTACGATAGTTGCAGCTGGGAAAGAAAAGAAAGGAAAGAGGGAAAAAGGGGCTGCGGACGGGATTGCGGCCGCGACTGCGTATGCAGCAGTTATTGTCTACGAGAGAAGGGAGGAAGGAAGGTAGTGCGGTGGAAGGGGCTGCGATTGTGGCAGCGGTAGCGGCGGCGGCTGTGGCAGCTGCGTTTGGGAAAGAAAAATAAGGAATGAGAGTAAGAGAGAGCAGGTGACTGTGCCTCGATGTTCGACATGTGGTGTAGTTGCGAAGAAAGGAAGAAAACGGGAGCACAAAACGAAACAGAGAGAGGACACGGAGGAAAAGTAGAAGGATTTAGGCTAGCACCTTCTTTGGATCTTCGGATCGAAATCTTTGAAAGGCAAGTTCCCTGATCGTTTCTCCTATAATTGCTTTGATATTTCTTATTGCAAGTTCCCGATTCGTTCCTCCTGTAATTGTTCTAATCTTTCCTATTGCAAGTATCCTGATCTTTCCTTACTGTAATTTGATCTCTACATTTGATTTGAATATATGGAACTTGAATTGTTCTAGCCTTGTATTTGATATATCTCTTGTTTAGACATATCGATCCGAATCTGTGCAACTTCTGAGATTCTGACCTTTCATCCTTGTTATGATTATAACTTCATATATTGACCTCTGATTTGGACAAAACTTATTTGATCAGAATATAGACTCATAAACCTTTGTTTTGATAGCTTATTTTAAGAATTCAGAGTGAGTGTCTGCCCAAACTTCTATTTCAAATGAGCCTACTGATTTTGCGAAACAGGGATCGTAATTTCTGACCTTTTGATACTGAACTGCTTATAAGTCCCTGTTGCAAATGTTGATTTATTCAAATCTTATTTCATTGGAAACTAGACTCGTAGATCTTTCTTTTGATATATGAATTGAAAGATTTGGAATCCAAACACCTGTCTGACATTATGAATTCTGCCAAACAGATATTTTGTTCTACGACCCTTGTTTACCAAATTATTTGTAACTCTCTCTATTGGACAGTTCAATTCATATGAAGCCTGTCTTATCTGAAAGTATAATCCAATCATATATTTCTGAGTAAATTGGAGCACGATTGATAGTTTGAATCATTTGTTCAATGTGCCTCTTGTATTCTGCCAGAAATCGAGCTTTGGTCGATTTCTAATATTCTGGTTTCATTCCTTTGGAAATTGATATCCTTTAGCTTTCTTATTCAATTGAGCTTTATAATACTGCTTTGAATTCTTGTATGCTCTTGTCCTTAAAATTATTTGCATTCTTGAAAACTATTGTGTAACGTTTAAGCTATATCGTATTGACTCTTATAGGCACATGTATAACTCATTGTTCCGCATTTGCTTTCGATGTGTGCCTATTCTAGTTTCATTCCTTTGGATATCGAATTCATCTAACCTTCTTATTTGAATTGAGTTATATATGATTGTTTGGAATCCGTGTATACTCTTACTTTTATTTCATTCCAAATCTGAATACATTTGTGAGAGATTTGTTCCTTGCATCATATTGTTTTGAAAAGGCACATGTACGTTTTGTTGTTCCGCATGTGCTTCCGATATATGCTACTTATTGTTAAAACTGTCCTCTTGTACTCTGGTGTGTGGGATTGTCTGGACCTTTGCCAGAAATGGTAAAGGGTATGCGCTTATTACCCGCTCTGTGGGGTCCCGCTCTGTGGGATATTCTGGACCTTTGCCAGAAATGGTAAAGGGTATGTGCTTAGAGCCTGCGATGCTCTGCCGGCCCCCTCTGACTTCACCTAGACGTGGGTGGATGGAGCTCCCAAACGTGGGAGACTTTTGTCAGGTGGTCATTCAGAAATGGATGAATCACATTCTGACTGAGATCCCACTACACCTTCTATATGTTTGATATGACATCCAGAGTTTTGGTGAGTTGTTTCTATTCATGCTCTGGATAAGAATGATATGATTGCAACGTCAAGGACGATGTTTGAGCTTCTGTACGGTATTTGTTTTTGATATGCTCTGAAATGCTTCATTCACTGATGATTTTTGCTTCGAAATGTTCCATATGCCGTTGATATGCTTCGGAACATTTTATATGCCATTGATAAGCTCCGATATGTTCCATTTGTATTGATATGCTTCGAAATGTACCATTTGCCATTGATATGCTCCGGAACATCTCGTACGCTATTAATATGCTCCAATTATTCTATGCTCCATTTGCTATGAACTGATATGTTCTGAAATGTTCTATCTGCCATTGATATGCTCCAATTACTCTGTGCTCCATTTGCTATGAACTGATATGTTCTGAAATGTCCTATCTGCCATTGATATGCTCCATTTGTTATGAATCAAATATGTCTTGAATGACATGATACATATGATTTTGTATCTAATGAGATGGTATCCTTGAGAATTCTTGTATTCTACCTTACATTATGATACCTTACTCGTTTGAAACCGTTCCTTTTGTTCTGAATATGTTTTGTCACTTGCTGAGCCGTTTTTGGCTCACTCCGTTGTTATATAAATCTTTCAGGTCAGCATGTCACTCTTCGAGATGTTTGATTTGGGCTAAGGCAGTGGATAGCTATTCAGAATTATGGGCAAGTCTTGTTGGTTGTTATGTTATTGTTGTATAAGCATATTTTGTATGTAATGAAATGTTATTGATGAATCGAAATGGATATACTGTGTAAAAGTGTGAGAAGATCTCTCTTATTTGGAATTTCGAAATGTTAAGCCTAATTTATGATGATATGAACTTGTGGTGAATAGTTGGAGTTCTGATTGTATAATTTATTTAGCTTGTGGATTTATAAGTGTTGTTCATGTTTGTCAAGTTGGCTTGGGTTGCCATAAATGTGAATTATCGAGTGATCTGATATATGATTATAAACTACATAGGTTTTATATATGTGAATTTGATAGAATGTTTTTCAGTGTCCTCAAATGTTAGTTTGGATCCTGGATTGGTCTGTGATGAAAATTTTAAAAATCATGGTTATTTTGAGGGGCGTGACAAAGGTGGTATAATGTCACGACACGGGTCTGATGAGTTAACTGCCCAATAACTTCATTTTGGTCCTCAACGGCGGACCAAAATGCTTAAGCGGGAGGTTACGTAGTACACTCATCAGGCCCTTATAAGCTAATCATACACATTCCCCACTTCCGATGTGGGACTAATGGGATATTACATTATCCCCAACCCAATTAGCTTGACGTCCTCGTCAAGGCCTGACATATCCCAAATCGAACCCTAGCATAGTGCATGTGAGGTTTAACTCAGTGGTGGCTCCACGCCGTGATGAGTTCTCTGACTCCATCCACGAGTAGCCCTTTCCTACTGCAGTGCATGTGAGGTTTAACTCAGTGGTGGCTCCACGCCGTGATGAGTTCTCTGACTCCATCCACGAGTAGCCCTTTCCTACTGCAGCCCTCTCACCCTGCCCTAATGCTAGGTCGGCTCTGATACCAAATGTCATGACCCGGGTCTGATGAGCTAAATGCTTAAGCGAGAGGTTACGTAGTACACTCATCAGGCCCTTATAAGCTAATCATACACATTCCCCACTTCCGATGTGGGACTAATGGGATATTACATTATCCCCAACCCAATTAGCTTGACGTCCTCGTCAAGGCCTGACATATCCCAAATCGAACCCTAGCATAGTGCATGTGAGGTTTAACTCAGTGATGGCTCCACGCCGTGATGAGTTCTCTGACTCCATCCACGACTCAGTGATGGCTCCACGCCGTGATGAGTTCTCTGACTCCATCCACGGGTAGCCCTTTCACCCTGCCCTAATGCTAGGTCGGCTCTGATACCAAATGTCACGACCCGGGTCTGATGAGCTAACTGGCCAATAACTCCATTTTGGTCCTCAACGGCGGACCAAAATGCTTAAGCGGGAGGTTACGTAGTACACTCATCAGGCCCTTATAAGCTAATCATACACATTCCCCACTTCCGATGTGGGACTAATGGGATATTACAACCTGTGTGCAGGTACTCGATCGCTGCTGAATCCACTTGGCGCCGCAGAACTTTCCAGCCAGGTCCCCTATGTCAGCCACCACAACACCCTAAGGGAAGCCACGTCTGATCCCAGCCATTCGGAGCCCAGAACCAACCGCGTCGACCCCGAGGTCACGGCTAAAAAAGTTACGAATCCGTAACAGATTGGCGCTAAAAGGAGGGCCTTCCAAATGTCAAGCGATCAGCGAATCCACCTCGACGGATCCTCAGCTGCTGAGCTCCCCGCCTTGGGGGAGCATCCCCCACATGATGAAACCCACGACGAACGCCCCGCGGCGGTATCAGAACGCTACTGGCGACTGTTCAATGACCCAGGCTTGTCGCCCCCCGGCGGTGCACCCGTCGGCCCGTCGCAAGTGTCACCCGAGGCCTTTCATGACCTCGCCCACCAAGTCCGGACCCTGACAAGCATGGTCCAGACCATCATCCTGATCGTCTCCCAGCGGACCCCTCCGCACGCGACCCGGCTCTCACCACAACGGGAGACCCCTGTCCAGACTCGCGCACCACTTCCTGAGCCCCCCATCTCACTTCAAAACCCCGCAGCTCGGCCCGGGAGCCGAGAAGCAGAAGAAACGGCGAGCCGTCCCGAGCCCGAGGCTCCGACCGCCGATTCGACAAATGCCCTACGGACTCAACTGCGCCTCGTCAGTCAAAGGCTTGACGAGGTACAACAAGAGGTTCGCAAGTCAAGGGGAGAGCTCGGGACGGACGGGCACCAAGCATCTCCGTTCACCCCCGAGATACAAGATCAGGCGATCCCGCTGCACTTCCGCCTCCCCTCGCTGGACGCGTATGACGGCACCACCGACCCAGCGGACCACGTAGCCGCTTTTCGCGCCCAGATGGCGCTGTTCGGGACTTCAGACGCCCTGATGTGCAGGGCATTCCCAACGACTCTGCAGGGACCGGCCCGCACGTGGTACAACGGCCTGAAGCCGGGGACCATCGCCTCCTTCGATCAGCTTGCCAAGGATTTTGAGCTTAACTTCCTGGCATACGCTCGACCAAAGCCGTCCATGGCGTTGCTCCTGGGGCTCAACCAGAAGGAGGATGAGCCCCTCTCCCATTTTGTGAACCGATTTACGACGCAAATATGTGGATTGTCGGATGCTCACCCCTCTCTCTTGATGCAGGCCTTCATGACTGGCCTGCGCCCCTCCAGGTTCTTCTGGTCGCTCGTAGAGCGGCCCCCGGCTGCGGTTCCCGAGATCACCTTCCCACCGGAGCTACCTTCCCACCGGAGCTACCGAGCGACCTGACCACGATGACGCCTTGGTGATATCGGCCAGTGATATCGGCCTTGGTGATAAGGAGGATCATGGTCGACACGGGGAGCTCGGCCGACATACTCTACTTCGATGCCTTCCAGAAGCTGGGCCTGGCCAGGGAAAATCTAAGCCCGATGTGCTCGGCACTCACCGGTTTCACGGGAGATTCAATATCGCCCCTGGGGGCTATTACTTTGCCCTTGACCCTAGGGACCCCACCAAGGTCGAAGACGGTGATGACCACTTTCCTGGTGGTCGACCTCCCCACTGCTTACAATGCCATACTTGGTCGGCCGACCCTCAATAAGGTCAGAGCCGTCGTCTCGACCTACTACCAGACCATCAAGTTCCCAACCCGTGCGGGAGTTGGGGAACTCACAGGAAGCCCCCGAGAGTCTAGACGGTGCTACCTCACCTCCGTTACATTGGACAAGAGAGCCAGGACCGAGGCGTCCCAGGAAGACCCACGGGAAACAAAAAAACTGACTCCCCACCCCGAGCCGAGGGGATCCACTGTTGACATTCCTCTGCGAGAAGCTCGCCCGGACCAGACAGTCAAGGTCGGATCTGAGCTACCCGAGCGGGAACGGGAGCAGCTCATCGGTCTCCTATGGGAAAATGCCGACGTCTTCGCCTGGTCCCCGTCAGACATGACGGGTGTCGATCCAGAGGTCGCGGAGCATCACCTCAACATCCTGCCTGACGCTCGCCCAGTGAAACAAAAGCCTCGGTGCCAGGCCCCTGACCGACAACGTGCAATACAAGAGGAGGTGGACAGGCTCTTAGCCGCGGGCTTCATAGAAGAAGCCAAATATCCTCGATGGTTGTCCAATGTAGTCCTCGTGAAAAAACACAATGGAAGCTGGAGGATGTGCGTTGATTATACCAGCCTCAACACTGCATGCCCTAAAGACTGCTACCCCCTCCCAAAGATCGACCAGCTGGTCGATGCGACGGCCGGCCACGCGCGACTCTCTTTTATGGACGCCTACTCAGGGTATAACCAGATCAGGATGGCGCCCGAAGACAGAGAGCACACGGCCTTCCTCACCGGTCAAGGGGTGTACTTCTACAAGGTCATGTCGTTCGGGCTAAAGAATGCTGGAGCCACATACCAGAGCACAGTAAACAAGATGTTCGCCCATCAGATCGGGAGGAACATGAAAGTCTATGTGGACGACATGATTGTGAAAAGCCGAGAGGCCGGAACGCACCTTGCAGACCTGGCCGAGGCCTTCGCCACGCTGCGCAAGTTCGGCATGCGGCTCAACCCCACAAAGTGCGCTTTCGGCGTCACCTCCTGGAAGTTCCTCAGGTTTGTTATACACCAGAGAGGAATCGATGCCAACCCGGAGAAGGTTCAGTCAATAATCAATATGCAGTCCCCCCGGACGGTTAAAGACCTGCAGCGACTTAACGGCCGACTGGTCGCTCTGTCTCGCTTTCTCGCCCGATCGGGTGATCGTTGCCTCTCATTCTTCAAGGCGCTTAAAAGCCCGAAGAACTTCCAGTGGACATCGGAATGCGAGGAGGCTTTCAAACAGATGAAGTAGCACCTGGCCAGCCTTCCCCGGCTCGCCTCCGTCTCCCCCGGCGAGAGGCTGGGCCTCTACTTGGCGGCCTCCCCGCATACAGTCAGTTCTGTCCTGGTCAAGGAAAGCTCCGACCAACAGCTCCCGATCTACTACGTCAGCCACGTCCTGAGTGGACCTGAGGAACGTTACTCGCCGATAGAGAAACTCGCGCTTGCCCTGGTGCTCTCGGTTCGGAAGTTGTGCCCCTACTTCCAGGCACACCCGGTGGAAGTCGTCACCGACCAACCTCTCCGGCAGGTCTTAACAAAATTTGATGTGGCAGGATGGCTCCTCAAATAGGCGGTGGAGCTCGGCGAACACGACATAAGATACCTGCCCAGGACCGCCATTAAGGCCCAAGCGGTAGCCGACTTCATCGCGGAGCTGACTCGAATGGAAGATATAAATCTCGAGCAGGCTCCCGAGGCTTGGACCCTACACGTCGACGGCTCGGCCAACTCAAAGGGTGTCGGCGCAGGGCTGGTACTCCTCGCCCCCGACGGACGCTCGTTTGAGCGCTCCCTCCGCTTCGGGTTTAAAGCTACCAACAACGAGGCGGAGTACGAGGCGCTCTTAGCAGGACTGAGGCTGGCCCTCGAGATGCAGGTGGCCGCGATACACGTCCACACCGACTCGCAACTAGTGGCCGAGTAGCTCAACGGCGGGTACGAAGCTAGGGACACAACCATGGCGAAATACCTAGCCCGGGTAAGGGACCTAACCGCCAAGTTCCATTACTTTACGCTGTCTAATGTTCCGAGGGAAGAAAACGAGCGAGCCGACGCGCTGGCCAAGCTGGCGTCGAGACCAACCCCTGAAGCAGGGACGGAGATTGAGGAACTCCCTGCCCGCATCATCGAAATAGCAACGACGACCCCAAGCAGCGCGCCGATCACGTGGGTGCAAGAGCTACTACGCTTCAAAAGGGACGGAACCCTTCCCCTCGACGAAGGCGCGGCTTCGCGCCTGCGTCGCACGCACGCGTGGTACACCGAGGAGTGTGGCCGCCTCTACAAACGGTCCTTCACTTATCCCCTCCTACGATGCTTGGAGCCTGACGAAGCCCGGACGGTCCTAGCCGAAACCCACGAGGGGGTCTGCGGCGAGCACATCGGCGGGCGAACCTTGGCGCACAAAATACTCTGCCAAGGCTACTACTGGCCGACCATGTGCTGGGACGCGAAAGCTTACGTATAGCGGTGCCGGTCGTGCCAGCAACACACCCGCGCACCTCGACAGCCCGCGGTCCCGCTCAGCCCCATCGACTGCGCATGGCCATTCGCGCAGTGGGGGCTGGACCTCCTCGGCCCCTTCCCGCCGGCTTCTGGACAGCGGAAGTACATCATTGTAGGAGTAGACTACTTCACAAAGTGGGTCGAGGCCGAGCCACTTGCGACGATCACGGAACAAAAAATAGAGAAATTCGTGTGGAAGAACCTAGTAACTCGGTTCGGGTTGCCCAAGGCCATCATCACTGACAACGGACCTCAGTTCGCCGGCACAAGGTTCCGGGAATTCTGCGCCGGTCATGGCATTCAACTGAGGTTCAGTTCGGTGGCCCACCCTCAGACAAACGGGTTGGCCGAGGTAACCAACCGATCCATCTTGGATGGCCTCAAACAAAGAGTGTCTGCGGCCCGATCGACCTGGACGGACGAGCTCCCCAGTGTGCTGTGGTCGCTGCGCACCACTCCCAAGACGGCGACCGGAGAATCCCCGTACAGCCTAACGTTCGGAACCGAGGCCGTCCTACCACCCGAAATGGCTGTCGCCACGCTTCGGACAAGGAGCTACGACGAGGAAGCCTCGAACCAGGGACTTCGCGCCAGCCTCGACGTGCTCGAGGAGCAACGCGCCGACGCGCACCTAAAGGCCCTCTCTCACCAGAGAGCCGTCGTAAGGATCTACAACAAAAAGGTGCAACCCCGACCGATCAGGTTAGGCGATCTAGTCCTACGAAGGGCCGAGGTCAGTGACCCGACCCGAACGAGGGGGAAGCTGGCCCCCAAGTGGGAGGGACCTTATCGGGTCACCAGGGTGGTTCGACCGGGCACCTATCGGCTCACCGCGATGGACGGTTCCCCCTTACCGAGAACATGGAACGTCCAGAACCTCAAAAAATTCTTTGTCTGAGGTCGATACCCATGGTTTCTCTTCCAAGTCGAAGCTTTGCAATTTTTGAAGCTTAAAGACATGCTGGGAAAAGACCTCTCTATTTCTGAAGCATGGAATTACAAGACTCAACTGCGACAGAACTCGAAGATTACAAAAGAAGGTTACAGGACTCGATAACAGCTCAGCCAAGCCGACCTCGACACAGTCCTAATCGTCGGAACCCCTGACGCCATCATCGAAAGGAACTTCCTCTAGCATATCCACATCCAAGTCCTCGGGGTGCGAGACAAATGGATCCACCTCGACCTCCAGCCCGGGATGGCGCGTCTGAAATCGGCCCAAGGCAATCCGGTACCCGTACTCGTAGGTGACCTGCCCCGACCGAACCAGCCCGAGCTGGAATCCTGAGGACCGCTTATAAGCTTCAATTATTTCCTTCTCCTTCTCTGGCCGTCGCTCCCGCTCGGCCGCCAGAGCTTCCGAGGCCCCCTTCGCGTCGGCCAGGGCTCCCTCCAGCCGTTTGGTCAGGACGGCCACCTCACCTCGGGCTAGGCAAGCCTCGGACTATGCCCCCCCAAGAGCCCTCGGAGGTTGTCTCTCTCCTCCTCAGCCGCCTTCGCCTCGGACTTCAAGCAAAGGACTTCGGCCTCCAGCGCCGACATGCGTTGGTCGGCCGCCCCCGCTTCAACCCAGAGGCGCGTCACCTCCGCCTCGAGCTCCAAGGAGCGCTGTTCGGCTGTCGCGACCGCCTCCGGTGCCGCCCCTGCGCGAACCTCCTCGAGCTGCCTACGCAGCTCGGTATTCCGGTCGCACAGGATGCCCAGCGCCCGACCTGCATCGCGTACGCGATCCGCCAACGCCATGGCGTAGTGCTGGCCCTGCGAAAGGAAAGTCAGAACAATCCTCGGACAAACCACATGCCGGAAATCAACGACTGGACGCTTACCCATAGCAATGACTTCACGGATTTACCGAGCAGTACGTCAGAGGGCATGGTATACATCTCCTGAGCCATGTCGGGATGCAGCCCTCCTCGGATGAACGCGACCGCGGTCTCCCCATCGGCCCACACCCGGGTCCCGCGTGTCAGTCCACCCCAGCGGGCTACCAGTCGGTCAGAAGGCTGGCCCTCTGTAAGCTCGCCCATCAGGCGCGCCTGATAGGAGTCGTTCGGCGGCCCCGCGGGCAGACGACACAAGTCCCGGATCGAAGGCTCCCTAGGCGCCTTCCCCGCCACTTCATTGCTCGGGCCGGCCTCGCCCCGACCTCGTCCTCGCCTGTCGTGCGAGCCCGACTCCGCCGCCCCCACGCTCTCCTAAGCCCTTGGGGGAGTCGGTTTCTTCGAAGCAACGACCTTGGCCTTCTTTCGAAGACGGACGACCTCGAGCTCCACTGGCGCCTCTCTAGTGCCGACGCCCAGGCCGACCTGGTGCCGCGGAGATGCGGCACGCGGGACGCGTCCTCCACGCACCACAGCGAGGTTCACCATCTCTGCACATGCATATCGACCCCGGTTAGTATCCTAAAGGAGAAAAATAAAACTGGAAGGCCCACCGCCACCTTCTCAAGGCATACCTCGAGGTACCGGGCTCAAGCCCGCCTCGACCAACCACACCTCGGTCATCTTTCGGATGACTCTAGAGGACGGTAGGATCTCCTTCAATCTTCGAAGGGCTCGGAGCTCCCCCTCATCCAAGGCCGGGGCAATATTATCGACTGCGCGCGCCGCCCACCGGAGCCCGAAGTTCCAACTCTCCGGATGACAAACATAGAAGAAGCGCTCCTTCCACCCCTTGTTGCTGGAAGGAGCCCCGCTGACCCGGAAACCCGGTCGGGCAGACAAGTAATAGCCCCCCGACCCCCTGGACAGACGAAAACAGGAGAGGAAAAGAGACCGGCTCGGGGTGACCTTGGCATAGTAGCATTCCCCGAGGAACGCCACTAGATAGCGCCAAGAATTCGGCGCCATCTGAGAAGGAGAGATGCGCCACCACGCGACGCAGGAAGTTATGATGGGGTGGAACGGAAGGCGTAGCCCGGCCTCGAAGGCATCCACGGTTAGGGCAAAGCCCTTAGGTATGGGATCATACGCCCGCTGCCCCGGCTCAGGGGCAATAAGCGTGAACTCCGCCGGGATACTGTAACGATCCCGAAGGAGGCCAAGCGACGACTCGCTCACGGTGGAGTCGAGATCGTGCGGCCACATCAGTGATTCAAGGGCTTTGGTGGCCCTTTCCTCGGACGATGAGCGGGAGCTCGCCAACGCCACCTCCTCGCCGACGGCCCCAGAAAGAGGAGGCGAAGGAGAGAACGAAGGAGGGGAAGCCATCCTTACCGAGCTCTTGGGAGGTGGGGCGTGCTAGGCTAAATCACCCAAAGAGGGGGTCGAAGTGGATGCAGGTACCAAGAAGTGGAAGAGACCAATGGAGCGCTACTTGTAGCCGGTTTCCCGCCGAAACGACGACCTTTCCTCTCCTGAAGTGCGTTGCGAAGACGCAAACGTCGCATCGCCATAACTACGGCGGGCGCGGCATTTAAATCACAGCACGGTGCAAAGTACGGGGTCCCTAATCATGTCAACCTCGAAAACCAGCGACGCCCAGGAAGGGTGGCCCTTTGATCTTCCCCAGGGAAAAAGAAACCTGGCCGCCCGCACCCGCGCGACGGTCAAACGGCCAAACGCTGATCAAGAACCAAAGTACTACCTCGGTCGTATTGCGCCCGAGGCCCCCACCTCGGCGCAGCCTACCTACACTGAGCACCTCAGCCGATCTCTACCAAGACCCCCCTCGGTGCGGCCCGACTGCCTGCCGTGTTCCTCGGCCGAGTGGTGCCCGAGGCCGCGTCCTCGTGTCCTGCCCACCTGATCGTGCTACTCGGTCGGATGGCCCCCGCGACCACACCTGCGCGGTCACCCCGCCTGCGTCGTGTTCCTTGGCCCCATCCTCCCGAGATCACACCTACGCGGTCACCCTGCCTGTTGTGCTCATCGGCCCTCGGCTTTACACCTCCCGAGATCACACCTGCGCGGTCACCCCGCCTGTTGTGCTCCTCGGCCCTCGGCTTTACGCCTCCCGAGATCACACCTGCGCGGCCACCCCGCCTATTGTGCTCCTCGGCCCTCGGCTTCACACCTCCCGAGATCACACCTGCGCGGTCACCCCACCTGTTGTGCTCCTCGACCCTCGGCTTTACGCCTCCCGAGATCACACCTGCACAGTCACCCCGCCTGTTGTGCTCCTTGGCCCTCGGCTTTACACCTCCCGAGATCACACCTGCGCGGTCACCCCGCCTGTTGTGCTCCTCGGCCCTCGGCTTTACACCTCCCGAGATCACACCTGCGCGGTCACCCCGCCTGTTGTGCTCCTCGGCCCTCGGCTTTACGCCTCCCGAGATCACACATGCGCGGTCACCCCGCCTGCGTCGTGCCCCTCGGCCCTTAGCCCCGCGCCATCCCAGGACCACACCCGCGCGGTCACCCCGCCCGCGGTGTGCTCCTCGGTCCCCATTGGTTCCTTTGCCCCCGAGGCCAATCCTACTCGGCCCCCCGACTAAATCGCGCGCCTCGTCCTTGTACTGCTCTAGGAAGCCACGCCTCGGACTCCCCACACGCAAAGCCGACGCATGGCTCCTTTCGGGTGGGGCATATGATAGGGGTAAGAAAAATTAATTTGACGTAACACCCCGGATTTGACGTAATACACCCCCACGTCGGACACCCTAGGCGGCACACTGCCCTAGAACGAGCATTAATAACGACACGACACGCACCCACACCCACCGTACCCGAACAACCTCCTCGGCTGACCCCTCGGGGCCGGCCGAGGTAGGCGAAGGCGCTGACTGACACCCCCATGCCTTGCGGCGGCTCGACCTCCCACGCAACGTCCATGACGACGACAGACGCCGTCAGAGGTACGACCCTGCCCCGACAGGATGGCACATCAGGTAACATCAAACCCATTTATAAATACCCCCTGGCTCCCCACGGGCAAGGGGGGATTAAAAAAAAACTCCTCTCCCCATCACTAACTTGGTCGTCGGAGGGGTCGGGCCGAGCAACCGACCCGACCTGTGTGCAGGTACTCGATCGCTGCTGAATCCACTTGGCGCCGTAGAACTTTCCAGCCAGGTCCCCTGTGTCAGCCACCACAACACCCCGAGGGAAGCCACGTCTGATCCCAGCCATTCGGAGCCCGGAACCAGCCGCGTCGACCCCGAGGTCACGACTAAAAAAGTTATGAATCCGTAACAATAGTAGTTTTGATGCTAAATAGCAAATAAAGAGTAGTATTAACATGGTATGTATAAAGTGGTTAATTAGCAAGTTGCATACATACATGCATACATAAAATCACACCCCCCTCCCAATAAAAAAATAAAATAAAATAAAATAAATGTAAGAAAGCATCGAACAGGGGAGCTTTTTGGTGTCCTAAACAATTGTTCTACACAAGTACTGACCTTGCAACATAGATTAAACCTACAACAGCTGCTACAACCTTCAAGAATCATGATATGCTGCTACATGAGATTGATCCTTTTTACCTTTTTTTTTTTCTTTCTTTTAAGGAAACGGAACTTGACTTGTGAAGAGAAAGAAAAAGGGTGATTAAACCTACTACCTTTCATTTCGTCAGTCAGCAAGTAAAATATTATTTAAGTAGAATTTGTGGTTATATTCATATAACATAACTGTAGAACACACATAGATTTAATAAGCACAGTGATTTGCCAACACAGTAACAGTGCCAATATCTGATCAATGGCTCTAATAAAGATGTGAGATCCTCAACAATATTAGAGGAGTGTTGAGAACATAATAAATGGATTTATCATCTCCCATCGATCAACTAAAAGCTTTTAAATGAATTGTTATGGACTATATATAAGTCCCACCATATATCAGAATGAGAGTTCTTGTGGTTCTCTTTCCTCGGAATTTTATTTGCATACAATTTAGGAAGGTTTAATTAATTACCTCCTGCGAATCTTCCAAAGAAAGATAGATATAGAGCGTACTATTCATCTTCTTCGTAGCAGTCAGTGGCTTGCCATGATGCCTCTGCATGCATGCAATCGATCCCCACGCGGCATTGCCTAGTTCTTCATCTCTCCGTTGTATTGTCATCGTAGCCTGTGCTCTTACATGTTGTTCCTTTAAGCTCTAATGATCGGCACTGCACTGCTACCTTTCCTTCCAAGTACATGGAAGATTCCCATGGTTACTCTTTGCCGTGTACAAGATCCCTAGGTGAAGAGATCCAGCACAACCCCCATTCTACATTACGCCGCTAATCCGATGGTTTGGGCTTTGGATCACTAGGCTTGATTGGATTGTGACATGAGACTCAGATTTCGTTTCTTCCGCTCTACTAAAGCATATATTAATGACTTTTAAAGTTGGTTACCTAAGATAGTATTGTCATGAGTTCAAATCTTGTGGTTTTTCCTCGTTTCTAGTATCTAATTAAACATTTGAGTGTCATTAACACATTGAGTCTAAGTCGACTTAGTGATGACAAAGTATATTATTATTGGATGTAAACTTCTGACATTTGTAGTTATCGACTAAATCTTAAGACCATCTAAAAAGGTAGTTTTTTTTTTCGATCTTATAATTAAAAATAAATATTTTTTTTATAAAAAGTGAAGGGTAATTTTATTTTTATTTTAATTTATTTTAATTTTTTATTATTATCGATCCGATTTGATCTACTCTCAAGTAGTAGTGTCACAGACAACGATATCCATAGAGCCCGTCCCGGTGGAGGACTGCAAGCACTCACCCCAAGTGCTACTTCAGGTGGGTGCTGCTTGCAAGGCTGCCGGCAACCTCCATGATCATTAATCATATTGCGAGCTGTCGCCCACATCACCTCCATGGTTGGGGTCCGAGGAATAGGAGTGGGAATATGATAATAACATCAAGAAGAAGAAGACGAATATATTCGAAGCAAATGGATTCCTGGTCCCAACTCCCAACTCCCGACCCCCAACCCCCAACCCTGGACCCCCAACCCCCAACCCTGCTGGGTGGATTGCATAAATCGATCCCAACCCCCATCCCCACTGCGAGGATTGCATAAATTGATCCCACCAGTGGCCGACTCCTCGGTGGTGCGTTGGATGCTGTGAGCCACCAATCTTTTATTGCTCCGGCGTAAACCGTTGACCTTGCTTTCAGTTGTTCTCTCATTTATCTTTCACGTGGCATCAGCGCCCTCCTCACACCCACTATTTTTTTTTTTTTTTACGAAGAATAAGTAAATTTTTTACATAAGTAATCAAAGTGAAATTTGATTAAGATGCTTGTAATGATATATTTAATTCTTTACTACTTAAACCAGCTATTGCCTTCCCCACACTCATTATTCCTATATTTATTTAGGAATGCACATGGTCACCATAGATATTTTTTTATTTTTAACTAGAACAACATTCTACATTTTTAGACAAAACCTTCTTCCACTATTAAATGTAATTTTATTTGTTTCTTATGTGAAAAATGAGAGGGTGGTTTCATCAACATATTAAAATCAATTAAAAATGAAAAATAGATCAATTTCCCAAGTATTCATATTATATTGATATATATCACTTACTATGAGGTTCTACATGTTAAATAATGTCAGATTGCGAACAACGATAAAGACAATCTAATCAATAATTAGTTCAAATGCAGGAGCTAATATGTACATGACATTTAAAACTAGTTCATAGTAGTGAATAGCTGTTTTAAAAGAAAGCATAATAGCTATGACAGTAGGTATCTGCATTTTTGTTTGTTTGTTTGTTTTTTTTGTTTTTATGTCTGTATTTCTGCTGGTTAGAACATTATCTAAATGGAAAAAAAATAAAAATAAAAAGAGTTGAATATTTATACATAAACAAAAAATATATATGCATAAACCATATGATGCTACCGAGTCTTATAAATACGTATTTGTTGGAACCATGACGTACAAAGATTGTAATAAATTCCTCAAGCAAATAGCTAAAAGACAAACAAAGAAATCCCCACCAAACCACTTACAAGAAGAAAAGAAAGATATACCAGAGGATCTATTATCAAAAGAGAGAGAGAGAGATCCAATCCATGTTGGAAAGAACTCATCGTTTGTCATCCTAATCAAGCCGAGCAAAAGTTGTTCGGAAGAAATACGTTAAAACGGAATAATTCTTTCCCTTATTAAAATAGGTTCCTCATCAAAATACCAATTTGATATCCAAATGAAAATATCAACCAGCACAGCATAAACAATAGAGCAAAAATCAATCACACAGTGAGACCAAATCTTTTTAATATGGAAAACCCAATGTGGGAAAAACCACGGGACCGTAATCCACCTCAAACTTCCACTATCAATAATAATGATAACAAGTTTACAGTAGGTCTTCTCTAGAATAACTAAATGATCAGAATAACATCAAGGATCATAGATCTTGGCTCAAGAATAACATATCTTCATCATATAGGATGGATCTCCTTAAAAGAAAACTCTAGGTCTCACAAAGTAGATATCGCAGGAAAGCACCTTAGAGAGGGTAAACTGCAGATCAACACTGTTAGGATTGTAGAGTTTGCTGCAAGGATTCTTCACATAAAATTTGGGTCGAAACTGACAACGTTTAGCCACCGATCGTCAAGCAAAAAACTCAGAAACCTAATCTTTCTCTCTCCCCTGCACGTCGTACACTGCACGCTGCAATCAGATCTATTTTTCCTCACCTTCTCTCTCCTCTTTTTAATTTCTTTTATTTGCTGATTTGGGCTCAATAAGCCCAATTGTCCAAGTCCACATATGAGCTGGACCCAACAATTCTCCCCCTCCAGCTCATATGGTAGGTTGTACCAAGCTCGCTCTTTGCCTACATGCTTCAAGCTTCTCCTTAGGCAAAGACTTTGTCAACATATCTGAACCATTATCATTGGTATGTACTTTTTTCAATTGTAATTCTTTCATCTCAAGTACATCATGAATCCAGTGATATCTCACATCATTATGCTTGGATCTAGAATGGTATGTTGAATTCTTGGAGAGGTGAATGACGCTTTGACTATCACAGTAAATAGTATATACTTCCTGTTTCAAGCCCAATTCCTGTAGAAACTTTTTCATCCATAAAGCTTCCTTACAAGCTTTAGTAACTGCTATGTATTCTGCTTCTGTGGTTGATAGAGCAACACATTTCTGTAACTTAGACTGCCAAGAGACTGCTCCTCCTACAAATGTCATCAAGAATCCCGAAGTGGACTTCTTGGAATTAGTATCACCTGTCATGTCTGCATCTGTGTAACCTTCTAACACAGGTTCATCACTGCCAAAACATAAACACAACCTGGAAGTACCTCTTAGATATCTTAATATCCATTTCACTACTGCCCAATATTCCTTTCCAAGATTAGAGAGAAATCGGCTGACAACTCCAACTGCATGAGCTATATCTAGCATAGTACAAACCATAGCATACATCAAACTGCCTACTGCAGATGAGTAAGGCACTCTAGACATTTCTTCTTTTTCTTTCTCACTTGTAGGACATTGTTTCGAACTAAGCTTGAAATGACCTACAAGTAGGGAACAAACTGCTTTGGCTTTACTCATGTTGAATCTTTCAAGAACCTTTTCAATGTAAGTCTCTTGAGATAGCTAAATCTTCCTTTTCTTCCTATCACGAAGAATCTTCATGCCAAGTATTTGTTTCACCGATCCCAAGTCTTTCATGGCAAAAGACTTACTTAGCTCTCTTTTAAGCTTTTCAATTTTTCCAACATCATGGCCAACAATCAGCATATCATCAACATATAGCAGTAAAATAATAAAATCATCATCTGAAAATTTCTTCATAAACACACAATGATCAGATATGGTTCTATCATACCCTTGGCTCATCATAAAGGAATCAAACTTCTTGTACCACTGTCTAGGTGCCTGTTTGAGTCCATATAAGCTTTTCTTAAGTTTACATACTAGATTTTCTTTTCCCTTGACTTTGAAACATTCTGGTTGCTCCATGTAAATTTCTTCTTCTAAGTCACCATGAAAAAATGTTGTTTTTACATCAAGTTGTTCAACTTCTAAATTCAAGTGGGCAGCCAAACCAAGAACAACTCGGATAGAGGACATTTTTACAACCGGAGAAAATATTTCTTCAAAGTTAATACTTTTCTTCTGACTGAATCCTTTCACAACTAGTCGTGCCTTGTATCTTTGTTGTGAGTTATTATTTTCGGTCTTCAATTTATAAACCTACTTGTTCTTAAGAGCTTTCTTCTCTTTAGGCAATCTTACTAAGTCATAAGTGTGATTCTCAAACAAGGATCTCATCTCTTCTTGCATGGCTTTAACCTACTCATTCTTAATTTCATGTAGAATAGCTTCTTGGTAAATTTCTGGCTCTCCCTCATCAGTAAGCATAATATACTCATGTGGAGGATATCTGGTAGAGGGTTGTCGCTCTCTAGTGAATCTACTCAATGGAATCTCAACTGGTGGTGGAGGTGCTAGTTCAGTTGGTTCAGCATCATCAACTGTAGGTGTATCATCACTGGTATTCTCACCACAATCTTCTTGTTCATCTCCCCCATAATCATCATGAACTACAGGTGAAGGAACTGGACCCAAACTCTAAGGAATATAAACAGAGGTTTCTGGCTTCTCAATATTATCACCATCATCAAACAATTGGTCTTCAAGAAACACAACATCTCTACTTCTAATAATCTTCTTGTTCACTGGATCCCATAATCTGTACCCAAACTCTTCATGATCATATCCCAAGAAGATATATGCTTTTGCCTTATTATCAAGCTTGGACCTTTCATCTTTGGGAAAATGAACAAATGCTTTACACCCAAAGACTCTCAAATGATTATAAGATATATCTTTTCCTCTCCATACTCTCTTTGGAACATCACCTTGCAGAGGAACTGATGGAGAAAGATTTATTAGGTCAACTGTAGTTCTCATAGCCTCCCCCCAAAATGACTTCGGTAACTTGGCGTGAGAAAGCATACACCTAATCATTTCTTCAATGGTTTTGTTCATCCTTTCTGCCACACCGTTCTGCTAAGGAGTTTTAGGAACTGTTTTCTCAAACCTAATACCATGAAACTTGCAATAATTCTCAAAAGGACCCCTGTACTCGCCACCATTATCTGATCGAATACACTTTAGTTTTCTACCAATTTCTCTTTCAACACTGACATGAAACTCTTTGAAAGCATCGAGTACTTGGTCTTTAGATTTCAAAGCAAAAGCCCACATTTTTCTAGAATGGTCATCAATAAAAGTGACAAAATAAAGAGCACCTCCAAGAGTTCTAGTTTGCATGGTACAAACATCAGTATGAACTAAATCAAGAACATCTGATCTTCTAGATGATGGATATGTCTGAAATGCAACTCTATGTGTTTTTCCAGCTAAGCAATGATCACAAGATTTAAGAGATATACCTTGCAACTCTGGTAAGAACTGCTTTCTAGCAAGAGTTTGAAGTCCCTTCTCGCTGATATGTCCAAGTCTCTTATGTCAAAGATCTATACTTTCACCTTTTTGAATTGCATTAATCTCTCCTTTATGTAGCTTAGCTTACATGACATAAAAAGAGTTAATCTTCTTTCCTTTTGCCACAATCAGAGAACCTTTAGTGAGTTTCCATTTGCTTTCACCAAAATAATGTGCAAAACCCTCATCATCAAGTCTACCTGTAGATATCAAGTTAAGACGAATACCTAGAACATGCCTTACATCTTTGAGTATCAATTTGCTTCCAATACTAGTATCACTGTTTCCCATTTTGACATTACCAAAATCACCAATAGTGTAAGATCTAAAGAAATCACCATGAGAAGTAACATGAAATGAAGCACCAGAGTCAATTACCCAGTTACTGTCCTAAGCTACAAGACTGACACAACTGTCATCACAAACAATAGTTATATTACCTTCAGCAGCAACTGTATTGGTCTCTTTCTCATTTTTCTTTATTTCATTATGTTCTCGCTTCCAAAACCTACACTCTTTCTTCATGTGACCTGGCCTATTACAGTGAAAACATTTAATATCTCTTCTAGACTTAGATCTTCCTCTATATCCATGTGAATTTATGCTATGACTTCTTCCACGTCTTTCTTGTTTTTCAGTAACAAATGCCCCAGAAGAAGATTCACCCTGTTCTTTCCTTCTGGCATCTTTATTTAGCAAACTGTCTTTAACCATATCTATGGTTAAAGTCCCCTCTGGTGTGGAGTTATAAATAGTCACCACATATGTTTCCCAACTTTCTGGTAAAGAGCTCAGAAGTAATAATCCCTGCATCTCATCATCTATATTCATTTTCATAGCAACCAACTTGTTTGCAAGATTCTGAAATAGGCTTATGTGCTCAACAATGTTACCACCATCTTTATACTTCAAATTTACAAGCCTTCTGTGGAGAGAAATTATATTTCCCACTGTCTTTTTCGCAAAGAGGTTTTCTAACCTTTGCCAAACAACATCAGCTCTGGTTTCATCTGAAATATGTTCATGCAAGTTTATATTCATCCATCTTCTAATATAGGCAATAGCTTTTCTATGTTGAACTTCCCATTCTTCATCGTCCATAGTAGAAGGTTTATCTTTAACCTTGATGGGCTTATACAAATCTTTGCAATAAACGCCTCCAAGTTGAATAATTTGATGAGTTCAATTTAATCATACCATCAGACTTCATTTCAATCACACAAGAAAAACTAGCATCAAACAACATGTTGCTCTGATACCACTTGTTGGGAAGAAACCTGTTAAAGCGGAATAATTCTTTCCCTCTTTGTGTATTAAAATAGGTTCCTCATCAAAATACCAACTTGATATCCAAATGAAAATATCAACCAGCATGGCATAAACAATAGAGCAAATATTAATCACACAGTGAGACTAAATTTTTTTAACGTGGAAAACCCAATGTGGGAAAAACCACGGGACCGTAATCTACCTTAAACTTTCACTATCAATAATAATAATAACAGGTTTACAGTAGGTCTTCTCTAGAATAACTAAAGGATCAGAATAACATCAAGATCATAGATCTTGGCTCAAGAATAGCATATCTTCATCATATATGTTGGATCTCCTCAAAAGAGAATTCTAGGTTTCACAAAGTGAATATCACAGAAAAGTACCTTAGAGAGGATAAACTATAGATCAACACCGTTAGAATTGTAGAGTTTGCTGCAAGGATTCTCTACATAAAATTTGGGTTAAAACTGACAACGTTTAGCCACCGATCGTCAAGCAAAAAAACTCAGAAACCTAATTTTTTTTTTTTTTTTTTCTCTCTTCTCTATGCGCCGTACACTGTACGCTGCGAAAGTAAAGGGGAAGGGATATGTGAATGGGGAGAAGAGAAGGACTGTCCCCTTGCTCCTCTAAGTCTGCCTCATTCCTAGGGATTGCCCCCTGTAGATTTTGTCGCCATGCCTGCCCTTCTTTCTTGTTTCTTACTCCTCTCATTCCTGTCGATGTGTGTGCGCGCATCATTCTACGTCTTTCCCCCTCTTTCTCTGATCCCAAAAACATACTCTGCTCCAGTTCAAGGGAAAAAGCCAGGTGTCGCGGTTCTACAGGAATCTAGTCCTTTTCACATTTCCTCTTCTCCTCTCCGTTCAAAACTTCATGTGTCTATTTACCTATCAAAAGAAGTATCTGAAAGAAGCAATGACATAGATGTGGCAGGGTCAGGCAGATCCATCGTTCTGGACTGAGTCGCCGAGTGATGTCTTGCTAAACAGCTCAAGGAACTATGAAAGAATTAATACAGATCATCAAGAAGAAGAGAATAGCAGGTGTCAGAGAGGCTGACATCATCAAATCCTCAAAGTTCACGTGATAATTCAAAGTTTCGTGAATATTTCTGTAACTACACGAGAAATATTTCTCTAACATGTATAAATAAGATTTATGTTAATGAAACTGATCAAGCTTTCATATCATGTTTTAATCTATCATGGTATCAGAGTAATCTTACATTGAGTAAGACTTCTTTCTTGTTATCCAGCGATAACAATCTTAAAAGTCAACTAACTCTCAGGATCGATCATGGACGTGACCACCCCCTTCTTCAGTCTTCTTCACTCTCGTGATCACCTGCCATCATGAGTCTGTCATCGTCTATGTTGCATTGCTCCCCGTCGTGTCCTCGTCATCATCCTTGCCAACAACAGCGAGCCTTTCTTCCACCCCTTGGGCTTCCTCCTCTACCTCGACCCACCTCCAGCGATGTTGATCTGAGCCGACAACAATCTACCACCTCCAACAACATTGATCAGTTCAATGCTCTCTTCCTCACTGATCGCTGCTGTTTGTGCCCCGAGCGTCTTTGCCACCTCGCTGACCTACTACCATTGCTACAACAACAACGCCCTAGGAAGAAGCACGACCCACCTTTGCACCTTGTCACAGCCATTTTCCCACTCTCCACCCGACACCGACAACCTCTTCTCCTCCTTATGTTAGTGTCTTCCCCTCTCCTCCTTTGCTTCGTTGCGGTCACTCATCAAATTTAAGAAAGTCTTCTCCTAGACTTAGTCACACCGAAGCACCTTAGCCTAACTAGGCACGTGTTAGTAACTCTCCACCAATATTTATACCTCCCACAAAACCTAACAATTCCATCACACTTGTACATCCCATGATAACATACTCCAAAAGTAGTATTTTCAAATTACGTCACGTCTTTAACTTTCATGCTATCACAAAATTTTCCTCTGAGCCCGTTGAACCCACTACCATCACTTTGTTGAATCTCGGATTTTGATGATGAAGTCAATTTATGGGTTAATTGATATAATCCATATTATTGAGTTAAGTATGCAAGATTAACTATGATAGCTTGAAGACATAAAGTAAGTCTACCAGAGTCAAGTTCGATGGGTGTTCGAGAGTCCGCCGAAAGTCCGAAGAATCATCAGAAGTGCTGCCGGAACCAACCGAGAAGGAATTAGGGACTTGCCAAAGTTTTCGGAAGTCCGCCGAAGAGATCGTTGGAGGTTTATGGAGATTATCGAGAAGGTTCGGCTACTTGCTAAAGACTCGCTGAACTCGCCACAAGACCGAGAGTCTGCTGGGAATCCGCCGAAAGAAATCCGAGGGTGTATCGGAAGTCTGCCGGAAGTTCACCGGAAAACTCGACGGAAGGAAACTCGACGTTTCCGGTTAAAAACCTGCTTAGGACTATGTCTTAATTTTATAGTTTGTATGTAATTAGGGTTAGGATTAAGGGTTAATCCTAAAATCTGGTTAGGGGCCAACTGGGCCCTAATATAGATTGGTCCGGGCTAAATTAGGAGCCCAACCAGTGACCCGTAAGGTTGGGCGGTGGCACCGTCGGACTGGGTGGTGGCACCACCCAGAACCCGAGATTTCCGACAGTGGCACCGTTAGTACACTATCAGTGTCAGACACTGACAGGCGATGGCACCGCTAGCATCGGGAACCCAAAAGTAATTCAAATTTGGAGCCCAAATTTGAATTCTCTTAGGGCATATAAATACCCCTCAATTCTCAGCAGAGAAGACACCTTTTTGACAAGTTAGAAAGTGAGAAAAAGCTCAAGCAAAGTCTTGTTTTCAATAGCTTAAGTGTTCACCTCCCTCTTTCTCTTTGAAAAATCTATAACAGTATGAATCACTTGTAAAAAGGTTATAAGAGGGGTATTTGATCCTTCCCCTTCAAAGTGATTTGCTAGTGGAAGTTGGGAGCCTCATCGAAGAAGGCTTCGTAAGTGGATATAGGTCATTTGATCGAACTACTTTATATTGTGGTGTTCCTTGAATGTGTGAGTGTTTAATTTTCTGAACCACTTATCTTCTTAGCAGCAAACTATTCGGTTTTCTTCTCTCTACTCGTGACTTCCTTTACTCGAGCTATTTTAGCTAAGTCATCCTTCATCGAATCAAAATCTCTACACATTTATGAAATCAATTTCAAACTTACGAGTTTTAGTCCGCTGCACTAATTCACCCATCCCTCTTAGTGTCACTCTGATCCTAACAATTGGTATTAGAGCAAGGCTCACTCTCATATTTGGTTTAATACCCAAGAGAGATGGCTTACTCCGGCATGCAAGAGGGTCACTCTATTACACGTCCGCCTATGTTTAATGGGTCAGATTATATGTATTAGAAGACTCGTATGAGGATCTTCCTTATTTCCATGGATTTTGAGCTTTGGACTATTGTCAAAAATGAATTTAAAAAATCTTCTCTTTCCGATGAGCGAATGGGATAAATCGGAGAAGGTTTTTGCTTTAAACGCAAAGGCTATGAATGCCTTGTTTTGTGCACTTGACAAAAATGAATTTAATCGCGTTTTGATTTATGATTCGACTTTTGATATTTGGAGAACTCTTGATGTCACTCATGAAGGCACTAGTTGAGTAAAAGAGTCCAAAATCAATATTCTTATGCATTCTTACAAACTTTTCCGGATGAAACCAAGTGAGTCCATCGGAGACATGTACACCTATTTCACGGATGTCATCAATGGACTCAAAGCTCTTAGTAAAGGTTTTTCTAACTTTGAACTAGTAACTAAAATTTTAAGATCCCTTCCAAAGAGTTGGGATCCAAAAGTTACGACCATTCAAGAGGCAAAGGATCTTAAAATATTTCCTCTCGAAGAACTTATTGGGTCTCTTATGACCTACGAAATGATGTGTCATGCTCATGAATAGCTCGAGAACCCTCTTCCAAAGAATAAGAAGGATATGACATTTAGAACACAAGAAGACCACTTGAAAGAAACATCAAGTGATGAGGACAGTGACGATGACATTGCACTTTTAACTCGAAAATTTAAAAAATTTATAAGAAAAAATAAATTTAAAAATGATACCAAAAATAAACTTGAACATAAAAAGGACCAAGTAATATGCTACGAATGCAAGAAGCCGGGGCACTTTAAAAATGAATGCCTCCAAGCCAAGAAGAAGCAACCAAAGAAGAAGAAAGCTTTAAAAGTGACTTGGGATGACTCAAGTGATTTCGAAAATGAAGAAGCTAGCAACAAAGAGGAGACAAACTTCGCGCTAATGGCTTTAGGAGGAGAGGTATGTGATTTAATTAATAAAGATTTATCTTTCGATGAACTTTCTATTGCTTTTCATGAATTATTTGATGAGTGTAGAACTATTAGTAAGAAGTTCAATCTATTAAAGAAAGAGCATGCCTTATTACAAAATAAGCTTGATAATCTTCAAACTCCTTCATGCACTAAGTGTGAACACTTAAAAGCAATAAAAGATGAGAATTTACTACTTAAAGAGACCTTAAATAAGTTTAAGGTCAGTAGCAAAGGCTTGGACATAGTCTTTGCAAACAAAGATTACGTCACAAATAGAAGTGAAATTAGTTTTGTGAGAGGATCTCACCAAAATCCTACCACCTTCATTAAAAGACTTACATTACATGTTTCACCTCATTTGAAATGCAACTTTTGTTATAAATCCGGACATGTTGTTTACAAATGTCCATTTAAGAAAATTAGTCTATATAAGTTGATATGGGTTCCTAATAGAACTATAAATAATTCAATGATGAATGACAAAATTAGTAGATCAATTTTTGAGGCACCCAAAATCAAATGGGTACCTAAAAACCATCCTCTTTTGTAGACAAACTCACATATCATCAAGTGTAAGTGGGTCTTTCGAATTAAGCAAAACCCAGATAGATCTATTGCTAGATATAAAACATGTCTAGTGACTAAAGAGTTTAATCAATGACCTAGTGTTGACTTCACAGAGACATTCAGTCCCGTTGTTAAATCGATAACAATCTGATTTATCCTGAGTTTGGCTATCAAAAGATTAGCATTTATGATAATTGGATGTTAATAATACTTTCTTACAAAAGACTCTAACTGAAGATGTCTTTATGCAACAACATCCTGGTTTCATCTATCCTCAATATCCAAGGCATGTTTGTAAACTACAAAAAAACTATTTATGAACTTTGTTAAGGTTCAAGATCTTGGTACATCAAACTCGGCTCGTTTTTTATATTAACTAGCTTTATCAACTATAAGTTTGACACTTCATTATTTCTATGATAACAAAATGGTGGTACAATATATCTTATGTGGATGACATTATCGTCATAGGCAACAATCCAATAGAGATCAAGGGATTCCTTAAGAAATTGGTAAATTGAATCTCCATCAAAGATCTAGGAATTTTGAGCTACTTTTTGGGAGTAGAAGCAATGTACACATCTTTATGACTCTTTCTATCTCAAAGAAAGTACATTTAAGATCTATTATCAAAGACAAATATGCGGAACGCCAAAGAGGTTGCCACTCCACTCTCTACTACTGAATTACTCAAATTATATAATGGTAGTGCTACTATGAATCCTACACAATACCGACAAGTACATGGCTCCTTATAATACTTATCTCTCACGTGTCCAAACATCTCATTTGCAGTCAATAAAATATCATAATTCATGCATCGACCATCCACTATGCATTAGTCTACAGTAAAATGAGTCTTGTGATATCTCAAAGGAATCCTTAATCATAGACTCTTTATTTATAAACACTCATCACTTTATCTCCATGCCTTTGTCAATGCTAAATGGTTAGGAAATATTAGTGATAGAATATCTACATCGGGGTATATTATATTTTTTGAAGCAAATCCAATCAATTGAAGTTCAAAAAAGCAGAAGACAATCGTAAGGTCTACAACTAAAATTGAATACCAAACTATCGCCACCGTTATTGTAGAACTCAATTGGGTCACGAATTTACTAAAGAAACTCGCCATCGTTGTTGTAGAACTTAATTGTGATAATGTCGGAGTTACCTATCTATGTGTCAACCTAGTGTTCCACTCACGTATGAAACATATTGTCATCGATTTTTACTTCATTCAGGATTAAATTATCAGACATCAATTATGTGTTTCTCACATACATATGACTGATTAACTAGCATACTCTCTAAAAACTGCTCACCCGTAAAATATTTTCATTGTATTAGTCCAAGATCGATGTCAAAGAGCTTAATACGTGATAAAAGATAAAATTTCTATAATTACTAAAGAAAATCTCTCTTAACTACTTAATCTTGATAGAGGAAATCTTTCCGGATTTATATTAATGAAACTAGTGAAGCTTTCTCATCACAATTTAATCTATCGAGAAGAAGAAATATTATCTGTTTTATTTTTAACTTTTCTCCCTTGAAAAATTGATTTCTTTTTTAAAATACTGCAAGGCTGTCCAACATAAAGAAAGCACAGATGTGGTAAGGCAAAACCGGTAGCTCACTCACTCCAATGCAGTCAAAATCGAAGACCAGACATGATAGTGTGCGTTTCGAAGAACAAAATCTGCGGAACATAAAACCGGTCCTATTTATTACTTGGTCAAGTCATATGGCAACGAGGTTCACTTTCTACTTGTGATCCGAGGCAACACATTGGATTAATGTTCTCCATCCAACAAAGAAAGATCTTGCACTGCAGTTGGAGATAAATCCAAGTGAGTCATCCTATGTCCCGTAGTCACTTCAAACATCTCCCAAGACTCTTGCTGTCAACATCTTTCCATTAATTATTGGACTTAAATTGCACTCTAATTATAGAGATGACTAGCTGGGCAGATGAATCACATTTTGTGTGCTAAATATGCTATATGCGAGCATTTAATGTATCAGCTTAGAATTTTCTTCCAGTAATAAATCATCTTTTAACAAATTTATGAAAGATTAAGAATTAAACTCTGGATAAATTTGACTCAAAATATTTACCTCACAATCATCAGACTTGGAAACCAGACTCGCAGACATAGAAATCAAACTCAGAAATGGAAATCACGCCTTCATTAATTACTTCACTAACACATTTATCAGGCTTGGAAATCAAAATCTAAGTAAAATCGAAGAAAAAAAAACATAAAAAATTGCTTCCCTGATAACTTTACTACCAAAAACTTGGAAACCAGACCTCTGTGTGAAATTAACAAAACCATTGAAATAGTTGAGGCAGAATTAAAGAGCCAAAAGATGAACACCATTACACATATATCCATCCACATTCAATTGTATTTTAATATACTAAAAATCAGATGAAGACAGCAGCATTGTCGCAAGGCTTCTGCTTGGATTTTATAATCCCTGAGAGCACCCTACTGTCCAAAAAGCCTACAACAGGCACTTAAAAGGACACATGATTAGTGCTGCGCGTAGTAAAATCTTGTGTGATTCATCTCAAGGCCTGTGCGTGCATCTTTTTGCATGATTACTGGAGCCGGTGTGAAGCTAGTCATGCAACACAAACAATGGCAGTGTCTTTATTATTATATGAAACAATGGCAGGCTCATCAAGGGCAAGGGCAGAAAAGTATGCAGACTATAATTCAACTCTGGATGTGAAAATTCTCTCTTTTTTTATGTGTTGGAGGGCGTAAGGGGGAGAGTGGAGGTGGCTAGTTTACAGGTAGGTCTATAGGGAACGTAACCCAGAAAACAGGGTTTAACCTATCAGTATCAAGTCAACCAATTTGTTGTTGATCTAATCACCTGACTAATCAAAACCACAATAGGTTCCATATCTATGCCTCTGGATATTTCACCCTTTAAGATCTCATCAGAACACAAGATTCCTTCCTGTAAACGACAGTGAATTTTCATTTTTTTTTTTTTTTTTTTTTTGTCTATCTCAACCTCCCTCTCAAAACAAAAAACTCTATGCTCTATGATATATTATGCCACGAGTCACGTCAATCAAATCCCTCGTCAATCAATATAAATCAATAGCATTGATTAAAAGAAGTTACGAACAACTCAAAAGGTCATATAGGATATAAGATTAATTTTGCTTTCTTTTGATGGAAATTAGATGATACCAGAAGGTGGGAGAGAAGGGTATTTTCTTGGTTTCGAATTGTGAATAAAATGAACGCATACGTCTGTTGGAAAGTATGGAAGGGAATGAAGATTGATTCCTTATCTTGAGAGGGGACAGCTTGGCATCCATAGAAAATTTCTACCCCAGCAATAATGATGGAGAAGATTGGATTGGCATCCCCCGTGCGCCCCTTCTCTCCTCTTTTATCGAAACCCCATGTTGCTCCCAGACGACAACAACAACAGATTACTTCCAAAGCACTCTCCGCGACCCCACATCCCATGCAATAATAATAATAAAAATAATAATAATAATAATAATCCCCATCGCTTGCAAAGACATGACTCGAGTGGAAAGCGATCTCAGCAACGTGTGGTATTGTTCTGCTAGTTTAATGGGACTCGTACCAAAACGGCAAGTAGGGCCACCGAAGGCAACGATAAATGTTTGGGAACTCCATGGTATCACGAGTCCTTCCCCTACATTCTTTAACACTTTTGAACGCCTAATTATGGAGCTAAACCTCACGCTTTTGACTCTTTTGTGACGCTGAGACCGCTCCGCTGCA